>NC_089682.1:104973209-105573209 GCF_031753505.1 Anomalospiza imberbis
ACTTCTGCAATGTAAAAGTGTATATGTCTTCATGATTTGGAAGACAAACGAAACTGGAAACAATCGAAACAATCAAAACAAAGCAGCATGTGTGTTCTTAAAGACAGGATGAGAGAACACAACTTAAACTACATATTTATGAAAGGTGTTAGTACCATCACTTGGAATGCTATTGAACATACACTGATGCAAAAAAAATTATGAAATAAGAATACATACAGTGTAGAAAAGGTTTTATTATTACTGCTCTATAAATATATATTCAAATAAATTGCCACATTTTTAAAGATTGTGATAATGCTGCTTGATGGACTTACATGAAAATTAGTTTAATATTCAGAAAAATTCTTTCAAGTACTATATGCAGTCTAAATAAATACTTGCAATACTTTCTGGCAATTCTGTATCTAACCATCACTTATAAAATTTATTTTATATATATAAAGAAATTAAAAACTTTCAGGGTTGGGGTTTTTTTGTTTTTTTTTTTAGAAAGAAACTAACATCCATGATTAGGATTTTAATTTAATTTTACTCAATGAAGGAGGTCAAAACTGAAAACATTTCCATCTGTTAGGGAAGTAGTGGTATGTTTATTTAAATTCCTTTTTATTCTTTAATATTTTTATTTTATTCATTTTCTGGTGTAATTTTTTACCAATTGCAGTTTTTATACTGAGCCAAGGGCCAATGTTTTTACAAGTTATAGGTCAGCCCAATATATTAAAAGGACATATAAGTTGTTCTGTTACATCGTAGAACTAATTGCTTATCTCTTGGTAGTAAAACATTGTATCAATGGATACCTCCATTCCTCTGAATTCCATTAAGAAGCTGAAAGGATGAGTTCACACACTTTTTTAGTTTTACAATCCAGTTCATTATATTTCAAATCAGCTTATGATTTTTATCATTTTGTAACATGAATATTTGGTTGTGGGTTTGATTTTTTTCCCCATGTTGTGACTCAAAATAAATTTCTGATGTATTTTAACTTTTTTTGGGTCTAAAAACATGAAAGTATATAGTGCTTCTCAAAGGGCTGAAACTAAAAAGAACCACTCTGTGTTCTCAGCTTGATCTTTGGACTGTTTATCCTTTTCATTTTAAACAGTCAGTTGATAGAAAGCAGAAATAACTGAAAGCACAAAGAATAGATGTATTATTTAAATAATATGTTACTAATCCTGTGTTTCCACAGCAGCCTAAACTGATGTAAACACTGGCTGCTGCAGTCCTATCCTCTGCTGCATCTCTCATTCATGTGTTCCACCTCCCTTCTTGACCTGGCTTTGGGGTCTGTTGCACACTTAATTTACCCGTCTTGTATTTGGTGACACAAAAAAAACCCCACAATTTGGGTCTCAGAGGCAACCACTGGTAACTGAATTGAGTCCCAGAAAAGATGAATCAATTCATACTTGAGATTTTGGTTAGTGCAAAATTACAACAGCTGCAGCTATAGACTCATAGTCTGCATCTGACTCTTCTTGGTTGCTCTTCTCTTTGCTCTTTTCTCCCCTTGAATTTTTGACTCTATGGGAATCTAAAGTCAGTTTAAAAAGACTCTGTCATTATAGAGGCTTATCTAAATCTCCCAAGCTGTGGTAAGAATTCAGTCTAGGAAATTAAATGGTGATTTATATAGCAGGATATAAAACGTAGTGTTGATGAGCAGACTAGTTCATTTCATTCAAAGGAGATAGCTTGCTGTATCACTGATATTTATTTTACCTTTTTTTTGTGACACACCATAAGAACCATAAAAGCTCGTTGAGCTGCTCATGTTAATGAAATGGCAAAGAAGTGCACATATATAGTTATTTAAAACCATACATACAAACAAACCCATATACATTTGTTTTTACATATAAAAAGCTATATACACAATTTACAGTTATACATTACTACAGTGAACAGTTTTTGGTATACATTAGTACAGTGAACAGTTTTTGTCTCAATACTCATTGCATCTGAACTGTGCCTGAACTGTGTCTGCAGTTCTTAGTGGTTGAGGACAAAGAAAGTAACTTCTCACAGTATTGGGTTTGCCTTTGAAATAAAAGCACAGAACTATTGACAAAAGGCTCACCTAACAGCAGAGCTGAGATTAGGTGCTGAGGGTTATTGTCTTCCTCTAGTCTCAAAGCTATGTGAAATGTCAGTTAATTGAAAATGGTAATTGTTCCACACAACAACATCAACTGTTTCATTCCAGGAAATGTGCTGCTCTTAAATTAATAGCCATCGATCCAGAGGTATTTCATGATCCTTCTCCATCGTTTTCTCAAATTATCCAGCTATCAGTCCTTGGGAAAAAACCTATTTCACCATTTTTATTGACCATTCTTTACTGAGTGACCTGGCTTCCTGTTCAGATAGACTAAAATAGGTCTATCCATCTGAATGTTTGTCAGGCACACTGAGACACCTAACTTTCAAAACACCTACTACTTTTTACTATAAATACACAGAATGAAAACCATTAAGAAATAGTACAAAGCAGTTACATGGTTATTACTGATTAATACAATGAAGTACGCTCTCATGCTGGGAAGTTGCACTTGTGATAATAAAAATAGTTCCTTTCAATAGTGCATTTCAGTAAAATTTAAATTCCAGTTTGATTTCTTATGAAGGAGTGCAGGTTATTGGGGTTTCTTTGTTTGCGGAAGGAATATATTTTTTACAACCTCTTTGAATAACAAATAACAATATTTCTTTGTTATTGCACAGAGAACAATTGCAAAGGTCATTGCATTCCTTAGCTGTTCCTTTGAAAGCTTAATAGAGAAATTAAGTGGTGCAAACGTGTTCCATTGAGGAGACAGTTAACCTTCTTTATATTGTCATTAAAAACAAATAAAAAATACCATTTAGATAAGCAGTTGAAAATATTTATTGAGATACAACTCATAATGCTTCTGTGTTTTCAGTTCAGTAAATTATTTTCTGATAAAATCTGATTTCAAAATAAATTGTAAATTCTATCAATTAATAATTTTTGGAAGACAACAGTCATATTTTTTAAAGCTTTCATTTCCATTTTAACTTGAAACAATTTTACCTTCACTGATATATTAATAAACTGTTGTCTTTATTCTTAATGTTTAGATTTCAAAGTGAAATTTACATATAAAGAATGATGGCAAAATTGTACAGAAATATAACATTTTAAAATAAATGTATATTAATATCAGTTGTGCAGTGGCCTAGAAAATGCCTCCTTTAATCTCAGAAGAAAATACTGTACTTTTCTCTCTTCAAGGGGTTTTTCTTTCCAGGGGATGCAATTTAATGTAAACTGAAACAGTTGCCAGCAGGAAAGCAAAAGCAGTCTTGAGTAATATGAGATACTTTTCTATTGTTTCAAAAATAATACGCTGGTTGCAAAGAGTTTCTCTGTGTGATCTTAAGTTGCTGTATTTTTGTCTTCTTTTATTTATTAATAGACCATTTTATATTAGAAATGGAAAGGGAAAATCAGATTAAAATTTCTAGGACAGCTACAGTATAAAATCAGTTGAAATTACATTTCCACATAACATACATAATGACTTCTGGTGTTATATACCAGTTTTAATGTTCAATTTGGTTTATAGTTCATAGAATCAAAAGGTATATGAGCCAGGGAATATTTAAAAAAAAATTTTAGCAGCTCAGAGGGAGTGGAAAAGATCCTTAGGCATATGGGGCTAAGCAAATGAAAGTGAAAATTTTTGTGAAAAAACATAAAGGAGTCAAAAGAGCTAACTATAGAAGGTAAGTATGTTTTTGCATCATTTATACTTGTGACAGTGAACATATGCACAGTTTGCATCTCATTTCTTACAATTTTGTACATACTTTCTTTTTCAGTGAATTTCAGCTACATAGTTGGAAAGTAAGTGTGAATCAGAAATAACTGAATAAATTATTTGGTGGTTATGCAATGAAGGTTAGTTTTGGTCATAGAGGCAAAAATTCCTCTTCAAAATATTTTTTTTTCAGATCCTGTGTCTCCCTCCTCTATTTTATTCTGTTTCGAAATCTAAGCTTGACCATTGTTTCATTTTTGTTTCTTGTTAAAAGAACCCAGGAAACAAGGGTAATTTGAAAGTATTGAATCTTCAACATCGTCCCTCATGTGCCACTCTAAGACCATGTTATTCCAAAAAGTTACCTGTTTTTTGAGAGGTAAATGGACAAATGGAAAATTTGGATATTTGAACCACTTGGACAAATTTATATAGCAATGATACTCAATTTGAAATATATGAAAATATTTGAATATGTAAGCATAGCTGTGTGTTGCTGTTATTAATAAGCCTTGAAGATCCCAGCCATTTCCAGCCTTTGGAGCTTTATCTCTTTAAAGCTTATATTAGCAGCTAAAGGCTGTCTCTCTCAAAGTGATTTCACATTAAAATATCATAAAAATAACATTAATTATAGAGATGAGGATTACAGATGTAGATAACAGCTGAACATTGAAAGTGCTAAGCAGATCTGCAAGATAGCAGTAATGACTTAATTAAAACAAAATGCATCTGTATCTGAGCACAGCAATAAAGGAAAAAGAGGCAATCCACAGTAACAAAAACATGAGCGATTCAGCTGAAGTATGTAAGAGTAGTGAGCAATAGATTGGCTCATGTAAGTCTAATTTATGCCAACCTTAAACATTAACATTCTAATGGCTGCCAGAAATTTAGAATATGTTATCTTTTGAGTGCCAGGTAGTTTAGAGGGTAACTACCAATTACCCGTAAACTGAGTCGTATCAGAAATGACTTAATGCTTTATTTCCTCCCATGGCCAAGCTGGCTCTGGTACCTTTGCAACAGACTTCGTTAACTGTGCTTCCTGATCTAAAGGGAAGCTGTCCTTTCCTGCTTACCAAATGGACTGAAATGACCTCAACAGGGAATAAAGTTGGTGCCAAGAAGCAGAGCAACATCAAGGCTTATACCAGGTGATATTCTATCTGGTGCATATGGCCCACACAAAGCTCATCTCCAGTCCAGACCTGGTTCTAAGAAACCCTTATATGCCATATTCTGCAAGTTCTGAAAATCCAACCATTTGTAGTCTATATGCAATAATATTAGTGTTTTAAAAATACATTAAATTCCTATGACAAAGCTTAAAGGGAGCTGTATTTTCTCTCCCTGGTGTGGAGGGGACAAAAGAAAAGACTCCCCTTCTGTCAACTTTTTCTACATAGTTTTTAGATGGAAAAGACCACAGAAAAATTCTCACTGGAGATACAAACAGCAGTACTTGCAGTTGTTGTAATAATCATAACTACCATTTTTACCACTCTGCTTCTGTCACAAACTGTGAGATCTGATCCAAGAAAGTGCCTACTACAAACTTCTCCTTTTTAAAAAAAAATTGGAGGTCAATTGCTTTCTTCTGACCATGCAATATCCTCCTCTTAATGACAACGAGAAGGAGCAATAGTGTGACTGAATCATGGCAGCAGAAGACTTTGGCTACATTAGTCCACACTGTATGCTGTTGGTAAGGAAATTAATTATCTATTTTATGTCTCATATTGATGGCCAAGTAGAATTGATATATTGCAGTAACGTCCAAAATGGCTGATTCTGCATGGATATGTATTGTTTTCAAGCAAACAATAAAATAATCACTTAAAATCATAGAAATTAAGTTGTTTAAGTGGAATTTATATCACTTTCATGGGACTGTACAGATGCTTACTGGTAAGAGACTAGAAAAGGGAGCTTTAATTTGCATGTAGTGTACATGTTCCATTTCTCCATTAATTAGCAGACATATTGAAAATTATTATTAATATAGAAATCTGTATTGACTAAGGCTTTTTCTTTTTTTTTTTAAGTGAAAAGACTACACATGGTATTCAAATCACAAATTTTCACTTTAATGATACTAATACTTTTCCTTCCCTGAAATATTTAAGTTCACTGGAGGAAATTTTTTCTTTTGCTTATATATGTGTCTGCCTATTCAGGATCTCATATTATGTTCTGAAACTATTAAAAATTATTTTAATGTGGGAAATATTTAATTGCCTATGCAAAATATAATGCAATTTTCTTCCCCTGCTATAAAAATCTTCACTATTTTATTTAAAAGGCTCTCTGAAAAACGTCAGTTTAAAATTACAGAAAATGTTTTCATGTAAATAAGGAGTTACTTTATCTAAGAAAATAAAAAATTAAACATTAACTTTTAGTCCATTAATTTTCATGAAGTTTGATCTTGCTGTCATTACCTAGAATCATACACAGTTACTTTTCAATTCAGAGAAAAGCTCTGTATGACTAGGTGAATATAAAGGAAATTTAGATCACTAGCTAGTGGAAAAAGTGCAGATGCTGCCTAGACAGCTAGGTCTGCATTTAGATAAATAAAAAACCAAGTTGTAAAGAAATATGAAAACTGAAAATATTATTTTGACTGCTGTCTGTAGATGAACAAGAAGGAAACCAGCTGGTTTGAACATGTGCCAAAAATAATGAGAATTAATTGTAGCACTCATCAATTCTGAGAGAGACTGAATATGCAAAATATGCAGCATTTCCACTGTCAGTGAGAGCTCCTGCTCTGGAAGACACCTACCCTTAAGTAAACTTTAGTTTTCCATCAGTCTTTCCTCTTCAGCACAATTACTTTGCTAGGGAATCTGAACTGCATGGTCTTTTTCATACTAAGTAGAAAGGTCCAATTTGCCTCCTTTTTGATATTGAGAGTGTCATTTTATTGAGAGAATGAGATTTTTGGTACAGTATACTCTGATAGAATATCAATTGAATCCCATTCAATGGCTACTTCAGAACTACTTCATTTTCAAAATATCACTGAGGCATAAGTTAATTAAATTACATAAATTTAAGTCAGTGATGGAAGAAGTAATATTTGATATAAATAGCTGTAATTTTTTACTGAAGTCTCTATTAGGAAAAAAAAAGTATGATGATATATCACCAATGTAATTAACAGTCTTTTTATCAGTCATGGGGGAAACCATATCAAAAGTAAGATAACTGTTCCTGGGAAGGTAAGCAGGATCATTGTTGTTTCTTCTTTCTGTGCCTGTAGGGCAGAACTCAGTCAGACAGTAAAATTTAATGATGTACAGTCTGATATTAATTGTGCATGTACTCGTGGGTCATGGTAAAGAGTTTGTCAGAGGTGGCAGCTCGCCGCAGGTATTTAATGTCACATGATTCATAGCAAATGGCTTGAAGCTCCCAAGTATCTACAACTAAAAATAATTCTGCTCTCTGCAAGTGCCCTCCAGAGCAGAAAGGCTATCTGTCAGCACAAGATACTGGGTAGTAATTGACTCTAGTTAGCACCATCCATGAGCCATTTCTCAAGGATAAAAAAGTGATAATGGCCAACTTTGTCATTAGAAACCATGTTCTTAGCACTGGCTTAATTTCTAATATTTTCCCTTACCAGCAATATAAAAAACTAGCTTCTATCTTTATAATGTATAATGTAAAATTGCAAAAGCCCCCATATGTCAGACTTTAAACACAGTAGCAATTTTTTTAAGCTTCTTTGGTTGTGTTTTCCAAGATAGGAGCTCTCTTCTTTTGCCCATTTATTCCCTTAATTAAGACTGGAAGGTTTTCCTTCGGCTTCCAAGCATATCATACCCAAAACAAATTATGGGGTGGGGACACTGGAGATTTTGCATTCATTGGCCAGTGCTAAGCACATTTCAAAATCCAATCTTTTGAAATTTAAAGTTGACCTAAAACTTTCCCGACAACTTTCATGCTTCTAAAATTTCTAGTGCAACTTCTTGCTTCCAGTTCTACTTAGAATTGAGAAAATCAGTAACGCAAAGCTGACAAAAAAATGGTAGAAAGAGTTCTAGTTACTTTGAAAAATATCATGTGTTCTTTATTTTTTTAACAGGAACCATAAAACATATTCTTACCTCACATTATCTATCTTACTCTGCCCAGCACAGAACTCAGAATAATTTACTGTATAAGATGCCAATTTCCAATTTATGATTTTAAATTTAAAAGAAACTTACAAACATACAATAATTTTGAAATCATAACTTAATATTCAGAAATAACACCACTAAGTTTAAAAATATGTCAAATGCTAGGCGGGTTTTCAGTGTAAAAACTTCTAAAACATATTAATGATTAACCAGATTTCAACAATGTGTCTAAGACAGACAAGGACACCTTGTTGTGCAAACAGGCACTCACCTCTGTCATCCCAACACTGGCAAGGGGAAATACAGTAGATCTACAGTGTCTTTGGCACTCAGTGTCTGCAAAAGCATCACAAACTGGTCAAGGGACGTAACTGTCCTGCTCTACTCGATGCTGCTGTGCCCTCACATAGCATCCCAAGTGCAGTTTTGGGAACCACAATATATATAAGATATAAAGCTATTAGAGAGCATCCAAAGGAGGGCAGCAAAGATGGTGAAGGGTCTACAGGGGAAACCATGTGAGGAGCTGTCACTTGGTCTGTTCAGCCTGGTGAAGAGGAGACTGAAGGAAGTCTTCATCGCAGTCTGCAACTTCCTCATGAGGGAAAGGCACTGATCTCTTCTCTGCAGTGACCGGTGGCAGGACCCAAGGAAATGGCCTGAAGTTGTGTCAGGGGTGGTTTAGGTGGGATATCAAGAAAAAAGTTCTTCACCAAGAGGGTGATTGGGCACTAGAACAATTGGGCTCCACAGAGAAGTGGTCACAGCACCAGCCTGACAGAGTCCAAGAAATATTTGGACAATGCTCTCAGGCACAATGGTATGATTCTTGGGGCTGTCCTGTGCAGGGACAGGAGTTGGACTTTGATGACTCTTGTTTGTCCCTTCCAGCTCAGGATATACTATGATGCTATGACAATACAATAAACCTCTATAGCAAAACAAACTGTCATATTTGCAGTGAGTTAACGTCAGAGTCTCTGAATAGCATAAAATTCCTTCTCCATCTCTGCACCATGTCCTTTCACTAGAGGTTATTTGGAACTTGCTTGCCTTGTTTCTAGTGGAAACCTAGATATCAGACATCCTCTGACATCTAGAAATCTAGCAGATCTCTTCCCAAAGATTAATGTTTTAAGTTGACATTCTTTTAAGACAGGGAATATACTGAGTGACTATACTGAGACTCTCAAATTTAAGTGTCAAAAGTTGAATACGGCTGCATGTGCTCAGTCACAAGATGTGCAAATGTAGGCTCCAGTCAATGGGAAAGATAAAAAACACCACCAGAAGTCTAGATTAAGTGCCCTGAATTGTTTTGACTCTACTGAGGAATGTTTCAGCTGTAAGTATAAGGTAGTAAAAATAAAAAGAAAGATTATTGACAACAGAAAGCTTCCTACCTCCATCTGACAAGGAAACCTTAAGGTGAATACTGTACCACAAAGCTCTTTCAAGCAGAGCAAACAGATTCATGTTTTCCTTTTAATGTGAAGGCATGAACCGGTGCTACTGCTTGTACAGCACATGTAATTCAGGAAAGTTTTTTTCTTTCAGCTGCCTCAATAGCTAATTGGAAGTGATAAACCACTCCAGAGATTTTAGGTCTATTAAATTATTCCCTTAAGGTGTTATTGGTTAGGGAGGAAAACCTTGGTAATTAAGACTGTGAATTAGACACTTCAGTTAAGAAGATTGAACACAAGCTAAGGCAATTTAAAGAAAAAAAGTATAAAACATAACAGCTAAGAGAAGGTATTAATAGTGTATATGGAAATATACACATGAACTGGATTCTTTTTCACCCTAATGGAAAAAAAATTCCTAATACAATCCTAATGCATATATTTTAGAGATCCTTCAGACTGCCAAAACTTTTGAAATGGCATCTGTATATGTACCTAATCTTTCATCTGATTTGTAAAATTTGTGTTACTGGATATTCCATCATTCTTTATTGTGACTGTGAATAGGGTCACACAGACTGTGAAATCGGTTGCAAAAGGTTTGTGGTCTGAGTAACAGGGGAAAGGTAAATAAGTACTGCTTGGTCTTTGCTAGTGAAGTTGATGACATAAAACATGTTACTTACAGATTCTGACAAATTTTATATATGCAAATATATATATTTATATATGCATATAAACACACATAGATATAAATTTAAGAAAGGGTCTTTTTCAATTTGAAACCACATGTGACCTTTAAAAAAAAGAGGGGAGGTGGGAGAAATGATTAATGGTCTTAATTAATATGTAGAATAGGCGAGTTGGAAAGGTTACAAGTTAAATAATTTTTCTGCCTGTAAATGCAAATGGTTACAAGTTAAATAATTTTTCTGCCTGTAAATGCAAATAGTTCTTCACACAGTCGGTTATGCAACACTAATGCAGGAATATTTGCAAATATTTTCACAAATCCTCTTCAAAAGCCTCAAAATGCCAACACATACTGTTGGTCAGTAAACAGACTGGAAGACACAGAGGGCAGTGTGCAATTATAAGTCAAGGAAAGAGTCAGAAGGCTAATGTTAGGAGTGAGAGGAGGTAGAACAGAGCCAAGGAACTGCAGAAAAATTATATATTAACGTATTAGAGATGTGTGGGTAAAAATCTTGACAGAGTCTTCTTTCACAACTTCTGCATGCTAAATTTCTACTGCTAGTCTGTTGCTATTGGAGAACTTGCTTCCTGTAAATTCTTGGAAGTTGTATGAAGGTAAAAGCCTTCTTTATTCAATCAACCACTTTCAGTACTTTTTGACAAGAACAATTAAGTGAAATGAACTAATATATTTTGACTGGATCTTCTTTTGTTCTAACACTGTGGTGTTTATAGCCAGGCTTTGCAGGTGTGCTCATAATCTAATAGCAAAACAGAAGCAAAAAGTTGTATAGACCAGCTGTTCCATAGAAATGCATATAAATGTAGTAGTTGCTACATCAGAATCTGGAGAAGTGTACGACAGTTTCAGAAATATTCTGGAGAAGTGAAGCAGAAAATAATCTTTTAAGGCACATTGTAGACTCTGTGATCCCAAATTCTTCTTGAAACAAACAATAAGGCAAAGGTTTAAATTTCTCTTAAAGACAATTTAGTACATTGTCTTTTAGAGCACATGCATTTGAAAAATGTAGTTTGTAAGTTACTGGCTATGCAACTTTCTCCACTCTAAATTAACAAGATCTATTAATATCAGTAGAATATCTAAAGTATCAGTATTCTTTTAATAATGAGTTCACTCTGCTTGTATAGTTCTAGCTATAATTGCAGTTCAGTGTACCTGAGTTTAGCAGTGGGGTGAGAAGCAAATCTTTCCAGAAGATAAAACACAGTCTGAGTGCTGTGTTTAACCTGACCATGAATTTTCTCAGAATTATTGCAGGCAGTTTTTCTCTGGAAAATGTGGTTCTACAGTCATTACTCTATTATTTAAAAAGAATTGGAAAAACAAATGTAACACTCTCTGGGTGCAGCAAAATCAGCTGGCAAAGGGATATTACCTGGCAACAGGTGTCAACTGGTAGGAAACATAAAGACAGAAAACAGAAGGCACTGTAATCTAAATGTCTAATTACAGATGTTTGTAATCAACAGATCTGTTCCAGATTTTAATCATGTGTGATACATCCTTACCCAGCACACCCCTTTGAGTGGTGAGACTACTATTTCATCTTCTATATTTCCCTAATACAACCTGGCTACTCTGTGATGATGCAGAGTGACACAGATTCCCCAGTCAGTGCAAAGGAGAGACCCTTTATTGCAAAACCCAGGCCTTTTCAAGCAGTTAACCAGTTACCAGTTCACATAATTTTAAGGCACAACAAGCCCAAGTCACCCTACCACCATAGACCAGGATGTGGATACCCAGCAGTCACGCAGCATGTGTCCCACGTCTCTCACATCTCTCTACCCCTCCCTATTCCAGCTGAGTCTATCTCCCATAGATCCCTTCTACTTAGCTTAACTAGCAGGCCTGAGCCATGATTTTACAAGGGCAACAAGGCCCTTATTTTATAAGGCTTTACCTATATGCAACACTAGTCTGACTAATAAACCTAATAAAATTTGAGTAGAAAACTTACACGTTCAATTCAATTCCCTGGTTTCCTAAAATTTGTGTTCCATTTCGCTAGTGGTGAATTTTTCCAGGTGATCAAAAATTCTTTATTGGATCATGTTTTCCCTGCATGTAGAAGGGGCAAACAAATATTCACAGGAAATTTTTGATGTTATGAAACTCTTCTGTCTTCTGAGCATCAAAATGAGAGAACAGTAAACTTGATATTCCTACCTGCTAACAGTTTTAACTTCCCAGTTAGTGGCCAGTTTGAGAGCCAAACTTCAAACCCTCCATTTCTAGAGATACATGAGAGCTACTTCAGGGAATAACATGCACATGGACAGAATAGTTTGGGCTTTGGATGTCCTGACAAGGAAGTTACATTGCCGTGATGGTGGAACCAGTTCACCTCATAACCACTTGAAGAAGAAAGAGACAGTTTAAACATTATACTACCTACTTACACTCCATTAATTGTTGTATTAAGTGTTCTTAAGTTACCCTGCAGCTAGAACATTATAGTGTGGACTTCATAATGAATATATGGAGGAGTTATAGAAATCAGTTATTTGACATAAGAATTGAATGAGGAATAACATATTCTATTATTATTTCTCTTTATGTAAGTAAACAATGAAGACTCAAATGTCATTCATGGACAGCACTCTAGAAGGAAAAAGGGATTTCTGTAGTTGAAAGAAAGTTACAGTAAGAAAAAAAAAGTTGTTTCTTAGATACTTTATGTATTATGGCTTAACACAACAGTTGACTGATGGTTGCAAATTATCTTGGAAATGACAATTTAATAAAAACATTTTTCAGGCTGTGAGCAATGCTTGCAACTTAATTCTGAGAGACTAGAAAGCTATCTATTATAATTAATTTAAGCAATTTTCTAATTAGCTAACAGAAGTGGAACAGATTTTAGTTGATCTGAGATATTTATTTAATAGAATAAATACATATTAAAAAAAAAAAAAATTAGCCATTGCAGATGTTGTAACTCACTCTTGTTGTAACTCACTCTAAGACGTTCATCCTGTCATTAAGCATCCAGAGGTCTGGTTGTAATGCATATACAAAGGCTTCCAGAAGAAAACAAATCTGTGATCTTCCTCTATTATGATGACAGTAGAAAAAATATTCTTCTCACTAAATTAAGGTTTTACATGCTCTTACAGTTTGTGAAGGATTTATTATGCTTGGCTGAACTTACTTGTGTAAAGTAGGAATCAATCTGAATTTTATCCAAAACCTGAACTAAATTTTCTGTTTTTCTTTCTTAGATTGACTCAAGAGTAGATTATCTACTCTATACATATAATTAAAAATCTATAAAATATTCTTGTATAGTTGTTATGAATTTAAAATATTGTTGTGGTCTATCCTCATTTTGGAATCTATGCCTTTGTGCTTCCTATCATTATGTATTTTAAATGCTTAATCAGGAGATTTGCTGGTTGAGATCTGCTGGTTCAAGTTTGCTGATATCATGGTTAAAAGAAATATTTTATAAGCCCTCATAGGTGTATAAGGGTACTAATAGGAAGTGCCAGAATATATGTCTTTCAACTCTGGATCTGTATATCAGTCTACGTCCTGGGGCCCAAGCAACTGAAAATCCCTTGAATGCTGGCAGATCTCACCTGTGTTTTGCATCATGCAAAACAGATGGGGAGCAAACTCCCTGTACTTCCTTTCTGAAAGCAGCACAGAGGAAGAGTCTAATAATAATCATATAAATGAATGGCATTTCTGCTTCAAACATTTCCGAGAGAGCACTATTCACAAGCAATAAACTGGTATAACTGACTGCAGATGGTAATTTAAAAAATGAATACATTATTAAGCAGACTTGTCTTCCCTTCTAAAACTGAATAAAGAGGTCACTGAATTAGTTTTCTTTAATGAAGTCTGTGACAGGTATTTTCGACAAAGAGCTAGTAATAGCATCAAAACCAATTTTAAGAGTTTAGCTTAATATTTAAGACTTTGGCTTAAATCACAACCTGGTTTTTGTCCTTTTTTTTTTTTTAAAGTAGGGATCTGTTTCTTGTATGCTATTTTTAAGCAATCGTCAGAAAGATTAGTCTCTGAAGATATAGGACCCACTACCATTTACACCTTTTTTCCGCAGGGAAACTGAGGTAGGTATTTCACAATTCAGTGACTCATGTATGTTTTTCATTTGGTTTTTTTCAACTTCTTACAAAGTTCTTGTTTCCTCCACTATCCCCAGAAAATCAAGTTCAGGGGCCTCCAGGAAATACATCTTCACTGCTGCCCTGATTGATTAGAAATTAAACTACATCATCATTGTAAGAAATTCTTTACTAGGAAGACATCCTTTACTGTGAAGGTGAGAGGTACTGGAACAGATTGCCCAGAGAGGCAATTGATGATCTCAATGATCTCAAGAGAGCGCCTCGATGATCTCAGGGGTCTGTTCCAGCCTAACACTGCAGTTCTGTGAGCTAAATGACATTTACAGTCCCTTCCAACACAAGCCATTCTATGATTCTATGATCATTAAGATCTTGGATCAAGATACTACCCTGCAAGAAAAGACAAGGACCGTGCCCACTGTGCCCTTCCAGAATCCCTCAGGAATTCTGTGGTCCATGTTATGCCTTTTCACAGAGTGATTTTGAACACTGTTCTTGTGCCTTATATCACTTTTAATGTAAACAGAATGTGCTCTGAATTTTTTCTTTGCCAATTGCAGCCTGCACACTGCCAGTTTTGTCCACCTTGTGTCAAGACTTAGCTGATGGGTCAGAAGCATCAGCCAATTTCTCTTTCAGCTGATCATCCAGAGTGTTATTTGAGTAGAATGATTTTTAGGCAAAAAATATTTTTAAATTAATTTTAAGCTTATTTTCTATGCCTAAAAGAACATGTGCTTACTTCAGAGACCCTTTTTGTGCCTTTAAATCTCATACTGAACATAAGCAGCCCCTTTTAGAATCATGAACAACATAGGAAAGGGCTTTTTTCAGGGCTATGATAATGGATGAATAGATTAATGCTGAGCAAGTAGGACTAAGCATTTAAATACTTTTTACCAATTGGAACCTCATTGCCTTTTTTGAAAATGCAAGACTTGTTTCAGAATTCTGATTTATTTGTTATTTTTGTTCCTGAATGAACATATCTTCACCTATATTCACCTTTATGTGTGTGTGTTTGTTCCTACTGACTGAGAGTTCCATATGTGGGACATGTTCTCTCACATTAAAGCCTATATGAAATTGTAATAAAAGAGTAAATGTGTCCCATGCATATATCATGCATTACATACTTTTATATAGACTTATCTGGTTTGTATCCCATTAATAGGAGGCATAGAGCTTCACAAGGAATTCTGTAACAAACAGAACTAACTGGATATTTTCTTGGAGACAGCTTTCAGCAAAAAATCTATTTGCTGAGCCCAAAATGTTTTCATTCCTGCATCTTATTACCATATTTACTTCCATGGATTTTTTAATAATCCTCTCAAGTAATTCTTGGTTATATTCTTGCCTAGCTACCCTAGATCAGAGACTCAATATCTTTTATTTAGTCTTGGGTGATGTCTGGTTGCTACAAGTTTCTGGTCTGTGCAATCCCAAAATTTTGGATCTGTGACCAGATCTAGGCAGACCAGCTAAAAAATTAACTTTGGATAAGTATGCCAGATGAACTTGTAAGATGTCAGAAGTAAATATGTCTAATACAGGCAGGAATACCTGAGTATTTTTTATCATGGAACTGGGAACTTAAAGTACTTGACAGACTTAACCTTACCTCTGGGTTCTTCCACAGAGAACTTGGACATCAAGAAATTTCTCTAATTTTCTTCATATTATGGAAGATGTTTTGTATGGTCCCTGCAGTACTATATATTTACACAATAAGGAAACTGGACATGAATTGCATGGAAAATGCATTAGTCAAGTAAAGTCTAATGCCCTGATCAATCGGTGTTAGAATTGAGTATAACCATGTAGGTATGATTATGACCAGAAATCAGTGAAAAGGTAGAAGGAAAGTACCAGTAACTTTGTTTTGAACTAAAAGTTCTGTATATAATGCAATTCTTGCAGTGGAGAAGCAGAATGCCTTCACTAAATTGAGAACGGTTAGAGGATGGACAGCTCTTCGTAAAAACAGATTAGCAGGGCAGTAGCAAGCATCTTCAAGTTATCAGGACTGCCTTGACAATGGAAAAGAACAAATAGCAGTCCGTGAATTTGAAATTGCTTTCCTAATTCTTTTTCAAACATACCTGTTTATCTCCAGACTGTAGGAATGAACATCACACTACTTAATATGGCAAAGACTGACCTGTTGATTTATTTGAGGGATTAAGGCCAGTGTTACTATGACTTTTGCCATAAAAGGAGGAGCTGGAAGGGTAGAAGAAAGACTTGCCACCCTCAAAGTCAAAACAAAATAATCTTAAAGGTACTATAGTCATTGCCATAATAGCTTTTGTGGTCCAAGTTTAAAAAACAAAAATTGTCTTTCCAGGATTGGCAGTCCATTAAGAATTCATTACTTGTTCACTTCTCTAATTTTCACTGACACATTTTCTAGTTTGTTTTCTCTAAGGTGGTTCATTTAGAAAAACTCCCAATGTATGAAGAAGTGAATACTTAGTCTTATACATGTGGCCTCAACAAAAATTCCTAATTTTGTCTAATCAGGAAAAACATTTTTCATTAAATAGTAAGAAGATGAAGACCATGGGTTTATGTATAATGAAATACTGTACCAACAGTATTCAGGAACCTGTAATGGGATCCATGAAACCAGATATATTTCTCAAAATCCTTGTCTAGGAAGACTCATTGTAACTAGGTAACTCAGGCACCTCATGACACTTTGGCACACAGAGGCAGAGGCGTGAGACGTGGTCTGCACCCACACTATGAGGAGTCTAGATATAAGATAGATCCAGTCCAAAAATAGGTATATACATTCTGTCAAGCCTATGCCTGCATATAGATCCTTCAGACTGGCCTTAATAAGTCACTATTGTGGCTATCACCTGCCAAAGTGCAGCTGCAAGGCATTCGCAGACTGAAAATAGCTTGTCTTCCACCAGTTTGGGTAGCTGTCATGTTAACTCAGCTTGGCTCATACTGAGGTGCTTCAGATAATCCTTTTAGATACTGACAGATGGTTCTCAATATTCACTGTGTGGCCACAGAGGAAGGATCAAAAGGTCAAGTCCCATGCCTTCTTTGACCCAAATCTGCAAATCCTACCTTTCCACCCAGATTACAGACTGGGATGGATGTACACTTCAGTTTGAAGCTGGGCCATATTGCACAACCAATAAGGACACAAAAGTGTCTGGACTAGCAAGGGGAAAAAAAAAGAAAAAGAAAAAGAAAATGTGACTATTTCACTGGAGACAGGCCTTGTGGGCATACCCATATCAGGAACAAGAAAAGGTCCAGAGTTGCAACTGTTTCTATTAACCTATTTATGAATTTTATCTTCTGACTCTTTTGTGCAAACAGTCTAAGTAATTTGACACAGTAGGAATTGAAACACCTACAAAAACTGAAACAAAATGTAGTTGAAGGCATCTGGATCACATTTTTGGTGTTAAATTTCGCATAAGTTGCATTTCATGATCATAACACAATATTGAATATAGCCCTAAAATTCTCCTGAATAATATTGGGCTCAGAAATTATTTTAAAGCTATTTATGACTTCTGAGTACTATTGCCTTTTGCTTTCCTCCCTACACCAGATATGTTACTTAATTAGGGCTCTTCTTTCTAAAAATTACAAATTCACTTTTGTTTGGCCTAGGATTTTGATTTTTAAGGGAAAAGGTAATGTCCAAAGTTATTACTCAGTAATATATACAGAAGTGGTAATTTGATGCTAATGACTTTTTTGATAAAAATTTTTGTCATTCCTTGAAAGTTACTATACAACTTTTGGTACATATAATTTAAAGGCCTATAGTCTCCAAAGATTTATTTTCATTATTAGTTTTAAACATCTGCTTAAGTCATTGGTTTTTATGAGGTTACTTGTGATCAAAGTTAAGCATGTGAATATTTTATGTAAGAACAAGGTGATTTGCTTCAGCCTAACAGGGTTAAATAAAAAAAAAAATTAAAAGTTTAAAATAGAATCAGAGCTACATTACAAGAGCCCCAGTAAAATATGTGACTGCAATATTTGATATACTTTAAAATAATATTACTTTTTTAGAAGTGTAAAAGCCATATTTTCGCTATTAAAAAAATCTAATATAACATTAAAATGTAAGTATAAATATGCTAAGAGAACGCATACAAAGAAATGAGGGTAATCTAGGAACTCAAGAGTTTCTCCAACATTTTTTTGGTCAAAATAGGGTTTGTTGTTATATATACATAAATGCACCCATACAAATGCCTGTCATAAAAGTGAACTCTTTTTTTTTTTTTTTTTACTTTTATTTCTTGTTTTTTATTAAACTTACTGTAGGTTAACCCCATAGTCAACTAAGCACTGCACAGGCCCTCACTTGCTGCCCTGCAAGGGGATGCAGGGCAGAATCAGAAGGGTAAGAGTGAGGGTGCTCATGGATTGAGGTAAAGACACTTTAATAGGTAAAGCAGAAGCTGCACACCAGAAAGCTTAAAAGAGGGCAGGTTAAGTATCAGGAATAAATTCTTTACTGCAAGGGTGGTGAGGTGCTAGAACAGCTGTCCAGAGAGGCTGTGGAGTGTTCCTCACTGGAGATATTCAAAACCCACATAGGCACAGATCTGCACCCTGTGCTCTACGATGACCCTGCTTGAGCACAGATGTTGGACCAAATTACCCCACTGTGGTGCCAGCCATATCCATTCTGTGATTCTGTGTAATGAACAATTCCATATCTATTGAAAAAGATTCTACTGACTCTATGGAAATATCTTAGGCACAAACAGAAGGACCTGTCTGACTTTCTGTAATTGTCCCCAGGGTGTTATCAATACATCTATCCATACAAGCAGTGCCTGTCAATTGGTGTAGGTCCAGAAGCAGCTTCCTAGAGTGAGGATATGATGGTAGGGCTGTTCTGAAATTCCCACCTGAAGAGGTTCTGTGATAATTTGTTGAATGTATTCTTTGAAGTCTGATAGCAGCTCAGTCAGCCACCTTGCATCACATCAGGTCCTTGTCTCATCTTTGCTCACAATAGATGTGACATTCTGGGCCACTCCAGGAACAGACTGAATGTGCTGCTTATGTGCACAGGTACAGGCCTGACATACTAGTAGTCCCCCCAAGTGAAACTGAATTTTCTTGTTATACTGCAATTATTACTTTTATTCCATAAATTTTGCTAGAGGGTCAGCCTGTTTACAAATAGCAATTTCTTTTCAATAAAACTGGGGTTTTTTTTTTTCAATGCACATAAGATAAAAAGCCTATCCCCATGTAAATAGATTCATTCTCTATAGTGAAAGCTGAATTAAAGTATTTAAGCGTTAATGTCTTTCAAGCCTTTCTTAACACCATTTTCTCCTGTTTCTTAATAGGCATGTGAAATCTACTCCCAGGTGAAATAATGAGCTACAACTGGAATTACAGCAGTTGCAGGGATATCCTTCGACTTTATTGAGTTAATCTTTATCAACTCCAGGAAGGTCATTCCTGACAGATTTTATCAGTTCTGGTCTTAAGGGTTGCCAATCTTGAGTCTCTACAATTTAGTTCAGTAACCTGTTTAGTTCTTAGAAGTCCTTCTGATAGAAAATCTTTCTCAAAGTTTAGCCTAAAGTTCTCCTGCTTTAAGTCTGATACTTCTTGACTTTTCTACTAGGCACATTGAGAACAGGAGATTTTAGATACATTAAGGCAGTTATTATGTCTTCAGTTTTCTCTTCAGGCTACAAAAACTCCTCTAATGAAAATGCTCTTACAAAGCCATAGGTGTTAGAGTTCTGTCACTGTTATGGGGTTTCTTTTAGGATTTTCTCAAAATGTACCATATCTTTTGGTTCTGCAAATATCATGAACATTTTATCTTTACAATAGAAGATATGTATTTTGAGAATAGAAAGCAGATTTCTTAAAGGTTAAATTGCTAAATGAAAATTGAGTGAAAAAAATTAAATATTTTCACATGGGAAATCATCATAAAACATACGGATAGAAATAGTTTTAATTTTGTGGGTTCTACCAAATCCAGCTTTGATTTTTATTCACTATGGCAGAAATTCAGGGAACATCATCTTGTAGTCACGGATTCAGCAAAATTACAAAATCACGTACATCAAAAGTAATATAGGAAAGTTTATATTTCATTAAGGAAGTGCACTAAAGAACTGGTCCATAAAAAAAAAATAGTCCAAGGGCTCCTAGGTACAATACATCGATTGATCCCATGCCCACTGGTCTCTTTTCATATCTTGGCCACCTATGCCAGTGCAAAACTTGCACATCACTTCTGATTATTCCCCCACAGTCACTTTCTGGTTGTGCTTCATGATTTAAAATTAAAGTATAGAAGGAAGGAAAGTTAGAGAAAAGTATTTGCATTGACCCCTTTTTCTGCTCAATTTCTCTCCATTGTTTGGGATCAAAAAAGCAGCAACACCTTGAACAACAATGATATCAGACATATAGTTTGTTGCATGAAATTCTTACTGAATACTTGTTCTTCATCCAGGGACAGTTCAGTTTATATTTGTCCTGTGTCATATATTTTTTTAATCTGCATATCTGCAGCTAACCAAAGAATGATTTTTGCTCTGATCCAATATCATGGTTCTTTATTGTTACGTTACATTATATATAACATATTTGTTATGTTATATATATTTGTTTAAATGTTGAATAATTTTGTACCATTGATTTTTCCATAGCAAAAATCAGAATCTATAAATCAGAATAGCTATTGCATTTCTTGTCATCTGGATGGTTTCCCTTCTGTCACTAAATCCCTTTCCTCATTCTTTGTTATTTTTTGTCTTTTCTCTACCAACTGATCATATTTTGCAGTTTCCTTTTCTTCTGTTACCTGTTCTTTGTTTTGTTTCATAGATAAAGGAAAATAAAGACAAAGACACAGAAAAATATTTCCACTTTTTGCTTGGGCTGTTGTGTTTATCTAAGTCTCTTGCTGTCCTTATTCTTCATCTGTCCTTCTCATGTGTTTTTAGGACTGTGAGTGTTCTTTTTTTGCTGATGCTGCTAATGTTTATAACAATATTCCTGAAATTTTACTTCCCTTATTGCCATTCCCGTATTAGAAAAAAACACACTAATAAAAATCCCGCATTTGTACTGCCCCTTCCATCTGCTATGCCATTGAGATTCTACTCACATGGCACTTAGAAAAGGCAATGTCACAATGCATAAAATTCAGGAGAAACCAGCAATAATTAGGTTAATACTGTTTATTCCTCTGATTACAGTACTTTTCTTGTTGGACTGTCAGTGTTGGGATAACTTGTTCAGGTTTTCAGACTCTGTGCTAGCATGGCTTTGAGCAACTGAAATAATATTTTGTGAATATAAAAAAATTAGAAGGCAACATGTGCTCTTTATGGCTTTTGATAATTAGCCACAGCCACTATAATGTCCTTCATTTTACCTAAAAGTTTGTCCTTGAACAAATTCTAGGCCTCTTCTGTTCTCATTGTGCTTTGTGATGATCTTTGCCTTTTCATTGATTCAGCACTTACCTTTGAGCCTTTCTTTTCAAATATGTTGAATTTGCCTTTTATCAGCTTAAAAATGTGAATCTCATGCATATTTACATTGCAAGCTGTGACAGCTCTCGAAGAGGTCAGTTGTGTCAACTGCTCTATACATCCACAAGAAACTCTATTATCTCTTGAACAGACACAGCTTTACAATGTGTAAAACTAAGCATATTTTCCTGATAATATTACCTTCTTATTTTGAAACTCATAGTTTAGGGTTTAGTTTTAAAGTTTTATATAAGAATGGTCTTAAATTAATACTGTAAAAGAAGAAAAAAAAAAGTTTGAATGAAAATCTTTCTTCCATTGTAGTTTTGTGGCTGTCACCAAGGAACAGTGTTAGCTTTAAAATTATATCTAAGACTTCCTTTTCATTGAAATATCGATTTTTCTAATTATGGGATGATAAAGGCAGAGGATCTTAACAAAAACCTCCCCCCCCCCCCCAAAAAAAAACCAAAAAAACCCAAAAACCAAAATTGTCTGTTGAATCAGATATTTCATAGGCTAGAAAGTGATTCAAAACTCTTCTTTGCAGTACAAGAACACAAAATATTTGCATTTCATTGTTTTTAATTTTTTTCCTCTTTTTTGTAGCTGGACTTGGTCTGTTAACTCATTTTTAAGATATACATCTCTTAATGATGATCAACACTGGAGTAAATTATTGGTGAAATTCAGTTTTGTCTTGAATGGATTTAAAGCTCATGGGAAGAGTCAGGACAAAGGAAAAATTACACAAGTCCAGTAGGTGAACTCAATCCTGACCTTCAACATTTCAGAGGAGGAGCTGTATGAAAGATAAAAGATGAGGCTAGGACAGCTGTAGCTTGAGAAAAGAAGAAACAAGGCAAGGGTTTACAAAAATACAGAATAAAACTAACTTCTAGTGGGAACTGTTTTGTTTTAGAGAAATCCTAACCTATCCATACATATGTTCTTAATTGAGATTGCAAAGTTCTGCCTGCACAGTTTCCTTAGCTGCCATTTTGCTGGTTCCTATGATCACCCTGAGTGATATTGGTCACTTACTTTGATATAAACATTTTTATCTCTTTTAAAGTTCCAAGATACTCTTTTACAGTATTTATTATGTTACAAAAGAAGTTATACAATAATATTTTTGGAGCCTTATGTTGCTCTGATTATGACAGGCTGAATTTATCCAGAAGGAGACTCCAACATCTAATTTAAAAAATAAATCCCTAGCTTTTCCCAGTGCTGAAAAAAATATGTAGAAAGTAGAAGTAATGGTAATTTATCATTTATGACAGCTTCTGGCAAACATTTGAAACCCTGTTGTACAGCTTTAAATTCTACACATAAATTGGCATGAAAAACTGAAGTTACTATCTTCAGAAATGATTAAGGGAGATTTTCAATGCAAAAATACAGAAAAGTAAAGAAGGCAGCACATGACATTATTACATTGAGTTAGAACAGACTTCTGACAACTTCATGAAATATTTTGATAGAAGGAAGAACAGTTCCATCCATGAAAAAATGCTTCATTTCTTGAGTTCTTATTAATATATTCCTCAATCTCTTGTTGGACAATGGAACTATATGTTCCATAGTCTAGTACAGCAGAATTCAGACAGGAGTTCCGTGAAGTGTCACATGTAATGTCCATTATTTTATATAAGATTCATGTTTGGGGAATTGACCTCCATTTAAATATTAGAAAATAGTCACAACAATAAGAAAGAAATTATCATTCTTCTTCAAAAGGAGATGTTTGAAAGGACAGCATAGGAATATCAGCAGATGTTGTTTCTTCTTTCACAGAACATATATATTTCCAGTGTCATGTCTTCCATTTCTTCAGCCAAGAAAAAAGAGGGAGGAAAAAAAGGATTTTACCCAAGTTTTAGACTAAAAAGATACTGTGCTTTGAAATGCATATTTGCAGATTTCATTTGGGACCTTTTTATTTCAGGAGATGGTAGGAAGCAAGTTAACTAGAGCCAAATCCAATCTCTCTGCCCAGGACTCTTCACTGCACTGGGCCACTTCTTCTGCCTCCATTCATATTCTCAGAATTTTATCAGAGACTCTTATAGCAACAGGGAAAGCAGTCAAACTGATAAAAAAAACCCAGCAAGAAATACATCAGCATTTTCTTACGTATCTACCCAAGGTATCATACTGTCACATTCTGATCTTTTTGGCTTGCTTTAATTAACAAAAAGATAACCAAACTTGGTTTTTGTTTCATTGCTATTAAAGCATAGGGCACTGTGTTTAGTATGCATAGGAAGAAAACAGATATAATTGTGTTGTTCCAAATATCCTTCATAATTGTGTATATTTTAGAAAAAAAAGTATTTGCACACATTTACAAACTCATTTGAACAACTTTTAACACCCTTCCATACTGAGTAGCATTGCCCTTGGTAAACCGTGTCAGTGAAAAAATCACTGAAGGTGGCTTTCATTTCAGTAAGTATAAAAATATGGTCCTTACACACCTGTCATTTGTTCTTAAACTACTTCATTAGCCTTAATTAGCACAAAAAAAAGGATTAAATTTTAACCTTGTTTTGTAGACTTTTCATTTTTAAGGAGATAATTCTAAATGGCCAGAAAGCAGGCTGTCATTGACAATCACATGCACACTGCACCATAAAAATAACAGAAACATGAGCCAGCTGCAGATTAAGAAAGGCAGCTACTTGAAAGTCACTTCTTTACTTCTTTAGCCTTTATACACACTTCCACTAAACTACATGCTTTAGGGGGAAAAAGAAAAAGTAATTTGTTTTGTTTTGTTTCTGTGTTAGGAAGAAAATTGAAACGGTATTGAAAACTCTGTAGATATCCAATAAGGGCTCCATTTGGCCACTGCATCTTTTCTCTCAGTTTCTTTCTATATTTTTCATTTGTATTTTTTAATTTTCAGGGCACTTTGAAAAGAATAATTCAATCTGAATTAGTCCTCTGTTGGAGTTTCCGCACTAAGACTGCAGTGAATGTTGCTCTTTGTAGCCCAGGCTCTATCAGAAGGCAGAACAGTTTTATTTTTGTGTGTATGTCAATTGAAACAATTTATTTGAAGACTTTGAGAGTGAAAGAAAAAGCTAAAAAGAGGCTAATAAAAGTCAATATCTTCCCTTTGAGCAGTGTCAATCCATTTGAGTGAAACAGATTCCCTGCTTGTTCAATAGGAAAATTACTTTGTGCCGTAAATGACCTGGAGAACTCTTGGATGTCCTCATTGTCAAGAAATACCTGGTGTTTTGGTCTAGCATTACCTATTTAATTGGCAATGGCTTATTTGTATTAAGTTATCTATTTCAGACAATTTAGAAGAAAATAGAATTTTATTAAATTATGTCAAACTGAAAGATAAGTAGCAGTTCCCATGACAAAAAGTGCTATGATAAGTTTGGAATTATTTGGCATTAAAACAGCTTGGTGAATTGATAATGTGTAGTGGATATTGAATCAACTCAGCAAAAAACATAGGTTTAAAATTTTTGCAAAACTTTTGTAATACTTTTTGTAATACTCTTATTCAAAGATGGGTTCCTTTATATGCTTAATCTCTCTTCTCTGGCTCATATTTTCGTGGTGATTTTCATAGTAAAAAGTATATAGGAAAATGTAAATTTACTTAAAAGGTCTTTTTCATTAAAGTGGTAAAAACATTCAGCTTGTACATTGAATGCAGCTTTCTTGACGATATCAATCAAGTCACAGTGAGACCTTAAAACAGTAGAAATCTTATTTTTTAAATACATTTATTCTTTTTTATAATCAATTATTCTAATGAATAATTTGTGTTTAGGTAGCTAAGTTGCATCTAGGTACCTAAGAATATTCTTTTTTTTTTAATGGAGCATAAGATTATTATATACTTAACACATCATGCTACAGTGGACTTCAGCTGGGGAATGCTAAGGACTATTTTGTCTAAACTTTCATAACAGGCTTGTTTTATCTGGCTCCTGATTTAATTTTTTTTTGGTTCTAATTTCCAGTCTTTAGGCTTGTTTTTTTACTCTCTACTTTACTGATCAATAAAAACATACAATCTCTATGCTAAACAGTGTTAGAAACAGTTCCTCTGAGGCATCTAATGAGATTTTTGCTTGTTTTCAAGGCTATTTAGAGTGTTTCTTAGTCCTTGTTCACACCAATCTTCTTGAGGGAGACATGTTAAACACCCACACATTCTTTTTTATCCCTACCATAAATGTTGTACAATACTCACATTACAATACAGAGCTTGACTGTAATTTGGTCGCTGGCTGATGGAAGGCTCCAAAGATCTTGTTTCTGCCTAAAATCTTTGAAAAATTATCCTCTTTCACTATAGACAACTTCTCTGCTAAGTACTGTCTTATTGATACTGGGGTGGGGGTAGAGAGCAATAAATAAATGTCTGGCAAATAAATAAATGTCTGGCAAAAATTCCTTATAGAAAGTTGATAAAGGATAGCGTGCCTGCTTTCAGGAATTAATTAATTTTATATATGGACAATTGCAGATAAGGTCTGAATTGTCAAAAATACTTGTGTCTGTTGATGAAGTACTAAAAATGTATTCTTGGATGACTTACCATTTTATCATCCCTTCTTGTGGTGCTGCATGAAAGATGTTTTATTCTGGACTATGTAATTACTATTGTCCTTCTGCTGTGTTTTGCCTACGCATTAAAGACAGGGAAAGACAGCTGCCCTACGCAAACTTTTTTCTGCAAGCCAAAAGTAGGTCAAATATTTCCAATTTCAAAGCATAGCTGAAAAGCATGCCATTGTTTACCCACAAGGCTCCAGATGTTCTTATGGCCACACCTATAAAGAGTAGAAGTAGATTAATTAGAAATTCCTATTTTCTCAATCAGGCCGCATTTAAGGAAAATTCCAAGGTGGTGTTTCTAACTCATTTTTCTCTCTACCATTCACAATGTCTCAAAAAGGATTCTATTCTTTCATTATCTTCTTCACTGAAAAATATGAATGCAGTTTTCCATACATGTGTTATAAGTTTTAATTTATATGCTTCTCCATAGGTGATAACTAAAGTAATTATTCAGTTCTTGTTTTCAAAATGGTGACCTTAGACTAAGTAGATAGCTAAGAAGGGGGAGGGATGGGGAATCAATACTTTTGCACTGTTATTTTGTGCCATATAGTATTTCAAGGAGTATTAATATGGAAAACAAGTTTATTCTTAATTCTAGTTTTCTTTAGGGACGAGAAACAAAACCAAACCAATCAAATAAAATATTTGTCACTCTGTGCAGAGCCGTAAAGAGAGAGAAAGTGCCTTTGCAATATGCTCTACCTACACTTCCAAAAAATTGAGACATGCTTGAAAAGAAAAATCACTTTAAGAAGCTTTTTGTGGCTGTTGTACAAGCATGTCTCAAACATTCTTCCAAAGCAAGCCCCAAAATATGGCACACCACTAAACCTAAATTTGTATTTTAGTATTTATTACTGGATTTTTCAACTGTATGCTTTCCTTCAGTACTTTTAATTATCTTTGGTAACAAGGGAATAATAACGTTGCTCTGTTACATTGACTCCATCTCACAACATTAACAAAAATGAGAAATTGAATATTTAAAATTGACTCAGATAGTATTAGAAATTGAAGGGTGATTCTGAAATTTGCCATAAGAAATAAGATACCTTTGTTCATTCCTTTTGTTAAGACACTTGACATGCCTTTTTAAAGGATGAACTGCAGGATAATATTTATACCCTCTCTAGCTGAAGCTTGAGAATAAAATAGCAATTATGTTTTCAAAACATCTGAGTGTATTATTACTCTCTGCTTGAAGAAAATAAACAAAGTACTTGACAAAGTAGAGATGTTATCATAGAAAATGATGAGGTCAGAAGACATGGAAATTCCAGGAACTAGAAATTAAGAAATTGATGGGAAATCAAGAAAAGGTTCCAAGAGGAAAATCACAGATCTCTGAATGTATCTGAGATGCATGGGAATAATGATGAAAATTTGAGAGCGACTGCAGTGAAGACAAATGCAGGTGGATAGCAATTTACCCTTATTAAGCTGAAAACACAGAAGGAAGAGAAAATATTGGAGGATGAGGGAAAGATTCTGGAACAAATAAATCAGAAAAATGCAGAGTGATTTCTAAGCACAAAGTGCATTATCTAACACTGAGGGGAGTAGGAGATGGCAAATGGCCTCAGGAGCTGAAAGTTCACATAGTGACGCCAAGTAAAAAGTGTAAGAATTTAAAAGTACCTGTAGAGATTGCATGCTAAACAGCTGTTTGATTTTGGCTTGGTTGGGTTTTTTGGTTGGTTGGTTGGGTTTCTTTGTTAAAGGGACATTTCTACAATCACAAAATTACAGAATAGTAAAGAATGTTGACAAGGTGTTTCTCGCTGCAACTTATTCTTTAAATAAGGAATCTAAAAAAGACATATAGTGAAGCTTCTTAATTTAATTGAGTTTAAAGCCTCCCTTCTTCATTTGATTGAGTTTAAAGCCTCCCTTCTTCATTTGATTGAGTTTAAAGTCTCCCTTCCACAACTATATACTGTGTTTCTCTTCTAAATATCCTTAGAAACTTTGCATGACCCTGGGAGGTGTATAAGAGTGTTATAAATTATGGAGGTGAATAAGGACTATATCATACAATATGAGAAAGTGTAAGGATCTAAAAAATTCTCAGGTAGCAGGTTTGAAATAAACAACTGTAATAGTTTTTTCCACTCAGCACAAGGTTTTCGAAAAAGTCAAAAATTATTTCAAGTTCACAGAGAAATAGTTTGTCTATGGCCATCAGACATCACATTTTAAATAGATGTTTCAGCGGTAAAAAGCACATGCTGTCACTTTCTGGAAGAGAAAAGAACAAGGCAAGCCCTGTGCACATCCTGCCTTATGTCCTCCCACACATGCAAGCTGTGGCATGCTATTAGTGGTGCTGTACTTTACTCTTCCTGCACTTATGGTAATATAAGTATGATGGTATATACATTTCACTTGGCAATTTTAGGTAGCTAAGAATTTGAGAAATTACTTAATTTGGAAATATTCAATCTGTGATTTCCACATAATATTTTTCTTGTGCAACTCTCCTTTTTTTCCCCCTACTACAGGAAGTTTTTCTCATTAATTTCTGATTTAATTCCGTTCTTTTTTTTTTTTAATTTAAATGAGCTCTGTTTTAACAGTGACTGATCTCATGTTTAAATGCTTTTTATTAATAGTTTTGTTTGTTTGTCTGGAATGTCTCTGAAAACATGAGTTTAGGAAGGAAAAGCCTAATATCTTTCACAAGTAATATCTGAACTCTCTAATAGAAGAGCTAAATCAGGTCAAGCTATAAAACACAGGCACAAGCATATTTCATTAGGTAATATTCATAGCTCTAGTATTAGAGGAATTTGTAGCATAGAGAGTTCCTCTCGTTCCTAAAAAGATAAATGTATATTTGCAAATATTCCAAGGACTGTGAAATACTTAGTAACAAAATAGACGGCAGACATTATTTCTGTCCTATGAGTTACCATTTAGAACTAGAAATTTATTAAAAAGAGTTTCTGAATGAATAATGTTAAGGGTAATAACAAGTTTTTATCCAGATTGCTTCCATAAATTTAGATTAACAGCTCTCTTAAAATAACAGCAACAACAACAAAACAAAACCACACCCATATTTTCTGGGTTTGGCTTGCCTTTATGTAGTTTCCCTCAGTATCAAAGAACAAATTTATGTACTCTGAAAGTGCCTGGACTCTATAGCCCAAAAAATAAATGAAAAATTATATCAGACTCAGTTAAAAGTTTCTCACACAAAACTCATTGTCATGCAAAGCTGAAGTGAACAGAGTGAGAAAGCAGTCTAACAGAGCATTTCATTTTATAATTGTATTGCTAAAGTGGTACAGAGAGAGAATATTTTCTTTCTAAAATAATACCTCATTGGTATAACTCATCCTTTCATTATCTCATAGAAAGATCAATTTCAACATAAATCTTAACAGGTAGATAAGGAACTTGACTGTACATGTTCAAATTACTATAAAAGAACTAGATGTTCCCAAGAAACATCTATTTCTCTAACTTTTTACATTAAACATTCATCTTTCATTGTGCCAAAAAGATGAATGGTTACCTTAATATTTCAAGCACCAAAACAAATATTCAATCTCATTCTATGAAAGGTGAAGCAAAATGATAACAGATATGATTTAGAATATCATAATGTATGCAGATATAAACTTATGAATTTTTGTATGATGAATTTTACTTCTTTTCCTACATTTTCCTTGAGAGCTAAAAGCCATCTTTGGTTTTGTTTTTTTGTGACATTATGTTTGTAAATGTCTTGGGATAACACATTTGCAGTTATTTTGTGAGTTCAAAAGAGCTTTAGATATATGGACAGAGAAAAGATTATTTAGGCAAGAAAGAGACATAAAACTTCATTAACTTTCTTTTCACAATCACATGATGTGGAATATTACAAGCTTCTGGCTGAATTATATTCATACTTCTTTTCCTTCATAACAATAACCAATAGGATACAAAATCCCTAGTAAGAGTATTGAATAGAGAGACTCTCTGGTATCTCAAGTTGAGGACTTAAAGAGTTCAGGAATGTTTTTGGATCCTGGTACATTATGCTATTGAGAAATATGGGGTAAAGTTCTATCTGTAGGTGTCTTTCAGTATTCCAGTCCTTCCTTTTCAGGAAAAGGCACATACATGTGCCTTTCCAGTATTTAAATAAATAATGCTGGCAATATAACAAATGTCAGTGTTTGCCTTCCTTGTAACTCTGTCTGTCCATACATAAGACAGGATCAGGAATGTGTATTCTGAGAAACAGAGCTGTGAGAAGTCAATAGACCTTGAAACACTCTGGTATCCTTTTAAAGCAATGGACTTCACAAGGTGACTTCTCTGACCTGTAGAGGGTAATCTTAAAGACAATAAAACTGGTCTAAAGAAAGCTTTAAAACAAATGCTTGGTCAGAAGTTTGGACTGGGGACCCTGTGTTGTACAGCTTTGCATTGGGTGTGGGTGGCAAGGTCTTAGCAGCAGATGGGCTGCAGAGTAATCTCTGTGAGACCAGGGGCTACCCTGTGCCAGACACAGTTGTGTCCAGCTGGCTCCACAAACACCCACTGCAGGACACAGCTGAGCCCATCAGCAAGTGTGTGGTGCCTCCATAAATACATTTAAGAAAGGGAAAAAATGCCAAATAGCAGTGTGATGGGGGTAAAAAAGGGAGAAACAACAGTGGAAATGTCAAGGTCAGAGAAGGAGCTGAGGAGGGGGTGCGCCAGGCACCAGAGAAGAGGTTCCCCCACAGACAGTGTGGGAGAACACAATGAAGAAGGTTGTCCTACTTCATCCCATGGAGAACGGTACTGGAGCAGATATCCACAGAGTGACTAGTGGACAACCCTATGCCAGAACACACGGACATTTCCTGATGCCCCTGGAAATACCCCTTATAAGTGGGGGAAAGATGTGAGGAAGAAGGATGGGCATAGAGGTGCTGCTGACTGATCATGATACGCCACTCCTTATCTCCTTGTGCCGCATGAAGCAGGGGTAGGCGTGGGAATTGGGACCGAACAAGAGCAGTTGGATCTGGGAAATAGTTGGCAGGAAAGTATTTTAAAATTTCCCTTTACTTCTCACTATTCAAACATATTTTAATTGCTAATAAATTATATCAATTTCCAAAAATAAGCTGAGAATTCACCTTTGGTAATATAGCCAGTCCCACTCAACAGGCCTGGAGACTGTAATATGACATCTTGTATTGTTATGCTCCATCTTTTTCCAGAGAGTTGGCACAAAGCAAGTGTGCCTAGATCATAGAATGGTTTGGGCTGGAAAGGACCTTTAAAGACCCAGCGTCCATGGACAGGGACCTACTAGTTCAGATTAGCCAAATCCTCATCCAACCTGAGTGTGCACACATCCATTGATAGGGCACCCACCAATTTCAACGTTCCACCACTCTAATTGCAAAAAATATCTTTTTTGTGTCCAATCTAAGTTTACTCTCTTTAAATTTAAAATCAGAGAGCCTTGTCCTGTCACTACAGGCCCTGGTGAAAAATCTCTCTTCATCTTTCTTATAAGCCCCTTTTTAAGTGCTAGAAGGTTATTGCTTAAAGTCACCATGGAGCCTTCTCTTCTCCAGCCTAAACAACCCCAACTCTCTCACTCTTCCTTCAAAGCAGAAGTGTTCCAGCCTTCTGGTAATTTTCATGGTCTCTTCCTCAAGTGAAGTCTGTTTTGCTCATTAGTAAGTGATATTGATTTGTTTATCTTACAGAATATTTTCTCCCCCTATCCCATTGAGGAATGGGAGTGAGAGAGCACTGGGGTAGTATCTGACATGTTATTAAAGGATATTAAAGCAAGCAAACTTCCTATGCTTTGTTCTCTCACATATTTCCATTTATTACATCTAAATAGTATTGTTTATAAGTACTGATGAACTATTTTAGTAACTTCATTCCCAGTCTCAAATACAAGTGTAAATCATAAAAAAAAAAAAAAGGAAGGTAAAACTGACAACAATAAGAATGTTAAAGTTCCCATTGGTAGGTAAATTGTAAATACTGCTCCTTCTGGATGAGATCTATATATTTTGTGAGAGAGGTCTTTCCAGATCATTTTATCACCACCCCTGCAGTTAATACAGACTAGCATTATAGTTACGTCAGTATAGAAGTATCTCGATAAATCAGTATGTTTTATTCAAATACATTTTATACCTTTCTTGGTTGTCCATTTCAGCCTATTGGACACCAGTAGGTGTATTCATTGACATGCTATTTGAATTATTATTCCTAGGCAGCATCTATCATTATGAAGAAAAGCCAGATCAGAGGTGAGATTTTCTAGTTGCTCTGTGAAAAGCAACCACTTAAGATCAGGTGGCTATTTTTGGCTCAGTTCTTGTTATTATGCTTGCTATGCTTTCTTTTAAGTGTGGTTAAATTACTACCCCTGAAACCTACAGTAATGAGCAAAATGTTGTGAAATGCAGATTTTTACATTATTAATCTCATCTAGAAGCTCTGTAACACATTAATCTCTGAATGACCTTCATCTCATACTATAATATGGATGCTAAAGGTAGAAATTAGAGCTGAAACAGCTATTTGGTTTTCTATTTCATGTAGCCACCAGATTGTTCCCTAAAGAATATTTTCCAGTGCTTTGTCTCATCTAGACTTAAGTGTACTGAGCAATAAAGCTTCTACTACTTTCCTTTGGAGACTGTGTCACTATGTAATAGATTTCACCACTGGGATTCTTTACCCTATTCAATCGCAGTAAAATATTTCACCTTCTCTGAAATGGCAAAGAGGAAAAACATAGAAAAAGCAAAAATATTTATTGGCTAGAAGCTAGCAGTAGGGTTCTCTAAAAACCAGGGATGTTACATCTCTTAAAATCTCATTCCTTCTATGATACTATTTTAATTTCCTGTGATATGAAACTTGCCACTGCATTTTATATCACATTTTTCCTGAGGTAAAGGCAAATCCCACCTGTTCCCTTTGGCTGTATCATTTAGCTCTCATTTTGCATTTCTTATTTGTAGTTTCAAGATTGTCTTGCCCTTGCAAGTGAAATGCTGAAATAGCCACAGATTTATTAAAAACAAGTGAAAATGGATTTAGGACAAATAAGTGTATCAAGATGTCATCACCTTTATGAAGCATTATCTTCTTATTCCCCAAAGAGGGAACAAACTTCCTTAAGCAAGAAAACAAGTTTTTATTTTTCATATTAATGGATCATGGGCAAAGATGAGGATAGTAGTTACACACATTACTAAGGCCACTGGCTAGAAAATACCAAAATGACTGAGAGATATACATACAGTCACCCATTCCCAACATGTTCCTAGCATACAGCACACAGAATATTTTGCCTAGTTCCTGGATTCAAGAAAATATATATTCTGGGTTTTAAAATAGTCTAGGCATTGTCAAACAATACTATATGAGGTTACATGAAGAGTACAGTGCAGATTAAGGTAAAGGGCAGCTGAAGAAACAATGGAACCATTTATGTGTAATACGGCTAAACCAGCAAGTTCGAGTGTTATGGGCAAAAAGTACTTAGAAATTGCAAGGATTGACAGACACACCCGCAGATGAATGCACATGTACACCCTCCCACACACAGTCCTGGACAACTGCAGGTCAAAAGAATGTAGGGCTTCTGCAACAGGCATAGAGAGCAACAGCTGCTGCTCTTGGAGCAGGTAGCAAAAGAATGCAGCTCTGTCATTACTCCAGTGATCTCACCAATTCTGCTGAAACAATTCCTGTCATAAATACTTCTTCCTCTATACCCCTATTTCAAATCCTGTCATTTTACACAATGTTTGTGCTTCTTGGTAGTTTCAGCCTTTAGCTTATGCTGACAAGACTGCAATGTGCACTGAGGGTGTTACTCTCACAGGCAGGTGCCTTATCCTGTTGCTCAGTTTTTTGTTTGTTTTTTTTTTTTTTTTTTTTTTTGCTTACCTGCTTCTTTTCTTTGGTATGCTGAAAGGAGTCTTTTCCCCATCATCAGTGTTGTACATCTCCAGTGACCAGTAATTAATTGACATCTGGGGATTGTTTGCAGGTCTAGGTCCTCTGTTTTCTAATACATTTTCAAGGCACTTGCTATTATCCCATGCTTGAACTTGACATCATAACAAGAGACACCTGGTCTCAAGCTCAAATTCACACAGCCACTTCTCATAACAAGTTGGTAACATACTTCAAAGGTCAGGACACTGTCTTTGCACAGTAGGCATAAGCTTTCGTTTGCATTTTTACTGGGCCACTGTACAGTGTCCCTGTTCTGAATTTCTTTTTTTTTGTTGACTATGTAGATGATAAGAAGTGTGAGGCAGATAGAAAAATAAGAAATCAAGTGACCTTCACTGCTAGCGAGTGCATCCTTTGCAAATTTAAATAGATACATTTAAATGGCTTTTCAACCTGTTTAATCAGGTCAAAATATTGTGGTTAAAAGATCTTTAGCTCTGTTCTCAGAGAAGGCAATTTCTTCAAGCTGAAGTTTTCTATTTTACACTAGTTTTGTATATATTTTAAGAAATTAAGAAAGATAAACTAGTGTTTCACAAATACATACAGTTTTCAGTTTTAGCTTTCAAAGAACTGAGACTTTTGTTTTAGGATAATTTTGCAGTTAAGTGCAGATCAGACCATGGAATAGAAGTCTTCTGTGCTTTATGTATTTTCATAAAGGTAATTTATTTTTTTTATCTTGTTTGATGGTTAAGTAGAAAAATTTACAGCATCCCAAATAATTGTGTTCCAGCATTGATATTTTGTAGCTATCAATCAAAATTATTTGACATAATGCTATGTATGTCAATGAAGTTACAGCTAAGCTAAAGGTGCATGTTTTATTTTCTATTTAACAATTATGTGGTCATGAGTAGATACAAAATATATATCTATGGAATATAATTCCATACTCATCACTTCCTTTTTTTTTTACAAGCTATTTAATAAAAGTTTCCTCTAGAAATCTGATTATAGTTAGTTCTAGTAACTTTGGCTCCTTCAGTGTGCTGCCAAATGCAGTAGGGATAATTCCGGCGTATCCAAATTACTTTCCTGTGGACATTTATATAATTTAAATAATATTTTAAAATGTTACATCTGTTGCAGAAATTGTTGTTACCTTCACATTTACATTCCCAATGTACTTGGATGTTTTTTACCCCTCAATTCACTGAATGGCATTTCTTTTTCAATGTAACCAAACTGCTAATATAAAATATAGGGTTTTCTTGTTTTGTTTGGCTTTTTTTAAATGGATATATTTGCCTTGACTTTTACAGGACTATTAAAAAAAACAATTAGCCTGCTGTAAAAGGAAACAGGGATTTGTCAATAAGGTAGGATATGACGTATCTCTTTTATCTGAAGAAGGGAGTTATAATCTATACCCTACAAAACAGTGTGGATAGTGACAGTTTAGTTGTGGCCTTGAATGCCTAACACTGCTCTCAAATCAAAAGAGAATTATTTAACATGTTAACCTTGTAGTCACGCAGGACTGCTCTAAGATATAGTCTGAGCACATCAGGCATACCAGATTTTAATAGTATTAGATTTGTTTAGGACATGGTTCTGTGGGAATGAGATTGGCCATGCTTTTTAGCAGAGTGAAATTATGTGCTATGCCTGCAGAGACACAAGCTCTAGGATTTATGATTAGCATAAACTGCCATTATGACTGTTCAATTCTAGACTGTTCTGGCAAAATTGGATGTGTTGCATAACTAGGTCCCTAGAAAAATCTTTGGTGTAGAACTGATAATTTTCTCCCTGATTCAAAGCACCAAAACAGTTTGAGGATATTTTGTTCCTTAGAATCTTTTATAGTAAGAAGGATCGAGACAACACTGACTGATGTCCTTTGGCTCTCAAAAAATACCTCTAGGCCTGCATAGTATGTCTCATGCATATCTCCAGTGTTTCCTTCATGTCCTCTGTTTCACACAGTAAAACCTAACTTGGCAAGCTTCATCACACTGCTCCCAGAGCAATGCAACACTTGGAGAAGTACACAGGAATATTATTATTATATTTGAAGCCTGCAAGAGACCCAGAAGTGCTGGATGATAGAGAAGTACCTAGTCCTGAGCAGGATGCTAAGATGCTTTCTGCTAGGTTAAGGTTGTATACTGTCTACTACTTGTAGCATAGAAGAGGTGCAGAAGCTGTAACCATTCAAAGTGCTCTAATGGGTGGCTCTGCTTACTGTGATCCTCCTTAGTCTTGCTTCTTCAACCTCTAAAGAAGGTCTTGAGGGCAGTAGCTCTCTAGAACTTGAAGTATAAGTTTCAAAATGTAGCAGGAAAGCAGGAAATTTTGAACCATTACTTATTAAACTCCCATCTGATTTTCTCATTAGTGTGGAAAAAAAACCCAAAAGCAACAGAAGCTTAATTCTTGTGGCTTAAGACCAAATCACAACGTGAATACTAAATGGTTGTGGATACCAAAATAATCTATTCATAGATATATGCAACTTTGTGAATACACAATGCCCATGTTCCATGGGAGAGACAATGCAGCTGTGAAGTCATGGTTAGTGCAGCAAAGCCATGGGATGTGCATTTCTGGTTCTGGGCCACAAGGTCTGAAGTGCTGGACTCATGGTCCCAAATCATGCTTCAGGGTCATGCATTCCCATTAGGGTTTCACATGATTTCCTTCTTCTGTGTCTCAGCTGGAATCTCTTCCTCTGGCTTCTTTAAGTATTCCTGAATGTCCTCATTTGTGGGGTTTGGTAGAAAATATCTCATTGATGATTAGTCTGATCAAATTGCACTCTTTTCCCAGTTTGCTGTCATTGTTTTCTACTTGTTCTGGATACTCCAGGACATGTTTGCATGTGATGATCAACAGGTTGCTTTTATAGTTTGGCTATCTATCTAATTGAACGCACAAAGCAAATATTCTGCTAATTGGAACAGATGGATTGTTGCTTACTTCGACAACATAAAAGAGTTGGTAGACTGCTTTTTTCTACCAGTTAGGCTAACTAGACTAAATTCATGAAACCTACCTTGGTGACAGGGGAGAAGAGAGATTGTTTCTATATGAAAAATTTTGAAGACCTTTTCTCTTTCTGAAGCAAATATATGTATGTCTTTTTGTGAGTTGTTTTCCCACTCTGTCTTCTGCGCAAAACACATAGACGGCTCTCTCAATAAATGGAAAGATTTGCTGTAAAATGTATCTGTCCATTAAAAAGTCACTGGTTGTGAAGTTTTCTGACATTCAGAGGTCTTTCTATTTTGGAATGTATTACTGAAGATACCAATGCATATTGCAGTGAGACATGTTCCCACTTATATAACAGTACAGCTATTAAAGTACTTTATGATCAAATGTCAATAAAATTTGAAATTGAACAACTTTTCTTTTAATGTTTAAAAAATTAAGCTTTATAACCCATACTTCTTCACTAGTTCCACAAGACTTGAAATGTACTTCTTACCAGAAACTTTAATTATGCAAGACATTGCTTTGGATATTTTTCCACTTACCTGTATAGCACATCTAGCATGGAGGACTCATACCTTAGTGTCAAAAGGTTGGTATACACTTAGATTTAAAAAAGATAACATTTTATGAAATGGTAAAGGAAAGAATATTTTTCTCAGTAACTTAAATAATTGTCAAAATTTAGAGTAGTGTGATGATATAAATTTATAAATATTAGATTTGAAATAAAAAATTGCTCACAGAGCTAGGGTTGGAAATTCTGAACAACAGTTATCTAATACATTTCCTTTTAATCACAAGGAATTTAATTCAGTTATGCAGGGAACCCAAATTCTTTTAATATAAATAGCTTTGTCACAACTGTTCAATCTGCAATAAAAATATAAAACATTAGTTAAATTGATAAGGTAAATTTCTCACAATTCTTTTCCCCTTTGCACTCTCTGATCTCACTTTATGATATAAACTGTGACAATTCAGTGGGAAATGTTCTCATTGTGCCATTATAATAAATCCAATATCATTTTCATCAAACTATAAACAGACCTTTAGAAGGTTAGTTCAGAATTTTGATGGTATCTCTTTTTTTTAATCTCAAACACATGATGTTGATGGCTTCTTTTTAGAGTTCAAGAGATGCAAATATTATGGAAAAATATTTGTAGCATGGGAAAAAAAATCAGTATGGTCTGTGTGTGATTTATGAAAAATGTAGTGCCTACCAATCCCAAGCAGAAAAAAATTCTGCAAATAGACTTAATGTTCGATTTCATCCCAATGATATGAGGTACCCCGTCTGGACTATTGGGAGTTCAGAAATCATAGCCATTAGCGTCAAATAGCTGGAATAAAAACCAGTCCAAGCAGAGTTATGATTTAATCTTCCTGAGAGCTAGGAGATTTTTGTTCTTAATTTCTATACTTATATGAAATTTGACAGCTTTTCTTGCTAAATCAATGGGAATTGCAGTACCAGGGCAAAAGTGAAATAGCTGGACTGAGCAGTAAATACTTAGTTGCCTCAGTTTTTGTGAAAGTCCAGTTATCGATTCTAAAAACAAAACAACAACAAAGCATTTTCTGCTTCCACAAGCACTAGTTCTAATACATTTCTATGTTATTTCTCTTCACACACTGATTTTTAGATACCAGTCACCTAAGTTTTAATATAAATACTAAATTAACTTTTCCTTCCCAAATCCATAAACCTAGGTTTCTCTCATTTAGAATAGATTTCAACATTACCTTTTTTAAAGAGTAAATCTACCAAGCAGGTTTTGAACACCTGAAGAGGAGCAGAAGGAAAAAAGTAAAGAATGTTCCAGCTCTCTAAAGCAAAATAAAGAAGAGAATAAAGGTATTAGTTTTATCACAATGGTAGACCTCATACATAAAAGAAATGACATTGAGGAGGACCTGGACAGACTTAAGAGCTGGGCCTGTTTAAACCTCATGGGGTTCAATAAGGTCAAGTACAAGGTCCTGCTCCTGGCTCAGAGATTCACAAACATGAAAAAAGGCTGAGTGATGCTGGAATTGACAGCAAGCCTGAAGAGAAGGACTTGGCATTAAAAACTGAGTATGAGCCAGAAATGTGTACTCACAGCCCAAAAGACAAGTGATATCCTTGGCCACATCGAAAGAAAAGTAGCCATCAGGTCAAGGGAGGGGATACTGTCCTTCTACTCTGCTATTGTAATGATCCACCTGGAGTACTGCATCCAGCTCTAGGGCCCTCAGGATAAAAAAGAGAAGGACCTGCTCAACTGGGTCCACAGGATGATAAGAATGGTCACCAGGGGTTGGAACATCTGCCCTATGAAGACAGACTGAGGGATTTAGATTTGTTCAGCCTAAAGAGACAGTGCTGAGGAGACCTGATGGCAACCTTCCAGTACATTTTGGAGGCCCATGGGTAAGAGGGGGAGGAACTCTGTGTCATGGAGCATAGTGATAGGAGAATGGGCAGTGTTTTTAAACTGAATGAGAGTATATTTAGAACAGAAAAACATAAGACATTATTTTACAATAGGATGGTGAGACACTGCAACAGGTGAATGCCCTATCACTGAAAGTGTTTGGGATCACCTTGCACTTGATTAACCTGATCTAGTGGAAGATTTCCCTGCCTGTGACAGGAGGGTTGAAACTAGATGATCTTTAAGGTCCCTTCCAGCCTAAATCATTCTATGACTTTGTGATCTAGACATACTTCCATTGTAAAATGGCCCACACCCAGGAAGCAGATGTAGTATGGTAGTTTGGATTGTCTCTACAGTCTCAAATAAGGATATTGGGCAGCACTGGCTAACTTAAAAGGGATGAATTCTCAGCTGTCATTTTTCAGAAGCTCTGGGGCTGATGTCTAACTTGCCAGGTTTGGAAGCATGTCTGAACTTTAAATGAGTTTGAACCATTTCTGTCATAAATACTATCAAGGATGCCATTACCCACAAAGTCCACCATTTTTCAGGTAAAACAGAGGAATAATATTAGATATTGAGCTCTTGGAGAACCCAATGAAATATGTCTATAATTACAACATTGATCAATACTGATACCATCTGTCCTCACAAAGGTAATGCTGCAAGTGGAAGTCACGCCTCAAGATAAGATGATCTGTACTATATTATACCTACCTTATCTTTTTTCTTCTGTCATCTCTCCATTATAAAAAATAATGTACTTCCAAAACAGAATGAGAAATAGATGAAAATTTATTGCATCTGTACAAATTTACCATCACTTTGTTACAATATTTACTGGAAATTTAGAATACTCAGGACAAATAAAGAATATATCGTGATATAGATGAAAATATATATTCTCTGTATTCATTCAAATAGCAACAAATCTTTTAAATCCCTGAATGTTTTATCATTTAGTTCCTCATAAAATAATATAGAAGAAAAAATGGGAGAATGATTATTTTAGCAGAATCATAAAAAAATAAGTATCTTTTTCTGATATTTTGGTTTGGGGAGTTGTTTTGGTTTTTTTTCTCAAATATTTAACATTTAACTCCATAAAGTTGCATTCCATGGTGTAATTCAGATGCTCATCTTTCTTGTCAGTAAATAGTTTTTTTCCTTTTATATGTTTCTAGGGTCTGAAAATTTTGAAACTTTCTTCCATTAAAGGTTACATTGTGAAGAGTTCAATAGCATTCATATGCAAAACTGGAACTTGACAAATAAAATTGGAATAAGTGTTTTCTCAGTATGTAATTTAATAGAATGTATCATTACTGTTGCTATTCCGAAGTGATCATGCCCTGCTCTGTTGGCATCAAAAACTCCCTTTAAACCCAACAGGCAGGAGTGTCCTCTGAGCATGTAGTCTCGATCATTTATCTTAGCTAAACATTTAGATAAAGATTTTAAGCAATTACAGTTCACTTCCTTCTGTAATTTAAGACCCCCAGTGATTTCTTGGAAATTTTTGTGTGTGCTCTGTCAAGTTTCTTCCCAGATCCTTCATTAGCTTCAGAAATCATAATGTGTGCTTTAGTTTAAATTTTATGGTATCTAATTTATTGTAGACATAGTGAATATGGTACATAAATGGGTAAATGGGTAGATTTTATAACCTTGAAATAAAAGTACATGTCATGCTGGGTTTTTCACTTGTATTCTCTAACAGTCTCTATCATTTGCATGCAATTTTAGTATAAACATTCAAGTAACTTCCTGATAAACTTTGTGTTGGTAATGCCCACCTGATAGGGTATAAATTTTATTAAATTATTTTATTATTTTATATCTTTCTCCTGAGTTTAGGATTGACACTAAATTTCATATTGTATTTATTTTGTATCCCTGTTGAATCTGTAAATAGCATTATAACCCTTGGAATAATGCAAGATGTGAGTTTTAGTTTTGTTAAAAATATGACAAATTTTACTTCTCTCTTGTGCAGAGAAATAACATTAAGGACCAAATGCATTTTCATAATAGTAAATGTGTATGTTTGAGTACAAAAGTACACAATGAGAAGAAACTCATTATGCTTTTAAACTTTGCAGAAAATTAAGACTATAAAGCAATTAAGGACACAAAATCTCTTCAACTTTCATGTTCTTCCCTAGTATCTGTTTACAAAGGATTCAATTGCATTGGGCTGCTGCTCACACACCATTCAGGAGGCATATATTTTAAAAACACCTCTGTGTCTTCTTGGTGATGAAAATACTTTGTCTGATTCTTGCAAAAAAGGAATTACATACTGAATTGTATTAATTTATCTTCAGATATGTCAGAAACTGAATCTTTATAATGGATTTCAACACAGTTCCCTGAGGAAAAACTGCCTGGCAAAGCATCATGCATCAGACTAAATAGGCATGTAAGGTAGATTTTCTATTCCTTAAAAAGTCTACTCTGATACATAAAATTCCCTGGCTGTGAAGAACATGTCACAGGTTTATCAACAAGGGAGCTTGTTCCCTCATCTTTCGTCTTAGAATGCTCATTAGGTAATTCCAAAGTTTCAGTATTCCTTTAATTCACCAGGTGGCTAACTAAAGTCATCAGCAAATTCGTTGACATACATTGGGTTTAGCCTTGTGCACCTTTTGAGAAAATATTTGGTCAAAATCTTTTTTTTTTTGTATACTCAGGGACAGTCTAGGCTGCCACAATGGGTTTTGAGCTTTTATTTCCCACAAAGTCTTTGTCCAATGGTTTGAATGAATCACCAAGAGAATGGTGATCAGATATATAATTCTTTTCTGTGTTTAATTTGAACAGGGAATAAGCTGCAGCTCAACTGAGATGTGTTTTGAAACAGTTCCCTGAGTATAAAACACTTCTGAAAACAGACAGCAATTTTCTGTGTAGATAAAGGACAAAGGAAAAAAGCAGGAGGGTAAATAGGGGGATCTTGCCATGGTAGGGTCCCAGGCATAAGACTAGGATGACCAAGAAGTACACAATAGGGCAGATGTCACTGAGGCCTGTTAAGACCAATGAGCTGCTTTCCAGACCTCCTTCTTTGTCCTCACCTGTACTTTCAGCTATACCTCTTTGAAAGGGCATTTGTTCCTCTGAGAAAAGACTGTTTGGTCTTGAAGAAGTCCACATCACTCGTTTTCTAGAGGCTACAGGAATGATGTAATTTACAGGCCAATGGGTTTTGGGCAGACCTTGGCCTTAAAAACCTTTAATCACAATGCTGCAGTATTTTTTGACCAGGAAATATTTCCACATCTAGCTCCTGTTTTCCTGGCACTAGAGAAGGAGGGTGCTAAAGGGAGGCATTATATGTCATCTTCTCTGCCTTGTTCATGAAGGGGAACAACCCTCCTAAACCTTCCTGTTAACATCTTGATAGCTCCAAAAGCACTCTGGCCACATGGTTAAAAGTAATCATCCTAAGACTTGGTCCTGGGAGCTTTTGGTAGAACAAATATGCCATTTTGCTAATTAGCAAAATACACAGTGATTCAATTTGTAGGTGTCTTTAACAATGAAAAAGTACAGTTTAGAGACTCATTGAATTCTTGGATGTATTAGGGGGTTTTTTTTGAGTTTGAAATTATTTTTGCTCAAGTGAATCTCAAGACTGCATGCACAGAATGAACTAAATTCACAGTGAGACTAAGAGCAACAATAGAACTCCCACAAGGATATCTAAATTATTGAACACAAAGAAGAATGTTTTGCAGCTTTGATTAGGGAATTGTTAATCATGCCCATAATAGAATGTAGGTCAAAAACCAATTAAAAGAGTCTGACTAGAATTTATCATTAGGCAACCATTAAAAATACTGAGTATTTAAAAAAAATTAAAAGATGGAATAGATCCATAGATATGAATTATTTTTTTTCTTGAGCTCGGGATACAATGTGACAGTTTGAGCATCAATAAAGCAGTTAAGTTAGTGATCAATTACTAACTTCAGGAACAGAGAAATTGTTTGGCTGATAAAAAACATATTCAGCCTTTGACAAATACTTGGCTGTCACTATCATTTATTTGAAATACCACTGTAGCAACCATAGCCCTGGCTTTTATTTTTTATATCTCCCAAACAAATAAACTGTGTATGGTGTTTTTAGTCAGGCTTTGAAGTTCAATCTGTTCTGGCAAGGAAGTGGTACTTCACAGATAGTAAAAATTCAGTTCCTGCTGTTACTTACCCTGCAGAACCATTCTCTTATCAGAAAGTCTTGCAAAACAAATGAGCAGTCGGGTCTCTGGTAAAGTTTTGTAGAACTGCAACAGTGTGACAATAAAAGAACACAGCAACAACTCCAGAACTTCAAAGTGCACAAAAATTTCAAACAAGAAATATATATTTAACTGATTTTTGATCAACAAAAAAAGTGATCTGCATACCTCTTCATCCCATTTTCACTTGTATCTCCAACAGTAATAATTTCATTCTATTAGGACCTTTTTTCAAATAATGTTTTTCCAGTCAAACCTAACTATGTATGCATAAATTACTTTACATTCTGTCTTTAAAATTTAGCAAACACCATCCATTTCACTTAAAAAGAGAAAAAAAAAACACAAACCAAAAACTTTATTTTTTGATTAGTCAAAGATTTTTTTTTTGGAAAAAAAATCAAAGACAAAAGTAGTGTTTTGTATTAGAAGAGTATTCAAGTGGGAACATTATTTTAAATTACAAACCGAAATTAAGTTTCAGATTAATTGAGATTAAGTAATATCAAATGGAGGTGAGAAAATGAAGAGGTTGTTATGCATGAGCTATACGCAGTTTAACAGGATTGCTGGCATTGATGCTCATGTTCTGAAGCGAAGATTTCAGAGGAAACTGAAGGAATAAAGTGGGTGTTGGAAGAATTTCAGGGCACAGTCTGTTTCTCGCTTCTTTCAGTAGTATGTTTATTCTTTCATAAAAATCCAATAAGGAAGGTTGATGATGTTGTCCCCTCATAGATATATTTTGGCAGTAAATGTATGAAACTTGAAGAAAAGTTCTGTGTTTTAAAGAAATAAATATACAAATAGGAAAATAGATATGAAGGCAAAAGGGGAAGAAGTGCATATGTGTTTATCTTTGAAAAATAGTTTTTATAGTATTTCTCTTATTAATATTTAAAAGATACCTATATACATTTATTCTACAAATAGAAACCTCAGATATTATGAATATACATGTTCTTCGGTGAAATAGTTCAGGGACCAAATCAAGCCTTCTGTAGAAGGTAACTTCAAATGAGCTTTTTTGTGAAGAATTGATAGCAGTAATTTTGAACATGGCCCCGCAAACACCTTCACAAGGTCTGAAATCAGTGCAGCACAAGTGTTTTTAATTTGCTTTATAAACAAGGAGAACAAGCATGATATAAATGGTCTGCTTTATCAAGAACAGAGTGGCCTGGAAGATAAAGGAGCGGATTAACAGTATTTGAGCGTACTGCTGATGGATAAAGCATGTGAACTTTTTTCCTGGCCTTGAAGATGAAGGAAAATCATATTTGTTGTGTTTTCCATTCATAGCATCTAGCCCTGGACTGCCTCTGAATCCAAAAACTACAATTATCATTTGTGTGTACTGTTTTTAATAAGGCAATATGAATGCTCTCTTGTAGCTCGCCACAATGATTTTTCACAACATGAAACTGAGGGCAGAGTAGACATGTGAATGATGTTCTGGTTATGGCACAAGACATTGGAACAGCTGAAGTTGCAAACGCTGTTATAATAGTGTTGGAAGACTGGCAATGGTGACAGGATACCAGTTTTGACCAAAACTACCCATAGATGGTAATTTCTGCCAAGTAGATTCCCTTGAACTGTGCCTGAACACTGCCCAAAGCATGATCAGAAGGACCAGGACTAAGCTAGGAACTTTGGCAGAGTCCCTGCCTGATGTCCCTCCTTCCTCTTTTATATATGAGTCACAGACATGATTAAGGGGCAAGGGCTAATCTCAAGGAGCTGATCCTTCAGGCTTCCCCTTTGATTAATGAAGAAAGAGTTAATAACTTTTACAATAGTTTTCTGTTCTGAGTCTCTCTGTCTGTCTTTCTTCACTAACTGTAAGGAATAGTATTTGCATATATTTTTCCACCTCTCTGAAGTGTCCTCAATATGTATGCAAATTATAAATGTTAAAAACATTATGATATTGACAAACTTAATTTAAATTTTTCATAAAAATTAGATGGAAATAAATAGATTTTATAATATACCCTATTATACCTTGAGGAAAGGAGGACCATATTTACATTTTTGGCTAATTCAACTGTTACAACTAGCAGGCTAAATTTCAAGGAAGCTGTTTATTTTTATACCATGTTTCAACCCCCTTATCTATATTATCAATACAGCTATGATGCCTAGGACAATTCTGACCAGGAGATGGCCAAGTTATTAGACATGGGCTAGAGTTTGGACATGACAATACCAGAAATTTATGTAAATCAAAGTAAGGTATGTAGAAAGAGAATATGCTCCACACAATATAGAATGAGAAATGCCTATGTGTATCTAAGAAGCTCCTGGTATTTGGTTTCTTTTTCATAAACATGAAATAGGGCTAAATAAGCTTGAAAATAGCCAGTTGCCATTTTAGTTTTCCCTGTGGCGACTATGAATTTTCTTTTATATTCCTCCAGAGACACAGCTGGAAGCCATGTGCACACCCTAGAATCTCTAAAATTGCACTCAGAACCTATTCTTAGGCAACTGAACTCACTATTGGATTAATTTGATTTAAAATTAGAATTTTATAGAAGATGCCAAACAGACGACAGCAAGCACCAGCTCAGAAAATGAGCTATACATCTCCATTGATCTTTCTTCACATACATGATTTATCCAAGGAAAATGTTTTGGTTACAACCCCCTGGCCATATATGTAAATTTTCAAATGAGATTTTGGCTGCCTTTGCCCTTGTAATAAAATTAAAGCTGTCGAGTCATACAAAACTCTATTGTTTTTCATTTTAATATATTAACACAGAATCACATAATTGTTAGGATTGGAAGACACCTCTGGAGATCATCCAGTCCAAAACCTCTGCCAAGGCAGGGTCACCCAGAGCAGGAGACACAGGAATGTATCCGGGAATGTATCTGAATATCTCCAGAGAGGAAGATTTGGTGACCCACAGAGGCTTGGCAGCCTGTTCCAGTGTTCTTCCACCCTCAATCTAAAGAAATTTTTCCTCATTTGAGATGGGGCTTCTTGTGTTTTAATTAATGGGCATTGCTTCTCATCCTGTCACTGGGCACCACTGAAAAGAGCCTGGCACCATCTTCTTGGCACACACCTTTGAGATATTCATGTGCATTGATGAGATTCCCTCTCAGTCTTCTCTAGAATAATCAAGCTCTTCTCTAGAATAAACAAGACTCCCTCAGCCTCTCCTCATAAGAGATGTCCCAGACCTCTCATCATCTTTGCGGTCTCCAGTGGACCCTCTCCAGAAGTTCTTTTTCTCTCTTGTACTGAGGATCCCAGAACTGGACACAGCACTCCAGATGTGGCCTCACTAGGGCTGAGTAGAGGAGCAGGATCATCTCCCTGGGCCTGCCAGCCACACTCTTCCCAATGTATCCCAGGATACCACTGGCCTTCCTGGCCAGAAGATCACACTGCCAACTAATTGCCAACATCAGGACTCCCAGGTCTTCTCTGCAGAGCTGTTCTCTAGGAGGACAACCCCCATCTTGTACTGGCACTTGGGGTTATTCCCCAGGTGCAGGACCCTACCCTTGCCCAGTATTTATCCCCAGGGAATGCAAATGACTACAAGACTTCAACTGAATCCTATTCCACTGGTCACAGCCCTCTGAGCTCTGCCATTTAGCCAGTTCTCAGTCCACCTCACTATCCATCCATCTAACCCAAACTTCCTGAGCTTACTTACAAGGATGTTATGGGAGACAGTGTCAAAAGCCTTGCTGAAATCAAGGCAAACATCCACTGCTCTGTCCTCATTGACCCATCCTCCCATGTCACCATAAAAGGCTGTAAGATTGGTCAGCATGATTTCCCCTTGCTGAATTCATGCTGGCTACTCCTGATGACCTTCTTTTCTTCTACATCCTTGGTGATGACCTTCCGAATGGTCTGTTCAATCACTTTTTCAGGGATGTGAGTGACAATGATAGTTCAGTACTTTCCTTTATCCTCTGTCTCTGTTTCCTTTATCCTTTATGTCTCTGCATGGTGGGATAGCTCACTTGACTGGAATACTGTCATGGATGGCCATGTACTTTCTAAAAAGTATGTCAGAGAGGTGAGGTGGTGGGGTTGCTCTTTATATGAGAGAACAACTGGAATGTATCAAGCTCTACCCAGGCACAGACGAAGGAGATAACAGCTTATGGGTAAGAATGAAGGGACATGCTAATATGGGTGATGCTGCTGTGGGTTTTCACTGCAGTCCATCTGATCAGGAGGAGGAGGTTGATGAGGCTTTCTGTGGACAGCTGGAAATCGCTTCATGTTCATGGGCCCTAGTTCTCTAGGGGACTTCAACCACTCTCATATTTGTTGGAGAGACAGCAAGGCAATTGGAAGAGATTATGGCCCTGAAACCTCACATAGATTTGTAGTTCTTATTTATTCCTCATGCAGCATGCATTTGTGTACAGGCATTTCAGACAGGTAATGAAAGCATGAAGGTTCCCTAGAAGAACAAGTAAGAGGAACAGCAAAAATGGTTTTGCTCCCTGAATTCTTTGCCGTACCATTCTTCTGTACTTTAATTTACTCAGTTTGTTCTTATTACTGTAACCTCCTTCAGCTTTCACAAGAACTTCATTTTTTTTGTTCAGAATCCACAAAATTACCTTTCTGTTTTTACTAACTATTTTCAAATGTCAGCTCAAAATTTTGTTACAAATGTTCTGGAATATATGTGTGGCTCTTTCAGAAATAATTATACTCCCTTTTTGGATGTATTGCTCCCTTTCTGGGCACCTTGGTCTGAAAGGATAAATTGGTAGTTTGACACCTAATTGTCACAGTGTACATAGGCTAAAGAGAAGGTTGCAAGGAATAAATCACCTGATTCAATGGGACTGAGTTTTTTCATTCTCAGTAAAGATACATAGGTCTGTTGATTCAATGAATTAATATGCAGAAAAAATACAAAGCCAAGGCAAAAGTAATTCAAATTCATGTGTCCTCGGTGAAGAAAGCAATGAGAAAATTTCTGATTCCTTACCACACACTCATTCTTAAAAAAAAAGAACCCGTACAATTATAACATATACTTGAAAAATCAATAAGTATGATTTATTTTATATTAAGAATATAGGATATAATACCTACAACATTTCTGTTGCAATAAATTAGATGCAGACTATTTTGATGTAAGATTTGCTTATCAATAGCTATTTCTGCTTTAATTTTCAGATTGATGTTGCTATAGAGACAAAACCACTCTTTTAAAGCAATTTAATTTGCAGATCATATACACATCTCTTCTGAAGTCTGTCAGTAGCAAGACTGCTTGCTCAGTCAGCTCCATCAGATGGTGCACATTGAATCTGCCTTATCCTGCTCGCTTCCTCACCTAAAAACAGGGGAAAGAGAGGGGCCTTTTCACTTCTTAAGCCAATATGCATGGTGGTGTCTAGATTTGTTAATGTAGAAAGGAGGGAACTGAGCCAGAAAGTTTCTCTGGTGCCTAGGAGTGAACTCAGAGAAATATTGCCTATTAATCTTGCCTCATGTGCATGCTTAGAAAAATTAATTTTTTTGGATGTAACATATGCACATGAACAAACACAAAAGGTCAAGTATACATCTGGCAAATGGAAGTAACGTAAATTTAGCAGCTTGGATCCATCTAAATGATATGTAACTTGGGGATACTTTGTTAAAAAAATATCCTTTCTCCTCAGTGTTATGGAAATTCCCAAGTCACAGTGTGGTACTATTTTATGGACTCTTAAGCTTTGCATTTTCTAAGCAGATAGACACCTGAAAAGAAAAGCAGATAGGAAAAAAAGAAAAGTAGATAGAAAAAAAAAAAAGAAAAAAGAAAAGAAGATTGACATCTGTAAGCCTTGAAATAATTGCAGAGGCATTTAATCAAAATTTCTTAGCAGTTAAGCATATGAAAGAACACAGAACACTACCTAGCTGCTTTAATGTAATTTTTCATACCTATCCTGTTTGTCTTACTGTACTTAAAAGCAACATGCTGTAAAAGTAATGATTCTGATTCTAGTTGATGTATGGTATGCTCTACATATGCTTTAATATTATACATGCTGTAGTAATCTATAGTGCTACAAACATGTTGTGAACTGTTATGATCCTTGTCTGAAGTTGGTAAGGTCTGACCCAAATACCAGCTGTAGGCAGCCCATGTGGAACCAGGACTTTAACCATTTTAACAAGAGTAAGAATTGCTTCCTATTTGTAGCATTGCAGAGCTAATGCTAATATACAATTGCCTGTTACATGTGTATGCTCACATCTTCATCAGTATTGAGTCACTCCCCTTCTGCATTCTTTTATTCTGGAATTGGAGTGCACATCCTTGCAGCACTGTTATGCTAACCCCACCTGAACATACACATATTTATACTTCTTTTTTCCCCCGTGAACATTTAAATAGCTGTATGTAACATCATGCATGCCAACATGTCCCTATGAGTCATGGCACGTGCATTTACAAAGCAGAAATGGAAAAGCTATTAAGAATCCACATAGCCTTTGAAAAATTGTTGTTTAAGACAGGAGATTAAAAAAAGTGTAAGCTGTTTTGTAGATGTAATTTTTCACATCATCCCACAGATTGCTTAACTAATAATTTTTACGTTTCAGTATATATTAAAAATCTGGTAATTATTGTAAAAATATCATTGTAATGCTTAGGATAAATAGTTTGAAACTCTCAGGTTTTTTAAGTGCTGAAGATGTGATAACGTTATTGTCGCTATTGGACATGAAGTAAGCACACAAATGCCCGGCAAGTTCAAAGGCCATAAAAGAGAGCATTTTATTTCAGCATCTGATATTTATAGAATTCCAGAGGTGAGCAGGGATTGGAGGATGGAATTACCACCTCTCCAGCCACACTGGTCAAACCAACAGTCCATCAATTCTCTCCTCCCACAAAGAAGAATGCAAAACAATCATTATTTACATGAACAGTGTGTGAGAACTCCAGTAGAAATGTGTAAACAGATCAGAAGGCTGAAGAAGTTTTATGAGAACTTTAAGACTTAAGAACTATAAAAGAAAACTTAACACTTTTAAAAATCAGGGCAACATGTAATTCTGTTATTCTTTTCCTCTGATTCTTGTTTGTTTGGTTGTTTTTTTTTTTTTTCTTTTTCCTCAAGGAAAATTCTACTACTTGCATATAATAACCATAGAATTTTATTTCTGTCACAAGTACATTTTTTAAACTCATTCATTTTTTTAAGAGTGAGTAGAGTGTGTCCCGGTCATAAAGCCAGCTTTGGGCTGTTTTTTTGAGTACTATGGGATTACCTGCCTATGTTTAGATGCATGAATCACACCTGTGTCATCAAAACTCTTCCCCTGTTTAGCCAGAAACTAAAAAAAAAACATAGGAGTCAGCTATAGAGTCTACCAGTTTGCTAATTGTAATCAAAGCACAGTTTTTCTTCAAAAGGAATTGATCTTATGACCCCGAACTTGTAGGCATATTATATTTACTTTTAAGTGTTCTTCAATGAACTCTCTTATTGACTTGAAAGGTTTTATCTGGCAAATTAGTCTTTCTCTATTTCTGAAAGATTCTCTTATAAAGTTTTGTGGCTTTCATGGAAACAAACAGGAAAAATATTTCAAGTTATCTTTATGCATATTAGACTGACACCTTTGCTTTAAATGCTAGGCCAAGGCTGTTCAATGTCCAACCCTCATGTAGCCACATCTCATCTGACTGTACTTTCAAGGAACTCACTGATAGTAAGAGGAGAATCCCACACTGATGTTCTTCAGAAGCTGAAGAGGGATAGCATATTGCTGAGAAAAATGAAATATTGTCGAGTGCAGAAGAGTTCACAAAGTTTGGTGATGCACAACCCCTGAGCACTCTGAGGACTCCAGGCCCTATGACAGCTAATTGCCTTCCTGAGAGAGCATTCCTGGACATCCAGCCTTCAGCCACTCCTTCCTTTTGCTGCAAATTTAAGTTTGAACAACAATATCTTAAGAGATCATGAGCACATTTTTTTAAACAAAGACATACTTGATTTTCAAAGGAGAGAAACATTATTTTATCTGGTATGACCAGTTAACCTGGTATGACCATTTTATCTTAGAAGTTCACTTACTTGCTTAAAGATGACAGAAACAGAATCAAAGAATGGTTGAGGTTGGAATGGACCTCTGGAGATCATCTGGAACAACCCTTCTGCTCAAGCAGAGCCATTTAGAGATGCTTGCCCAGGACCCTGCACAGACAGATTCTGAATATCTCCACATCCTCTTTGGGAAACCTATGACAGTTCTCAGTCACTCTCACAACCCAAAAGCATTTTCTGATGTTCAGAGGGAACCTCCTGTCTTTCCATTTGGGCCCATTGCCTCTGATCCAGTCACTGGCACCACAGAAAACATTAATTAGATCCACCCACAGGCCTTCTGTTCTCTATACAGTCTCAGCTCTCTCAGTTTTTATTCATAAAGAAATACTCCAGCCTCTTTGTCACCATCTTCATGGCCCTTTGCCAGAGTGCCTTTGTTTTGTCTATGTCTCTTGTACTGGGAACCCCAGAACTGAAAACAGGACTTCAGGTGTAGCTGCACAGTGCTGAGTATAAAGGCTGCATCACTTTCTTTAGCCTGCTGGCATCACTCATTCTAAGGCAGCCCAGGATACCATTGGCCTTCTTTGTCACAAGGACACATTCCTGGTTCATGTTTAGCCTAATGGGCAGAATGACACCTAGGTCCTTTTCTGCCAAACTGCTTTCTGGCTGCTCCAGTGTGTTCCAGGTGCAGGACCTTGTGCTTCCCCTTGCTGAACTCTGTGAGATTCCTGTTGGCCCATTTCTCCATCCTGTCAAAGTCCCTCTGGCTGGCAGCATGTGTCTCTGACAAATAAGCCCCTCCTCCCAGTCTGATGTCATTAGCAAACTCACTGACCATACACTCTTACCCATCTTCTGGATCACTAATTTTTCAAATAGGACTGTACCCAGTATTGTCCCCTGGTGAACACCACCATAACTGATGTCCAAGTAGACTTTGTGCTGCCAATCACCACCACTGTCTAGACCCAGCCACGAGGTCAGATTTCAGTCCGTCTCACAGTCAGTTTGTCCAGCCAGTACATGAACAGTCTCTTTATGCGCATCTTGTGGTAGACAGTGTCAAAGATCCAACTGAAGTCCAAGTAGTATCCACCACTTTCCCCTCATCTACCAGGCCAATCACTTCATCATACAAGTTTGTTAAGTTGGTCAAGCATGACTTCACCTTGGCGAATCCATTATATTTTCCTTTTGTTAATGTGCCTAGAAAATTTTTCCAGAATTAGCTACTCCATCCTCTTCCCGGGGAACAAGGTGAGGCTTACCAGTCTGAGTTACCTGAGTCCTCCTTCTGCCCTTTCTTGAAGGGAGTAGTATTTACTTTCCTCCAGTCTTTGATCAAAATACATTTTTGGCTCTGGACCTAAATAAATGTACTCTGTATGGTCTTACTAGAATATAATTCTGAGTGCAGTATGCTCAGACACTAAAATAACACAAAGGTTAATATTTTGTAGGCATCATTTTATCATAAGTGAAATTTTTCCTAGGTGTGCTAATTTGCATTTCAATACTTCTCTTGTTACTATATTTCCAAATTATTATCTGCAGGTGGTTGTGTGTGTAACTCAATGCATTATAAGAAATCCTGAAAATAAATACATTTAGAGAGTGCTGTAGTGTCTTGTTATCTATGAAAACTACATTTTATTTATTTATTTTTGTAATTAAAGCTGTATAAAGAACAAAGCTAATATATAGTCCTTGCACAGTACAAGCCAAGACTTATTCTTGCAAATGTCTATGTATGTGTTTAGTAATACTTGCATGAGAAAAATATTTATCAATATTTATCTGGATTATTTTTAAGGATAAACTAAAATTTATCTTTCCAAAAGAGTAAGTTCTGAAACAGCCTTCGCATAAAATTAGCAGAAACAACAAAGGCAGTTTGTTTAAAAAGAGTTTAAATGCTTTTTAGATTGGCTAATGTAATTGAAGGCATATAAAGTACAGACCTCAACCACTCAGGACATGTCCTTTGCTCTTATTTAGCAGACTTGAGCACATATATGGTAAATAGGTTTATCTTTCTCAGTGTTTGTGGGATCAGAGATTTAATACTTATTGGATAGTTCACTTTTAGGAAGCCTGCTGTCTTAACTTAAAAACTAAATTTAAAAATTTGTCCTTCCTTATGTATTTAGAGATTCTCTCTCATTACATCTTGTAAAACACTTTTCAAACTACTTCCAAAAAGAAAGTATATAAAAGATTAACACCATACTTATTTTTAGCTTCACATTCCTATGAAAAAATGGCAATTTGACTCTATTCACTGTGATTTGCAGCCAGATAAATAATAAATAGTTCAAGTGATAATTACCTTATTTCAATATTTACAGAAAACTGGCACTTCATCATCATCAAAGCACATTGAGAATTGTCTTATTATCTACACAAGTGCCTGGTTTCTATAAATATTGAAATTTGGTAATTATCTCTAGCTCTATTTCTTCCTTATCTACTTTTCAGAATTGAGCAAATAGAAATATCATTTAGTTATTAACATTTTCCAAATACGTATCTGGTTTCTTTTTAATCAGAGTGCATATGTAAAGAAAGCTAATTGCAAAATAAGGTGAATTAAATGGAATGGAATATCTTTGTATTGGAGGCATCCAAAAGAATGGGTTAAGACCTTGTTATTCAAATAGCTAGATTTAGCCTGAATCCATTTCTAAAAGGTAAGACCTCTTAACTAACAGGTATAACTGACAAAAAGGAGCAATTTACGTACATGTATAATGAAATTAAACCCTTTTTTTTTTTCTCTCTAACACATATTGATCCAGGTTGTGCAGAGCCATTCAGCTTGCTTTACTGAGTCAAGTAAAAAGATCACATTTCCCCAGGTTGTCATCCCTTTTAAGTCCTTTAGGACAGGGCAGACAGGACCTGAGTGAACCTAACTATATGATGCAATTGTTTTTTTCCCTATGTTGGTTTATGATCACACTGATCTGTACCTCAGATTATCAAGAAAAATTAATCTAAAACAGAAATGTATAGAAATCTGTTAAACTCCCATATTTCATACAAAAACTCAAGTAATGGAATGTTGTGAAAGAATTTTTGTATCGTCTTAAGGGAACCATTCATAACCTGAAAATATGGCACAGGTTACTGCACATCAGTATTATGTGCAGTTTGTTACAGATTTTTTCGGTGACCTAACATCAAAATCTCTTTTTTTGTCACTGTATTTGGGCACACTCTGGAGTCCAGCTCTAGTGTGGAGGGATCTTTAGACACGTCTGTACTGTATGCAAATCATGGCCTGTGAACAGGCTCAAACACGGTCCAATGATTGTCCATATAACTTAATTATTTACCTGCTCCTCATCAGATTTGGCTCAGGTTTGCATACTCCAACACATGCTGGGGCAAAACATGTAGAGAATGCTCCTGAGAGTAATTTACATTGTTTATTTACAGCTTTATGTACTTATTATCCATACTCATTTTTGTTCCTCTTAAACTAGATACACTGACCACTAAAATTTTTAATGAGACTGATTGGATGGGACTCACATTATCTAATCTGAGATGTCAAGTGACTTTATTATCTTAGCATAATTGAACGGTAACCAACAGTCCTTTTCTCAAAGAATACAGGTAGAATCAAAACAATTAATTCATATGTAGATGTCAATGACACATAATATGTATTTTGAGGGTGGAAGAGATTAATCACACCCTTCCCCGTTCTCTTACCTTCTTCTTTTACCCTTTTAGTCTCATCATGATATACACAATTGCTGGAGATGAACACTTTTCACATCCTTCCAAAAATTCTTGTTCATCTGCCTTATAGAACAGTTCAGTTAATCTGTACTTCTCAAATTCTTCCACCCCTAAAAAAAGAATCACTTGAAATAAAAGAAGTATCTGATCTTACTACCTTTCACCACACAGATACCATAAAAGAACTGTAATGTTGTCACAGCAGTGCTGGTGTTATGTCAGTTCAGCATGAAATTATGCCATAATTAAGACCACATAAAATAACACTAATTCCCTTCCTTCTTTAAGATTCAAGTACCTACTGACCTAGATAAGACAAATGTGCATTTTTGGCATTTACTGTGTCTTTCCATTAGAAAGAGCAATGTAGGTAAAAATCCCATTATTCAATATATAGCCAGTCCAAGCTGTCTAAAGAGATAAAAAATTGTGGAATTATTTTCCCAAATCCCTGTCAAAGTGAAAATTAATGCTAAATCCTTGTGCAAATATTGTACTGGTGAAACTGGTGACAAAATTGTTTGGATATCCCTTTACTGTCATTGAATTTTAAGTCTTCTACTGCAGGAAGGCTGAGAGGAAAGCTACTTCCCTGATTATTCAATATATTACAGAAGATAAATACTAATATCAGTCCCTGTGCACTTTTCAGCAATAGGAAAGCTATAAAACCCCTGCGTTTTCTTCAGTGGCCTTTGAGGCAAGAAGAATGAAATCAGGAAGACACAATTTTGACTTAATATACGATGAGCAAAATCAGAGGTGCAATTTATAAAAGGAAACTAGGAGTGAAGAACACAAAGGGTGCTATTTCTATAAGCAATTCCTACTATTAAAAATTACTTAAATATATAAAATCAGTAATATATCAGGTCTAGGATAGTTTAACAAGTAATAGGGCTGAAAATATCAGCACTATGAAAAAGAATACATATTACATTTTTGCAATACCTCTTTTTTATAAATAAATCCATTATTTTTATTCTCAAATTACATGTAAAGCAATGAAGCCCTTCCTTTTTCTTTTTGCCTTGTTCCACCTTTTATCCCACGGTACCAGAGAAACACATAAAACAGGCTCTAGACAGGAAGTAGAAGATGGAAAATAACATGAAAACCCAACTCACTCAGAAAGCTATGTCTTGCATACAACAAACATAGTAACCTGATGTGTAGCATTTGCCCCTCTCTGTACTCCTAAAAGTTCCTTACTCTTAATTCTGACATGTTCATGTCAAGCAGTGGCAAAAGCTGCCCTGTCAGACAAACGTCTCTGCAGAACCTTGTAAGAGGGGCCTCACCAGACAGCATCTCAGCACTTCAAGGGCTTGGGCAGAACAAAGATCTATCTATCCACCACAGCAGGCAATTCTATCACAGAAATATAGTCTTGAAATCCAGTTCCTGAAATTCTGCATCCACCTTAATCCACAAAAGGCTTTTCCAGTCCTACTAACACACAACATCTATAGCAAAGTGCAAAAGCCATAAATTATAATGTGCCATAAAAAGAGACATGAACTTGTGGGTATATTCAGCAAAGTCACCTAATAAAAAGTGACATATTCCAGATTTCCATATAATTTTCCAAGGTTCTCAAGGCAGCTTTATAAATGTTGTGGTTTTATTACTTTGGTAAGTGAAGACTCTATGTTCAAATAAAGAACATTGCAAACATTATGTGGTTTTATAAGGAATCAGAAGGGAGTATGCCAGAACATCTTGACATCAGAATCTCAAAATTTAACAACATTATATGTATCCTTCAGAAATAGAAAATTGGACTCGTATGATGAAAATTATGACCAAAATTGTTTGTTTTCAAAGTACAATTGCACTATCTTCCTTGTTACAAACAACCTAAAAATGTGTTCTAAATTTCATATTCAGTATTTTTAAAATAAGGAGTATATTTTTCAAACAATTTTGCCATTTTAAAATGGTATACAATAAACAGTTTTGATTTAACTGCAGAAGATAAAAGGCTTAAATCAGAAAGAGATGTCTCAAAGTGTATTTAAGGCTTGTCTCTCAATGACTTAGGAAAAGTTAATACATTTATAAGCATGCATAACTTACAAAAGGTTAAGGGAAAGGAATAATTTTAACTACTGCTAATGCATTCTCTTTATTTAAAAGATGCATATTTCAATATAAATGGCTTACTGAGTTATGTGATGGCTTTTATATCTCTTTATTTCATTTTGAATGTGTTAAGGTTTATTGTAACCTGCCAGCAACTACCAGAACTATCCTTACTTTACTTTCAGAAAATGTTGCTTTCGTTACAAATTGCTACTAAGTATATTTAAAATATTTACGATGAATTTTGAAATATGAAAATACGTTTTGTTATCACATTGGGATTTTGTGTCAAACGTAGGTGCACTGTTGATATTTAGAATTATAGTTTTTTATGGGTTTGTCTATTTTTGTAGCCATTTACAAATGTATACCTGTTACTAATACTGTAACTGATGTGTGAAGGACTGGCTGGAGGGCAGAGTCCAAAGGGTTGTAGTGAGTTGGGCTACATCTGGCTAGTTTCCAGTGGCATTCCTCAGAGCTAAGTTCTGGAGCCAGTCCTCTTCAATCAACAATCTGGATGCAGGACAATGGAACACGCCATTAGGAAGTTTTCTGACAATACCAAACTGGGAGCTGCTGTTGACACTCCTGAGGGACGAAAGGTCTTGCAGAGTGATCTGCATACATTGGAGCATCAGGATGAAATTTAACAAATCCATATGCTGGATTCTGTACCTAGGACAGAATAAAGCCAGGCACAAGTAAAAATTGGGAGAACAGAGGCTTGAAAGCAGCCCTGCAGGAAGGGATCTAGGGGTGCTGGTCAGCAGCAGGATCAGTGTGAGTCAGCCAAGTGTCCTGGCAGCCAGGAGGGCAAATCCCTTCCTGGGGTGCATAAAGCAGAGCATCACCAGCCTGTCAGGAGAGGGGATTATCCCTTTCTTTTTAACATGCATGGCCTCACCCAGAGTGCTGTGTGCAGTGCTAGGTCCACAACTTAAGAAGGATGTTGAAGTCCTTTAGTGCTTAAAGAGGAGGGCAACAGTTCCACTGAAAGGACTGAAAGTCATGTCTTGTGAGGAGTGGCTGAGGACTTTGGGCTTGTCTAGTTTGGAGAAAAGGAGGTTGAGGGGCCATCTCTTTGCTCTCTACAACTTCTTAGGGAGGTGCACTGGAGAGGGAGGAGCTGATCTCTCCTTCTTTGGATGTGATGATAGGATGAGTGGGAATGGTGAAACCCTGGAACAGGCATCCTAGATAGGTGGGCAATGCCCCACTGATTCGGAGACTTTTTGCCAATGCCCTTAATAGCATTCTTTAACTTGGTCAGCCCTGAAATGCTCAGGTAGTTGAACTAAAGGGTTGTTGTAACTTCCTGTCAAATTGGAACTATTCCATTTATTCTATTATAGGCTACACTATGCTACTCTAAATGAATGAAAATACCGTTGATACTGCTGATCAAGTGCAGAGACTAACCACGTCATCATCAGGGAAACACATGGAATGTTTTTAAAGTTGCTTAAACATTTGAGATGTGCTGCCAAGCCTCCGGGCTTCTTCTGAATCCAGAAGAATACAGTTCTGTTGTAGGTCTAGCATAATGTCTGTCATGTCTGAGAAAATGCCTCTGGGCACTTAAAATAGCATGCTATCCTTTGGCTTATGTATCTGAATAGCCCACCCACTGAATCATTCCCTTACTCCTCATGGAGGTATTCCTTCAGTCTCTGTTGAATGTAGTGGTAATTTAGATACATATAGCTCATGTGTAAATATCTGCACTCTTAATAGTAGGGCAGGTTGAACCTCACGCCCACTGCTTACCACTGAGTGATTTCCCTATGACTGTACTCTTTCATGTCACCTAGAGTTGAAGAAAGATGTTTGATTTCTTTGTCCCATGAATATGAGGTTATCATTAATTTCTCAAATGCCTACAATACAATGTATTTGACTGAATATTTGGCTGGATAAGAGCGATTACTTATATTAGACTATAAAATTTTATCCCTAAAGCAATCATATAGGTATAAAGGGATTTGAAAATAACTCTCGTTTAAACAGTTCACTCCAGGCAGTTCAAAAGAGAGAGGAAAATTAGTTTCATTCTTTAGTTTTCAATAAATGCCTCTATTGTCTTCATTCTTTGTTTGTAGCTGTCTTCTAAGGTTTTGTATATTTTAGCATCACAGTGGCAATTAATACTAGGGCATCAACAAAGATTAACCAAAGATTAAATTGGCACAAGAGTTTTTTTCTGACATGTACTAAAAGTAAATGCCCAGAGAAAAAAACCCAACAGCATATGGTAATATTTCTTCAAACCTACAAGATTTCCTGAGGCAGAAAAGGTTTGTATGGATTTTTCTGACATGAATTTTTCTAGTCTTCCTACAAGTCTATTTACATTTTTATCATCCACAATACTTTGTGTCAAGGTGATACACACTCTATCTGTAACCATGTTTTGAACCTGACAGCTGACAGCTTCATTTGATGCCTACTACTGCCTTTGCTGTCAAGGGGCAGAGAACAATAGATCAGTTCTCTACAAGCTCTATCATTTCCCCCTCAGTCATTTCTTCTTCAAGCAGAAGAGTCCCAGACTACTTATTTATTCCTTGTAAAGACGCTGTTTTATACTTCTTGTATTCTTTGTTGCCCTTCTCTTAACCTTATCCAGTTCCTCTATATCATTTTGTTTTCTGGGTACTTAGAGTACAGACAGTAAGCAAAATGCTTTATGCAGCTTTATAATAACATTGTCCATTGTTTTATTCTATGCTTCGTTTCTAAAAACTTAGTAGTTACTGTTACTGAGATTCACCTAATATCTTAACAATTTTCTCTGGTATAATTTCAAAATCATTTCTTTGACTGATAGAACTTGACTCAGAATTCAAAAGGGAAAGTGATTCATGCCACAAACATCTCCTTATATTTACCTACAGTGGCTGGATTTTGCTAGCTATTTTCTTCCCTAATCCCCTAAGATACTTTGTTGGATCCTTCATAGTTGACCCCATTCTTCACTACATCAAATGGCTTAGTAATAACAATATTTTCACTTCACTTTTCACCTCTTTTCTGGGTCATTCATGCATATTTTGAATGATATGGGACCCAACACAAAGTCTTATGCAATATCATTGATGTTCTCCACCCACAGTGAAAACTGGCCATTTACTGGCCATTTTCTTTTCTCATTCTCTTTTAGAACCACCTTTAAATATTTACCACGATTTGTTACATGTTTGTGATACATATAGTGAGCCCTATCTTCAGCACTTGCTTGTTATAACCCTATAAAGTCAGTTGTGACAACATAGGGGTAAAACTGTGTGTATATTCATCTCTAAGAAGTCAGACTAGGTGATAAAATATCTTCCTTGGCCCACAGCTCTGTGAAACTCCGAAGACAGATGGCATCTGAGAATGAATAAGAATGTGAAGAGCATGAACGTAGGGGATTCTGTGACTGTGGCTAGATTGTATTTATACACTAACAAGCTCATAAAAGTATTACAACTAGTACATTTTAATATTAAAATGCAATAAAATCATACTGAATCCTCACATTTTCCCCACATGTCCCAGAAGGCTTTCTACAGAACGAATACAAGAACAGCTATGAATCAAGTATAATTCTGGCTGCAATAAATAAGACCAACAAGCAGCCCTAAGGGTAGCTCCAGCACAGTAGTTTACCATCTTTTTTATTAGTTATATAAACAGCCTCAAGATATTTTGTCATGTGATATCCCCCTGGCATCTTTAAAAAACCTGAAACCTTTTAATCTGCCTGTAAAAGCTTGTAATGTGCAGCTCAGTCTTGCAGCCCTGTGCCTTATCTCCATGTACAGCAAAGGCTAATTTGTCCCCTTTAAGCCTTTCACTGCAACCTGATGCTCTCTTAATCACCCCATGAAACTCTGCTCTGTTTATCCTCTTTTACAGAGACAGGTGCAAAGGATTTTATTAATGCAATACCTTCTTAAGTGGTTTAGTTTATCCCTTACTATTGATCCAATGGTTTAAATCCATTAAGAGGGTGCGAACAGATGCTTTTATTCTTTGCTTAATAGAATCCATTCTAGAAAAAATAGGACATAGCATTCTGTCCTCTTCTACACCATTTTTTTCTCTCTAAAACCTGAGACCAAAAGCAGATAACAGAACATCTAGGTGCTATGTATTTTGGTCAACATTTGTTTTTCTGTCTGGTAATCTCCAAGTAGTTTATTCAGATTTTAAAATTCATATATAACATTTTTGTAATAATATTAATATTCTAAAAATGACTGCATACTAAAAATCTGCTGAACTTTTCATACTGGCTATATGTTACACAAGACATGGACATACTGGAGACTCTGCACTGAAGGGCTACAAAGGTTTAAAGGTCAAGAGCATCCCATTTGTGAGGAAAGTCAGAGACAGCTAGACTGCTCACCCTGGAGAAAAGAAGGCTTATGAGAAATGTCATCAATGTATACAAAAGCCTGAAGGGAGAGTGTGAAAAGAACTGTGACAGGCTTTCTTCAGTAGTGCCTAGTGACAGGACTAGAGTCAATGGGCAGAAATAGAAACACAGGAGGAGATTCCCTCTGAGCATCAGGAAACAATTTTGATCATGAGGGTGATTGATCAATAACTTGCACAGCTTGCCTACATATGTTGTGCAGTCTCCATTCTTGAAGATCTTCAAAAGCCTCCTGGGCACGGTACTGGGCAACCATGTCTTAGTGGCCCAGCTTGAGAAAAGGATTGCTCCAGATGACCTGCACTGGTCCTTTCCAACCCTAACCTTTTTTAAATCTGTGAAAGGCTTAATGAAAATTCAGTCTTTTGTATTCTGAGCACGTATTTTTTTTTTTTTTTAGAATGCTCAGAGATCCCATTAATTCAAGATAATACAAATTTTTATCAGTCTGGAGAAGCCTTTGTGGTTTCCACATGAGTTTTATGATACATAGCAGAGTCAATCCAAACTTTTAGTGTGCTCTGCCCTGGAAAGAGATGCAATGATAGCTTCCTGCCATGAGCATTTTAGCAGCTAAGGTAAACAAGCATAGTAAGAGATTACATTAAACAAGACAGGTGTAATTTTTCTTTGACTTTTTATTACCAATAAATAACAGTAATGAGGTTTTGAGTAGTATCTAACCCCTTTCATGCTTAGCCATGGAAAACACCAAGTCTTTATGACAATGGCAGTAGAACTAGAAAAGCACACTGTCTCCATTAACAAGACCTCTGGGATGCAGGCTGGTTCACTGCCTTTCTTGATGACTTTTTAAGTAGTTATTCCAGCATGACTGTCAAAGAAAGAGGCATCCATATTTGTAAAGAAAGAGTGTTTAGAACAGTTCAGGCTATTCTAATGAAAAGCAATATTCAATTAGCAGCCAAGAAAAATACTAGTGTGCTATTTATTCATTCAGTGGAGATGTATGGGATGTGTGCTTGTTTGCATAACAGAGATACATCTATTAAAGTAGAACAGTTCACATACACAGCAGTAGGGAAATAGTTCTACCATAAGATATCTATGGTTTGAAAGCTATTTCTTTTTAATATGTAAATTTGGTCTTTAGAGGTGAAAATCTTGTTCTTTACCCAAGATTCAAATTTATCTAAGTTTTCTGTAAGCTTTAAATTTTTTCTTGTTCTATGAGGAATTTAACAACCTCCAGGTTACATTACTCAGAAAAAAAAAAAACCCACATACTATTTCTACTGAAAGAGTAGTACTCCCTTCCTGTAAGACAAGAGGAAGTTTGTAGTCTCTTGCACTTTAGTACAAGCTCTCAATAAGGTTATTATGCTGCTATTGGCTCTGAAACAGACTGAAACCTGGTTAAGTATGAAATAGTTCACTTTAGCTTGTGTGGTGGGCCTAGATTTCTGAAAGACAATATGGTGGTATTTTACATTCCTGCTGTCTTCAGGAGCTCTGTTATTTAAAATCCTCTCAGCATCTTGCAGTTTTACAGATGAAATAACCATATATTTATACAAGTGTTCTCAATACCAGAGAATAGAATGGCCTTCAAATATAAACAGAAGAAGCTGAATGACAGGTTTTGTGGATATATTCTTCTTTCCCCTCTCCCCTTGTATCTTCTCACCTTGCAGTCTGGTTAATGTCAGTGTGAGCTGACAACAAAGAAGTGACACATACCTGCTGCCATGCAGTCACCACGTGCCAGATGACTGCAGCTGGTGCCAGCTCTCACTGAAGGCAGAAGAAAGAATCCTTCCAGCCTATTTCTCTTTAAAGAATGGGGTTTCTGTCCTGTGAGGATTCAACTACTTTAAGGAAAGTCCAAAAAGTTCCAAAAGAATGTTTTACAAAGACACTGCCAATCTGAGTCATTAATACTAACAGAATAAAACATGTGAAAGCTTATGCATGAAGGAGCTAGTGAAAAGGATTAGGGAGGAAGCACAGGTTGTTTTTCTTTCTCTCTCAATATCCATTTTCTCAGGTTTCCACTTTTAACTCCTGCAGGATTTTTCAGGGTGCTGACAAGGCAGTGCTGGTGGAGCTATATGAAATCGTTTTTCACTAATGAAGGAACCAAACATTATATCGGCTCTTTTTTTTACCAGATGTCAAGGGTATTTGGTTATGCTCCCAACTATTGGAATTGGAGGGGTTACTGTCTAGTGTAATTGCTGCCTTCCTCCATTCTGTTATTGCTGCCATTTTCTACTGAGCCAAATCAATCCTGACAGCTGGCCAGATGCTTCTTGTGCCAGTCAGCAGGATTCTGGTCTCAAAAGAGCATCTGGTTATAAGGAAATTTTGCAGCAAACTATACAGTCAATCTTATTTTCTAAAAATATCAACATAAACACTGAAGCAAAAGTATTTAGTAGCTTCACTAATACACTGTGTTTTTTAAATGTGGGGGTGATCACTTGACTTTTTCACTACAGAGTCTATTTATATCTCATTAATGGAGACTAGTAAAAAAGTTGGGGGTTTTTTGTGGATAAGCTGTGTATGTCATATCTTTATTACAGTCTGTGCAGTCCACAGACACAAAAGTAGCGTTCTAAAGTGTAAGTCAAAAGCACAGAACACATTTTTGCTAGTATTTGTTTCATGAGGTCACAAGCTGTTTTGATTTGGAAGAGCTTTGGGACATGGACTCTTCAGGTGCCTTAGACATTTTTTCTATTATCATATAATTAGCAAATAATAGGAGGGTTTGGGTTTTTTGGTGATCAGAGCACATAGAAAAGTACATTTTCCAAAGAAAACATCATCATGTTCTCCTGCAGTTTCTTTAGACAAACCTGGATTTGTTTTCTTACAGCTTATTTTCACTTTGCTCACAAAACCCTTTTAAGGGAGTAATGAAGAATGCATTATTTCCATATTGCCTTCACTGCTTCTGCTTGACAAGATAGAGTGCTTCTATATTTCTTAACACAGAAAAAATGCTAAGCATGGATAAGCTGTCTGGTTTTTAATTTAATAATTTTCTTTCCTCAATGGAATTATGGAATTATGATCTAAAAATATGTCTGTTCATCCAAGGAGTGAAGAGGAGGGAATAAAAGTTCCATACAGGGCAAAGGCTATTTGCTCTTCCTAGTGTGTTGGTCCATATGTAAGAGAGTATGCTTTGGATGCTTCTGCATATGCTGGAACATACTCACTTACACTTCTTGCAAAACTAGAAAGCAGGTAGAGCTGGTGAAACCCTACTAAGCCCTCAAAGACGCCTCCCACTGCCACTTGCATTCAATTGTTCTCACAATACCACATACAATGGCTTGTTCTAATTTCATTTTATGTCATGAAAACAAGATGATATTGTCCATATATAAATTCCAGCATCTGAAGTCCACATGCTGGATGTAGTTGTTTCTTCTTTGGTGAGGATATTTCTGCTGGGGAAAAGAAGATGCTACAAAGTCAGAGCATTTCTGGGGAAATTTGTTTATTGAATTAACATGATACTGCTTTCAACCGAGGTATTTATAAATTGCCAGCTCCTTCCAATGAAAGCCTCAGGTTTTCAGCTTTTCCCTCTTTTGGACTTATTTTGACAGTATAAAACCTCCTTTAGAGTCATTATACTAAATTATACCTCCACTAAAGAAACTCTGGTAGAGTTCACATATATGGTGCACTTGAGCTAAAAGCAGCAGCAAGAAAAAAAGGGTGAAACAAGGAAATAAAGTCCTGGTTTCTCATGGGACTTCTCACCATCTCAGTCCTGAGTTATTTCAACTTACTTTTACCATATTCAAAAGGCAGTACCATATGTCCCCATTTTTTGTTCCCTTTAGTCACACAGTTTACTATAAGAACATATGTTAAGTGACTTTTTTTTTGCTTTCTTTTGTGCTGTAAGTGCTGTCTGGTACTAACTTTCATATCATAATAATGGATTCCTCATGGTCATTGTTTTTCCAGTTAATGGAATGTCCTGATTTGAAAAGTTTAAATATATCTTGCATTTATATCACTTCAGAAATAAGGGCACAGGAGTTAAATATCCTGTTCACTTAACTTCATCTTTATTTCTCCATTTTCATTTTACAACTGAAAGCCTGGAAATTTTACATCTGTTTACCAATGACCACACACCATTTAACATTATAATACCAGCCAAACAAGCTCTCTTAAGTGTAGTGCTGTTACATATGTGAGAACTGAGCAGCAGTTATTATTACCCTTAGTTTAAAGGTAGTGAAATTATCCCCTGGGGATAAATTCCTTTAAAGCACCAATTAGTATATATCTCTTTCTGAACAGCAAATCAGAATACCTAAATGTTGGCCCAACTTTTCTGCCTATTGTACTGGGAAAGAGTAATTAAACTCTTTGAATTTTCTTTCCTTTTTGACAAAATGATTTGAGGTTTTATCAAAAGAAACAAGCCCATATGAGCTGTGAATCCTCATTCTGAAGTTGACAGGAGATATTTCTGGTTAAACATTTTGCCCACAACCCTTATTCTTGCTTGTTTCTTTAATGCCTCACTTCTGTGAGGTTTCCTGCCCTTTCTGTAGGTTTCCTGCCCAGAATTTATGCCAGGAGTAATCCCAGGATTAATCTATTTACATGTTTTAGATCAGGGCCAGCAGCATCCAGAGCAGCACTGGCTGATTGAAAAGACTGGTATGGCTGCTATGGAGAACCAGTTGAGGATAAAATACTAATTTTTTGATGCCACTCAGAACTGGAGAAAGATCTGTGTGAGTAGACTAAAAGGCAAGCCAACATAGGAAAAAAAGCACCTGTGACTTGATCCTGCACTTGAGGAGGTTGGGAAGTATGGATGCATGGCTAGGAATGCTATGCCAGTACGTGAGAAAGCAAAGTGTTTGGGAAGACAGCTTGTAGTCTTGAAGAAATCCAAGAGATCCTGAGTAAGATGATGAGCAGAAAGTTTCAGCATTGTTGTAACCAGCCAAGTGAGTGTGACTGACACAGCTTTCCACTCTAACCATTTTCCAACCTCTCCTCACAACCTCAACTAAACACAGCCATTTTGCACAGTGTGTTCATTGAGGTGGCTGGGCTTTCTGCATGTATTTTTGGCTCTCTTTTCCCCAGGACTGTCTGATTCTGGTGGAGCATCTTGCTTTCTCCCCTCCTTATTCAGGCAACGGGTCTGAGCATAGAGGCAGGTTTCTCTGCTGCTATCACAAATGTTTTGGACAGCAGCAAACAGGACTGCTAATTTTCTTTCTGCCTGTGCCTTTGCCTGCTTTCTAGAAGTTCAGCAATGATCTCTGCTCCATATAGCATTGTCTACATGCATGAACAGAGCATTAGGACTGTTATAATGTTGATGACTATAAGGACTGAGGACTATAACATCTGCCCCAGCTGTGCATTTTTATCATTTGCATAAAGCTTCCTGCATATGGATATCATGTATATTGTGCACGAGAAAACAGTGTGAAGTGACTTATAGAAAGATCTAGAAAAATTATCTGAAAAATCACAAAAAACACCACCAAACCCCAGGTTTCCCTTTTTGATGGGCAAAGGGCTTTCCTGGTCAGCATAAATTGAAGTCTAATATGTTCTGTCTTGACAGAAGTCACTATGTATAATGCAAAGTTTAACTTTTGCATCTTGGTGTGTTCTTTTCCTTAAAAGTGAGACTCATTTAGAAAATCAGATTATTTCAGCTTGACTACCAATTGAATGACAGGTAAAAATATAGAAATGCTGAAACAAGCATATTTGTAAGCTGTAAGATTTATTTTAGTATTTTTTAAAAGGCCAATTCAAATTCTACTAAGTGCTCAATGGGATATTATGATCTTTATTTTTGTATCCTTGTTGTGAGTTACAACTCATAAGAGAATTTAAAGTTCCAGAACAATAAAGGTATTTTTGTGGATAGATATTTAAAGCAGCTGTCTATCCAATTTCCAAGTGAAATATTTCTGAAATGCATGATTTAATAAAGAAAAGTTTTTTGTTTATATGTGTTAAATGCTTCATATATTCACTCCTTATATTATTTCATGAGCCTTATGCTATATATACAGTCATTAAGTAACTGCTAATATTGATTTTAGTTTTGCCTGAAGATGAAAGAAATCTTGCAAAAAATGTTGAAAATATAGCTAAAACATAGATGAATAGGCAGGAGCTAAATAAGTGTAAAATTTCTTTAAATAAATTCACTCTTTTCAGTCAGTTTCTGTGCTTAATAAACTTACAAAATTTAGCCATGTGGTATATAGAATTAATTCATTACAGTCCTACTTAATTTAGTATGTACCATTTTGCATTAGCAAAAAAATCTTTGGGTTTTTTAATCTCAAAATTAAATTCCACTTTAAAATTTCTCATCCAAATAAAAAGCTATAAGAAAAGAAAAGTGCATGACTCATAGTCTCACTTCTAATATACAAAAAATATTCAATTGAATATAATTTTGATTGACGGCCACAGATAAGGAGATTTGGCATTCTGTAACTGAGGGAAAGATATCACCAGGCAGAGGTTTAACTGAGGAGCATCCAAATTCTTGGTATCATACCTCTCCTCTGTATCTTGCTGGTTTAGGACTATCTCTCATCTTTTTTTTAATTGAAGGCTCTTATGATGTGACTTCTCAGGAAGGTATTCCACTGTAGATCTGAAATAAAAAATTCAGCACTGAAGCTGTCATCATAATCATAATCTGTAATTATGATTATGTAGTCAGATTGCTGGAGTGACTTGTTAAGAACCACAATCTCCATAAATAGGAGGATCTAGCAGAGCACAGTGAGGTAAACCTTCTCATGTCAAATGATTAACACAGAGTAAAAGGCACCTCCAAAAAGTGGTTCACTTGTGTATGGCCACATGCATCTATCAACAGCAGAGTAAGAACAGGGGCACATCTGACATGGGGCTGACCCAGGCTCTTCACCACACCTGCAGCCACCCATCTATGAAGTTGGTGGCAAGGCTTCAGCTTCTCTGATGGAGACAGAAGTCACACACCTCTCCTTATGGCAAACTGATGGAGACAGCATTGATTTGGGAAGAGGAAGCTGGGTGCTTGAGCTTCCCAGAGGAATGCTGCAACCACTAGTTGGTTAGTAACTAGCTGTGGACAGTCAAGTATTTAAAAGGTATGGAGGCAAAAAGGGACAAGAGCAGTGGTCAGAGAGTATTTATTCTGCAGCACTTATAGACCAAGCTGTGTGTCTTCCTATGATATTATATCTATTCAGACTAGAGCTTATTTCTATTTTTGCTACTTTTTTGTGAGGCATGTAAGGAAAAATAGCATAAGCACAGCTCATTAAAACAAATTCAAAAGCAGGAGTGCTTTTAATTTTATGTCTATTTTAACAAATGCTTTCAGACATGTTTCTGTCAATTACCTCTTTCATATAAAATCAAGCAAGAATTGCATTTCCAATTCATATTTAGATATGTTAACACATCAGATCTCATCATGATTCATCTCATCAGAGTACAGAAATATTCCATGAGATCTACCTAACCTTTACAAAACAGGTTGTTCAGAAGTTTAAAAACTTCCTGAAACTCCCACAAATGATAGAAAGAATCATATTCTAAATTTTTTTGTGTGTTATGATTTCTGATAATTTATATCTTTAAAAAGTTGCAAATTATTCATACAGCAAAATGGTGACGCTGAGTATACTTTGTGAGTTACTCATCTATGCTAAGTTAATATGCCATTTGATTAGGGTCATATGTTCACAGACTGTTAAAACAAGAATTTCATTGTTAAGAAAAAGAAACTTAGCAAACCATACATTTTTAATACAATGTCTTGCTATTTTTTTTTTTCTGGAAGTACATTTTACTTTCAATAACGAAATTTTACTATTTTACAGAGACTGTTGATTTTTGATGATTCATTTCACCTAACTTTAGATGTCTAGATTGCCTAAGCTTCTACAGCTAATGGAAAGAGCAATTCCAAAGCATCCAAGGTATTTAACCTATCTTATGGAGACTTCTCATGATGACCTGGATTGCCTTGTGCTTTTCTCTACACCTCAGTTAAATTTGATTTTTAGATGCAGTCTAAGCGCATTCCTGTGAAATTAATGAAAGACTCTTTCCCACCCTGTTCTGCAGAAAGGCTTAATGTGGTCTCAGTTATTTGAAGTTGCAAGAGTAGAATAAGTAATATCCATGGTGTGTTTGATTCTCTTTTCCTAAACCGACAATAGATAAGATAAACTTATTTTCCTTGCACACTCTTCTAGGGGAGTTCATCTATATTCAAATGTAAGTTCAGTTTTCATACTGCTCCGATAAATAAAGCTCCTCTAGCATGGCTTTCATAAAGCTTATAGAAAAGCTGGGTCATTCAGGAGTGCCACGTGGGAGGACAAATGTATATTCCAAAGGCTACATATATTCATCTCTAAATCATAGGAGAGAGATGACTTCAGCAAATTATGTGAGAGAAAAAAGCAGTCTTTCATTCCTTAATGTAGGCTTGATCTAAAGCCTTATGATGCTATATTGAATCTTTTAATATGAGTTTAATGACAATCCAGACATAATTGAAGAAAACTCATTGAACTGGAACACGGCTTCTATTTTCCTGCACAGCAAGAGCTTACAAAGAAGATGAAAGGCCTCAAGTAGAAGTTTATCTTAACTAAAAGCATTGTTTTCCCTTGCTAGTGTTTAGTCCTCATTTTATTTGTTATAGACTTTTCTGCTATAATTGAAAAACTAATGAACATTAAGAAATAAATTTAAGTGATTGACTCATTTTCTCATGGAAAAGGGATGGAGTTTTTCTTTAAGAATCTCTGGTTGTCTTTGAAAACTAAGTGCTGTACCTACTGAGCTTCATACAGTTGTTGAAATAAACATGATCTTTGAATTGTTCCAAGTCAGCCTCCAAGCAATTGGAACTCCTTGCTCATGTTGATGCAATATCTATTTACTGTGAGTTCAATTAAGAGACAAAATTAGAGAAGACAAAATCCAATTTCCTGGTTTTCAAAAGTTTAATATATTTCAATACCATAAGGGTAACTGGCAACCTTTAATTCCAGAGCATGTTTTCCAATGGTTCTGCTGCTGCACTCCAACCATAGACAGATTTATGTTCCAATTTGATATAGTGACAGAGGTTGATTTTTTTATAGACATAATTAAAGAAAGTGTTCACTAAGGTTTGTAAATTCATAGACACTTCACAGTATATAAATTTATTTTGTCAGCAGTAGCTAACCCAATTTTTCCAACAATATTTTATAGAAAAGGGTGTGTTGACCCACACCAGATTTTGATTTTATGAAAAGTGCAGCAGTGGCTGTCATGAGGTTTTACAAGGTAATCATTATGCTTTGTAACATCAAATCATCTTTCTGGATAGATTTTTCCATTGTTCTGTTTTCTACAAGTGAACATATATACATATATACTTATATACATATCTGTATGCATATCTACATTCGTTGCAAATAAAAGGAGCAACAAAATAGTACATTGTTCTAGGTTTATGCAGACATATCCTTGGTTCTGTAAATGAAGTTATATCATTATATATCTAGTTTATCACAAGCACGAATTACATTTGAATTTTTAATTTAGATCTTAATGGGATAGTATTCATAGTTGAAAATACATTCTCTCCTATTGGTTAGATTCTGTGTATATGTACTGAACTGATGTTAGTTCTATCTAACAATACTTAACAGTCTCTTAATACTCTTTAAAATTCTGATTATCTGCTTGTTTTAAGTTTTAATATTTCACGTCACTAGACTTACTTTATATACTCATTATATTGGGATAGTAATTGTTCGTGCTGAGAAGTATATGAAAAGATTAATGGGTTGTGACTCAGTACCTGCTGAGACTTCAAGGAAAATAATTTATGCATTTTTAACACACTTAACTTTGAATTTACTCCCCAGCAAAAACTATTATCTAAGGTGAAAGCATTCATTGACTTGTAATGGTAATAATGCTATCTGGATGTGAGGGTAATAATATGCATATTATTGGTATTGAGGATAAGATAAAGGCAGCAAAAAATCAAAGTATGTTGAGGCTAACCATAAAGGTCAATGGGAAGGAGACAGTCTTGCACAAATACATCAATGGGGAAAGAATTACTGAGGAGAAAGTAGATCTATTAAAAGAATAAAGTAGTGCAAGCAATTAAATAGATGGCAAAAATTGCTGCCATGTTATTTTTATTCAAAAAATTTCTTCAAAAAAGAAGTAATATGAGTAATTAGCAAGGAAAAATTGCCTGCAAAGGTAAAGTTGAACATGTGCAAATCAGTCAGCTGAGATACTGTGCTGCTCAAGATGTTAATATTTCTGTTTAAAAGGTAAAAGAGATTTTCAAAGCCCTGAAAGATAAATAGTGTCCTACTTTCTGTGAGTCAGTGACAATCAAGAGCCTTGTGGCTGCATGTTTTGCTACAGTCGCTAAATGTGACGCCAGTTGTCTTTTCAACCCAGAGAAGGAGAGGTCCAGGAAGGTCTTATCACAGTTTAAAGTACTTAAAGGGCAGCTGCAAAGATGACAGAGGCTTTGTCTTCACAAGAAGCCATAGGGAGTAGACAAGGAGCATGGGTACGAGATGCATTAAGAGAGGTTTCATCTTGATATAATATGGAAATTTTTTACACGGACAACAATTGATCACTGGAACAACTTCACTAGGAATGAAGTCCTCACCACTGGAAATTTTCACAACTTGACTAGAGAGGATGCTAAATAACCCAACTAAGCCCCTTTTTCCATTGAATGTTGGACCAGATGGTCCTCCAAGGTCTCTTCAGAGACCTGTGGTTTTATGGTTCTTTTTCTGAAGAATCATGGGCAGTGAGGAGCAGTAGCAAAAAACTAAAGGCATAGGTAGGTAGTCTCCTTTTTGCTTTTTCTTTTTAAAAATAGAAAGAAGTGAACAGCATGGACATGAGCCTCACACATGTGACTTCCATTTCTGCAATACTGGAAGTAATGCTCTAGGGAGAACGACAAGCAGCTTGAAGACAGTAAGGCCCTGGTAAACAAGCAGCACGGAATTTTAGAGTAATTTTATTTTGCAAGCTACATTAATTTCTTATGCAGTATTTGAGGATAAGGCCACCTTATTTTGTAAAATTATGCTGGCCAGAAAAGGTCATGGCTGAAAAAAAAAAAATCAATTAGAGAGGAGGGAAGAGTTGTGACCTGAGAAATAAGCCGTCTTTCATGTATGCCATACTATTTTAAAGAGCTTGTTTCCAGGTATCTGTCAATAAATTAGCTTTTGTCATTTGAATACATGCTTCTACCATCTTACCACTGATTGCAGTGCCTGCAGTGAGTATCCACATCTTGGTCTCAAGAGAATATTTACCTGTCTCTTCCCATGCCTTTTGGTAGCCATAAGTATGCACCACATTTACAGCCCTGCTCTGGATTTGAATCTAGCAGGGAATCTCTGAGGGGAGAAGAAGAATTGTTACACAAATCAACTCCAATCACTCCCAAAGGCTTCATTCTAAATCGATCCAGAAACTAACACAACCCTCAAGATACATTAGTGATGTATTGTCTCCTTATTCTCAGATTTTTCTCAACCACATCACTGAAAGGGTTACCCCAGTAGTCAGAGTCTGCAGCCAAATGACTCTGCTGAGAACAAGACAGTAGCCTGTCCTGAAAAACAAGATTTCATTTCATGACAATTCACCTTCCTGCAGCTCTTTGGAGTGTGAGCTTTCAGAAAGAAGCTACAAAAAGTTTTAGAAAGATACAAAGGATTCTGAGGGAGAAAATATTTAAGTCATTTTGACTATTTAAATTAGGAAAAGTAAAAAATCTGGATAGACATGTGTATTACACAGGGGTACATTTTGGGTCATATGGCATTCTTTGGTGCATGCCCCTTTGTGATAGTGGTAAAACAATGGCTGGTAAGGAGCAATCTAACCGAGGTAAGGGGATTGTAACACAGGCATTCTATGGTATGCATCTCTTCTGTTTCTGCTTTTTGGGTGCTGCTTTCAGGAAACCTGGGACTGTGTTATGTCCCAGGCATGCACAGTTAGCCTGACACATTGGGATTCACTTGAGCAATTGCCTGTGAGCTGCACAGTTGGCCAGAACACACACAGTATGCTTTACATGTTCTGGGTGCATTGCACTAATTGCATATGCTCAGCAGTCTGTTCTTCAAAACATTTAAACACTTGGTCACTGATCAGAGTTGCAGCTACGGCTCAGGCCATGTCACTGATGTTCAGTAATCATGGAGAAGTGTTCTTCTCTCACTGTCTTAAAGGAAGGGTTAATCCTGCTTTTCCCTCACAAGTAGCATGACATGGTTGTGAGCAATAAGAACCTGTGGATTTCACTGCTTCAAGTCATAAGGGGCTGGAGGGGAGGCCAAGTGCATTTGAGGAACCAAAACAAATTCGCATGTGAACCATGGTCAGATGGACTCACAGAATCACAGAAACACAGAATGGGTCAGGTTGGAAGTGACCACATTGGGTCAAATGGTCCAACCTCCCTGCTCAGGCAGAGTCATCCTAGAGCACATGGCACAGGTTTGCACCCAAACAGTACTGCCATAACTCCACTGAGGGAGAATCCACAACCTCTCTGGAGAGTCTCTTCCAGAGCATGGTCACTCACAGAGTAAAGAAGTTCTTCCTTATGTTCAGGTGGAACTTCATGTGCATCAGTTTCTGCCTGTTACCTCTTGTTGTACTGCTCAGCACCACTGAGAGAGCCTGGCTCCATCCTCTTCACACCCATGCTTTAGATATTTACAGAAAGGACCTCTCTGAATTGCCTCTTTGCAAGGCTAAACAGACCCAGCTCCCTCAGCCTTTCCTTGTTAGAAACATTCTCCAGACCCTGGGCCAACTTATTAGCCCTCTGCTGGACCTGCTCCAGGAACTCCTTGTCTCCCTTGTGCTGTGGAGCCCAGAACTCTTCACTTTATTTTACATACCAGACACGGACATTACTATATCTGTATCTCCACAGGAAAATGCAAGAGGACACTCAAAGTGACATTCTAGAGGTTGGTACCTCTCTCAGCAACCACAAGAGTACTCTAAGACAACTTTAGACCCTAAACATCATTCTCTTAGCTAAGTACTGAAAGTAATGAAGGTGAATCTGATAAGATATGAATAAAAATCCTTTGCAGTTAAAATAGAAAAGATTTAATTTTTTAAAAAAGAAATATAGAACAAAGAAAGGGTCTTTTATTCTCTCTGTATGGGAATAAACAGAGAATATTCCATGTACAAGCACATGGATGCCTTTTTTGATGCTCTGAAGCTCTCAGAAATGGCCTCTGTTGGGCATGACTTATTGAGGTGAATCATTGCTACCCTAAAAAACTTTGGGGGTTAATGTAGTATAAAATAATTAATGCTATTCACCACATGACTTGATAAATTTGGTTCTGATTTAGTTACAGCAAATAGAGAATAAGGATTAAAGTACCTAACACTGTAATTGAACTCAAGTCCTCTTCAAAATCCCTGTGAGAAAAGCACCACTGTACCTTTTATCTATTGTGATATAATCTTTTGTTATATCTGTGCTGCACTTCACAGTTCGTTATTAGCTCCCTGTACAACTATTTACTGTTCAGAATTACTTCAGGTCCCTTTCTGAATAAAAGTATCCTGGCTCTGGTGAAAAGAGGAAAAAAATCCTCATAGAAACTTGTCAGGTGTGTAAGGCACCTTAAAGAAAGACAGTGAGTCAACTGACATATCAAACATAGTGTTATGAATATCATTCAAATCTAGTATTTGAATATTCCTAAATTAATAATGAATATAACCCCTAAAACTAGGAAATTAAGATAAATAATATTGCAAAATCACTTTTATTACCTGTGATTGTCACCACTTTGAGTTCATTAGCATTTTAATAATAAACCTGTATTTCAATAATTACTTTTTTCTTCTTCTTAATTCTAAAGAGCACTGTTGATTTTGAATACTGGTGATTAAAGGAATTATGACTTTTGTCATAAGGGGTAATTCTTCAACTGTTCCTGTAATTACAAGAATGACGGCTTGACCATTGCAATTTTCATAAAGGTCAGTCTAATTCTCAGCCTAAGAGTACTCCTTTATTGAATACCTTCATTTATGTTTTTTGAAACAAGCATTGTTCGAAAAGTCACTGCTTGTCTCTCCCTCTCTGATATATTATGCAAAATACTTGTAAAGGGCAAATCAAAGTACTGCTTCGAAGAAGCTAAATATACAATAAAAGTGTGTTTTAATTCTGCCTTTTTCTGAGGAAGATTTTGCCTCTCCTAGTACTAATTTGGAAGGCGGACAACAGTCCTAACAAGATATGGGATTCCCATGCTCTATCCTAGACACCATATTTAATACTTTACAGTTATCCATCTGTATTTTAAGAAACAAATGAATTTGGGGTTTTGAGCATCTTCATGCTGAATCACTTATCCTAGGCTAGCTTGATCAGATACATTATATTATCAGTTCTCTCCTTCTAATCAACTCCCTGGATGGGAATGTTCCAGGGCTGAATTTTCATGGGGTTACCAGCAGTTCTGGCTTTTGCCCACATGTAGAGGATAAAATTATCTACATCTTTTCTTTCTTTGTATGATCACAATTATAATTTGAAATCTAAGACTATTCATCATATCTGGGATTCAATCCTGCATGCTGTGCATCATTAAAAACATTTTCCTTCAATGCCTATTGGCCGTGGTTCTTAGGGTGTTTGACATCTGATAGGAAACACTTAGCTTTATAGAGATGGGGAATGAAGGCTGCATATGCTGATATCCCATAGGACAGTTCTTAATTGCCATCTATACTTTTATGTCTTTACTGAATATATATAAATCCCTTTGCATAGGTAAATCTATTAGAAGGTGACCTGCTAAGTTTTTAATTAAAAAAAAAAAGTTCTGCAGTCCCTCACTGTCCCCGTTTTATGAACTTCAGGTAAGGGAATATAATGCATCAGGGATTCGTAGTATCATAATTACCTTTTAAATGCAAAATTAACACCTGATTTGTCTGAAAACCAAAGAGTTCCTTATAAAAGATAAATTAATGACTATATAAATTACTCAATTTAAGATCAGCACCAGGAAAAAAAAGACATAAAATCTTATCTCTATATATTTAAACACCGAAATTGTCAATTTATCTATCTATACAGCAGTATATTTTGATATGAACACTTGGAACATTGAAGATTGAACTTGAACATTGGAACTTGAACACTGAGATTAAAAAAATTACAATATCGGAATCCTCTTGCTCAAAATCTCAGAAAACAAAGAGTGGGAAAAGGATTTATTGACATCATTAACCTTTTGATCTGTCTTTACAATATATTTTTATTCTTCACATGCTGTTCTGTGCTGCAAATATTGTTTGTGTATTTATTATTCTTTAACAAATAAAACAGAGCTTGTGGAACATAGAACACAAAACAGATTTTTTTTCAACTTGGATGTAGAGGCACTTATTTATTATATCCCTGGATTTGTGCATGTGGCATTTATTTTTGTACGGTCTTTCAGCTGAAGTGAAAGGCTTAAAAATAGTCTCATTTGAATCTTTCTCCTACCAAAGAGTAGGGTACTTGAGCCTGCTTAAGAGAAGAAACACCTGGAGTGCAGGTTTTGCCACTTGAAGATCATCTCTAAAAAAGACCATTCTTTGTTTCTTATCCTCCTGGAACACATCGATTATGCCTCTTTAATACCTGATAAAACATCTTAGAGATCTGTCTTTAGTGGCCTGAACTAGTCAGGCCAGTGGAATGCAGGTATTGTGGAGAACGACTGGCTGCATTGAAGCAGATGCTGAAAACTGGTTTGAAATGCTTTTGCTTACTTGTCATATAGACAACAAGCATTTCTCCTAGCTCGGACAGCCACCAGTAGAAAAGATGACACTTTGGTATTTAATACCCTAGTCTTTATTTTCCTTATGGCTCCCTGTATTTTGGCTCTTTGCTAGTAAAACATTAACATTTCTTTCTCTGACTTTTTTTATTTTCCCCCAGTGCATACTGCATGAAACTAAGCTTATCTTCAGCCAAATAAGTCAAGACAGAGTTTCAAGATACCAGAATTTGGGTGGAATCTTCCATTTTATTTGGAAAATAAGTTATGCTAGTGTAAGTTGGGGTGACAGAGAGCTGCTGGCTCTGTGTGTGCATATGTTTAATGAGAGAGGAAACGGAGGTGGCTAAGTAGCAGGACCCTGGCTTGCTTCCATGGTAAAGCAGGAGGTAAATCTGGTACTGTCCAATTGATTTGCTCAACGTGTTTGCTGGAAATGGCTGCTGTCTTACCCATATATTGCATAGCATGAACCTTGTATATTTGTCAGAAAGATTATTCTGGGTTTTCCCAGTGCAGCATGAGTTCTTTCCAAAAACAACTGTACTAAGTGTCCAAAGCAGATGGTTTCACCAAATTTTGATTGTGGGCTCTCACTAATTTTGTTTTGCATTAAGTAATAAAGATTATTCCAAAACAGATGTTTGAATAGGAATGGTAAAAAAGAAATCATGCTAAAATTTTGTGTGTAACTAAAATCCTTTTTGTCAGGAATGTGATCAGATAAAAAGTCAGGAGTAGTACAGGCATAATATGACTCTCGTTTTGGATCCAAAATAGTGGAGACTAAAAACAATTCATGTTCTCATTCTCCCTTTTGCTTTCTTATTATTTTTGACAGAATTCACCCTAACCTCACAAGAGATGAGGAGACCTGTTTTGAATGTTATGTAAATTAGCCAGGGTTTGGATATATATTGGTAAGTTTCTGTGCAGGAAATTCCCTAGTTGTGAATATTTCTAATGGAATCAGGAATTGCTGAAAAAAACCAAAATGATATTTCAAGAAGAACCATGACTTGGTTAAGGATTTGAAAGAAATAAATGCAGAACAAATAAATAAAATGGCTTCATGTGTCTAGCTTCTCCAAATGCCAATTAGAAATGCATATAAAATACATATAATACAGTTATTTGTAACAACTGAAAGTACACTTCTGGAAAAGTTTAAGGTGATTTAAAGAGGTGCTGCTGTAATTGCTTCTTCCCTTCTATACTTGTTCTTGGATTTCTGGCCCTGCTTTGCAGTCTCTGACACTCTTTTGTCCTTAGTTGTGGTTATTTCAGAGAACTAAACTAGAAGAAAGCCAATCTCTGGGTGGCAAAAGAACACTCTGTGAAAGGCCAGAATGATAAACAAAGTATTGGGAAGGAAGAAGATCTTTTTGGAATAATCTAATTATTTAAATTATGTTTTAGTTTTATTAAAACACCTAGGATTAATTACTGACACATATTGTCTTTAGAAAGCTTTGCCATGAAGGATACATTAAACTTTAAAAAACAAATGTAAACATGATGTGAAGAAAAATCTCACAGGGTTTTGAAAAAATAACCATACTTTTTCACCATTTTTATTAACTTTTATTACTAGAAAAGATTAAAAATAGTAAGCAAGATTTCAATATTTCCCATGACTAGAAAAATGGGGGAGGAATTGAAATTAGGAAGAATTATTCAGTTCTAAAACTGCTATTAAGTATAGTTTTTATATTATTGATAAAGACATCTTTTAAAATAAAACACTGTGGAAAAAAATTTAAAAACATCCTAGAATACAGGGATAATAACACTGATTATTAATCATTATAACTGTTATTATTTGCTTTCATTTAGAGATTTTTTAAAATTAAAATAAGTCTTCCCAGTCCTGTGCATTAACATATTTACATTATGTGACAGCTTGCACCCATTTCTTATTAGTAGGAATATAATACAACATTGAGTATTTAAAACACTCAGTGGAAACTAGTCATGGAGTTGAATTAAGTTATTCTGGATATATACTGATATAGTGGATTGCCAATGAACACAAAGAGCTTGGAATTCAGCCACTAAAATCCATCTGCAGAGCATTAATTTAGTTCCTAAAGGGGAAATCTGGGAACTCCTACCAAGAGGGAGTCAGATGATTCTGTGTGAATGAGGGCAACAAAGAAATGATTGATTGTGCTGTCCTTTAAAGGAAGGACTTATAGTTCTACTATACGTCTTTGAGATGGCAAGAATTAAGTTTTTCGTGTGAATAAATTTTGAATATTTCTTTAGTTGCAGTTGCATGCAGGGAACCACTGGCAAACTCAGATAATTTAGATGTTTGTAAGCAAAAGACTTGCCATTTCTATCTGTTTTTTTCCTGTCCCTATTCCTTTGGTTATCTGAGTACCTCAGGGCTACTCCTCTTCTGACTTTTCCCTGCTGCTGTGCTCAAGGCACCCTGAAGGGTACCTCAGGCAAGGGTTCAATGCCAGCTGCTTGGTAGATTCCCAGCAGGAGTTATTCGGGATGGTGATGCGCATATAAGAAAGTAGAGCTTGTGTAGAAGCCTAATTAATTCCTCTTAAGACTTCAAAAATTGGCCTGTATTGGCCATTAATTTAGGAGAAGTCAGTAATTTCCCTTTATTGGAATCTCCAGGCACCATTTCTTTTATTCCAGATACATTCACTTGCTTATTGTTTGCATGGCCATGAAAAGTGTCTATTTTTTAGTTTTAGCTCTTTCCTTTGGTCTCTAAGATTTAGTGTTTCATCTAGGCTCCACAACAGCCTCAGAAAATGATCCAGTAAAAAACAAAGTAAATCATATGCTGAGTAAATATTTTGTTCAATAGACTTCAGGCAAGTCTGTCAAGAAAACATGCTAAACTCCTCTGACACAGAGTTTTAGCTACTCAAAAATCTCATCTGCAGAAGAGCACTTACAGCTTCTCATCAAATATGTTCCGATACAATCAAATTCAGATTTGCAGTTGAATATTCCACCTTGCTGCTACTGGAAATATGAAGCATTAGTCACCAAGACTGATGCAGAGAAAAGTGAATAGATTCTATAAATCGGAATATTCACAGATTTTCCACATTATCATATGCAATTTGAGAGAGTCACTAGGCTTTATTAACAATAAATTATCTTGAGCTGTTATTAAATTGTTCTCTTGGGCATAAAACTGATAATGCCATATGTTACTTTTTTTGTGTTTCTCATTCTCAGGTTTTTTAATTAAGGGTGCATGGGTGAAAGGAGTGAAGTGTCATTAATTTAATTAATGTATTGAAAGGCCATATGACCATGAATTAACATGAATTACTCTATGGAGACAAACATCATTTTTTTTGAGGAAAGAAACTGACCTCTTGTCACCAAAGTAAAATGAGGAGAGATAATCAACAACCTGAACACATTCATTAAGAGATCAGGAAAAAAAAAAACTTTAAAAGAATTCTTACACATTAATTTTTTTTTAAAGTTGCTACTTCAGTGTACTGAAGTTTGAAAAAATCTGCTAATTCATTTTGGTTATCATTTATTAGTCGCCAAGGTACTTGCAAAGGAGAAAAAAAATTGGTTTTTATTTGGGCTAAGAGAACAGAATTCAAGATACATGCGAGAATTTTTATTTTACTTTTTCTGCCAGTGAAATGGGACACTTGATGAGAGTTTTTTCTGTGCTTTAAGTTTCCCATCTGAAAAGTTAGGATGTTCACTCATAAGCAGGTTTTTTAAGCACATACTAATTAAGAATGTGATATATGGAAAAATGAGTATTATTTAGCATGGTAAGGAATTCTAGAAGAAAAAAATTAATTTTTAAGGTATGCACTTGAAGGATATTCAGAAATTCTAAGACTCTTCTTTCTAGTGCACTAGTTGATATCAGCATTTGATCACCAAAATAAGAGCTAGTTTTATTTAGGGGCTTTTTCTAAGATTTAGACATTTTGTCAAAATGTGTCTTCAGAAAAAATAATTGTAACAGATGAATATACAGTAAGCAATAAAGTGGATATTTAAAATAAATAAAAAGAAGATATTTCTACAGTAATCAACAGTAAGTTATAATGATATTTAGGATGTAAATGGTTCTGAAGGACAAGTTATATATTTGTCTTCCTTTGCTTGATTTCTTAAATAAATAGTTCTATGGGATTTAAAGTGATTTGGTTTTTTATGTGTGACATCTGTCATGGATTTTTAGAGGGGTGAATGAATACGCTGTTATCTAAATATTTGGACATCAAAAGTTTTATGCATCTGGTTCCTTATTACAACATGATAACATGTCTTCAGTAATATAAATGAAACAGACATGAGATTTATATAGATGTAATAAAAATACCTTAGTCCTGTCCCAGAAACAAAGAGAAGTCATATATCAAATTACAAAAGAATATGAAAGAACTGAGAAGGATCACCTTCTCAGTTTGCCGTATGGCTTGAAGTACCCCCAGTCTTTGAGTCACATTCTATCAGAATGCTTATGGTCTTGATGAAAGTATGTATTGGAGATTTTCCATTTACAAATGCTGCCAGAGTCACCAGGGGACCACTTACAGGTGTATACAACTGAAGTGAAATCTGCATCTGAAAACCACTCAGAAAGTGCATTTATGGAAGAACATGCTTGCTCTGCTACTGGTGGTGTTTTATGTGCAAAGAACTATTGTGCCAGTCTGGTAACATTTTCTGTGTCTTCTGATTTATTTTCTAAGTACAGTTCAAGGTATGGTATTTTGCCCATAAAACCTTTTACCTTTTGACTCCTATGTATCTTAAAGACCTGCTCTGTCTTCTTTGCTTTATATCAGTAGTTGAGATCAACTGAGACATTTAAAGTGACAGCCTCTATATTTAGTTTAAATGTCATGGAGCGGGTGACACATTCTCCTCAGAGCAAAGCCTTAGATTTCCACAATTCACTTCTCCTGTTGTTGAATCAGAATTAATTTTAGGCTTCATTCACAAGCTATATTCAGATAGAGCAAGTTGCTTAGGAAGGCTTCTAATTGACTGGGGAATTCTTTTCAGTCATTTGCCATTCTCACTGTCAATCTATATTGTTATGAGATATGCCTTCAAGAAGTCTTGCTGTATTTGTGCCTACATCTTTTTTATCCCATCCACTGGGAAAAAGACCGGCTATACCAGGAAGTTGTCAGGACAGCAAGAATAACCTTCTGAGTGGGTACACAGCATATTTTGAGACCTCTGCTGAATAGTAAAAAAAAAAGCAGTAAAAAGCATTTTGTGATTTTAAACGTATAGAATAACTCAAAATATTCTCTGCAGCAGGCACAGAGAATGCCTCACAAAAATGAACCCATAGCTTCTATTTTGATCAGACCTCCTTAGATATAATACATTTTTGCCTCTCTTACACCTTCCATTAGACTCTGGAATATATGAAGCTCACCAGTATGTGAAATAATCTTCTTGATACCCACTGAGCTATTTTAGTTACACTGTTTAACTTTCAGCTGAAATACAGGAAGCAGACAGGTTAAAAAGGAGAAATTCTCTATGCAGCCCATCTCTTACAACTGTCTGCCGTGTCTATTGGGTTGACAGTCCAAATGCTATTAAAGTAAATGAGGATGATGTGATCAAAACCCCACTGACTTAAAAGTTTATCTCCGACTGAATTTCTGACCTGCAAATTAGGAGGGGCATAACTACATACTGTGTGAGTAAGTCATTTAAACAAGGAGCAACTATTTTCTCTGTTCACTTGTTTAAGACAACTTAGTTTCACTTGATGTGATTTAACATAATGAATCCCAACAAAAAACTCTGGTCAAATTTATTAATATTAATTCACTCCTAGCAATTTCTATCCTGCACTTAGAAGACATTGTCACTGTAATTCCTCAACAGTTAAATGGGAACAAAGTTGAGCTGGGCCAAAACTGAAGTTTATAAATCTGTCTGAAATTTTAGCCAGTCATCGGAAATGCATAATATTAAAGAGCGTTCATGAACTTTAAGAACTATTTTGGCCGGTTAATATTTTAGTAATTTCTCATGCTTTTTACAGAATTAATTTTATCCCTTCATTTTAACTTGCTATCTACATTTTAAACAAATTCTCATGGATTCAAAAAAGAAAAAAAAAAAAAAAGTAGAATTTCTTCAAAACCCCTTGCAAGTTTACCTGGGTCCTCCTTACTTAAGTATCCTCTGCACTCCAATAATCAGTTTTCTTTTCTGTTTTTCAGTGGTTCTGGTACAGCTTGTTAGGCAGCATAAGAGGGTAAACAGCAGGGAAAGAAAGGATGATAATCTTTCTTGTGCTGGTCATCTAAAATTATGGAAACTAAAATCAGGAAGGTTGAAGGACTGTGTAAAAAATAAGCTGATATATCTGTATGAGTGTATACATACATATGTGTGTATGCTCTCAAAAGAATCCAGAAAATGTTTTCCAACATTTCAGAAAAAATGTATTTATACTATATTAAAAGTACATTTAAATATTATATTTTTAAATTAATTATGTATCATTCACATAATATGAACTGCAGCTGATAAAAGATAGTTATTTTGCCTAAAGACTACATTTTGAATCACAAATCAATTTGCCAGTGGAAAAAAAAAAAGATTAGTTTTCTTTTAAATAGCCAGCATAACCCAAAGTTATAGATTTTTGGATTATAGGGCAGATAGTACTGAAACTGTGCCACAATAATGCAAATGAGCTTCAAACACAGTTACAGGAATATCTGTCTGTATTTCTCATATGAAAGACAATAGAAGGTTTACTGGAAAGTTGTAATACTTTGTAATCTTTTTCTGATTTCCTCTTTGAATATATCTTATGCATTGTCCAGTTTTCCTTATGTTCCTCAACTAAAATAAATCTTCGAAGTTTTTGCTTCGTTTGAATTCCAAAACATCTATAGACAGCAAATGTATCTCATGCGGGATTTTGTTAGTCTGGATAAACCAAATTATTTTAGTTCTCATCCAGATGTCCAGTCTTTTGGATCATCCAAATTGTCTTTCTTTGTAGCTATACCAACCTGAGGATGTATTTGACTACACCAGAAGTAGTTCTCTGTGTATTAGTGTAGCTGCAAAGTGCATATAAGCACTACCTACAGCACTAAGCTTTTCACTTGATTTAATAACATTTCATTCTGCAGCCAACAGAGAGAAATAATCCAAACTTCTAAATCAATCAAAATACCTGTGTCTCTACTCTGAAAAGCAAGAGAATGCAAAAGCAAATAAAGTCATAAATTAGGCATGTTGTGATCTTTATAAATATGGGAAAATAAGGAGATGAGTACTTTGAATACTGAAACTGACTCTCTGAGGTCTAACCGGGCACGATCTTTCAAAACAGAGGTTTTAGCACAAAAAGCATCTTCCTCCTATATTAGGATACAAATATCTTCTACACCAAAAAAAGAAAATCAAAATATGCATCTTTCAAGGTTAATTTTGCTGTTTCCCACCCAGCCTCATGTTGGTTTCATTAAAAAAAAAAAGATTCATGCAATATTTTAAATATATTCTCACTCTAAAATGAAAGGTAGAATAAGGACATTCTCAAAATCAAGGAAAAGATAACATTAATGAATAATTTAAAATCTAACCTAACCTCTTTCTATGTTGGCATTTATGTTTATTTTTTCTTCAAAAAAGAAAGTGTTGAATGAAACTAGTTCTTTATCAAGCTTACTGCTGAAGTTAGGATTCCCAAGATAACATAATTTCATTTATTATCTAAACTGCAACAATATTTTTAAGCTATTGTCTTCTTAGAGTCCATTCTAATATAAATTATTTTATTCTAATTAACCCAAGATTCTTGGGCTAGATTATTTTTTCTAATTTAATCTTGGGCTAGATTATTTTATTCTAATTATCTTCTTACTTCTTCTTACCGGAGAAGTAAGAAGTGTGGTATTTCACTATTTTGTGAAATACAGTCTTAAGAGTAGAATAAGGACTGCAGGATTTGTCACAAAATAAATTCTGAGATACCATAGTTTATAATGGTGTAGGTCAACTTACAAAGAAATTATTTTGGAAACCTCCAAAGCAGTTCCAGCTCTAAATCATTAGACTTACTGTCATGAAGTACATTTCATTCATCATATTTTGTAAAACAAAAAGTTATCCAACCTGTGCTAGCTCAGCAGCATTCTGATGACAATCACTAATGGGTTGATTCTAGCTCAGAAACTTGTTGGCTCCTAGAAGATAAATGAGTCTTCAGAAAGAAAAAAATGAGCATCAGTGACACTCCCTAAACCAATATGGTTTTCTGATCTATACAACACAACAGGTATTGTTCTTCAAATTTACTGTCCACTGCCACCTCCCATAGCAGAAAGCTCCAGGGAATGATAATGAAGTGTATTTTAGTGCACAATTCTTAGCTGTGCCAGTGGGATTCATTAACAGCAACGTGGAAATCAGATAACTGCAATGGGTTTAAAACTGTGGGAGTAAAGCTGTCATTGAATCTCAAGGTTGTTGGAACTTGCTGACAATAAGTATTCTGCAAGAACTTTAATCTGTTATTTCCAAGTATCTACTGCAAAGTCTGTTCTAAGTGTTCTGGAAAACAAAAACAAAACACTCTCCCCCCCAAAACAACACCAAAAACCCAAAAATAAAATTAAACAACAGCAAGAAAAAGAAAAATAAGTGTAATTTCATATTTGGCAAAAGTGGCAACACAGCCTGGTTGACATACATTTAGTGTCACAAAAACACTGGGCCATCCAAAGGAGTTACCACCCAAGCTGCTCACAGAAATGCACTTAGTGTGCCCTTGCAGCAGGGACAACAAACCTGCAGATGAAAATGTGATCTCACAGCAGCCTACTCAAACTTGCATCAGATTTTGTCCCTGCTAGAGGCTTTTCTGCTTCCCAGAAAGAAGGGGTACCATCACAAGCCATCATACTTTCTGATTCCCTAGTTCGGTCTGATGTCAACAAATGTTAAACATCAGAGGTCTCTTGCCTTCTGGGGTACAAGGAATTATAAGCATTTTATAAACTCAAGAGAAATAGGCACAATAGGCACATACCTACAGAACCAATATGGAAAGATTGACCTCAAGCTGCTTTCCCAAAGTTGGGTAAAAAATCTATGGCAGAATCTAGAAAAAAGGATTGGAATCTTGACACATTTTTAAACAGTGGCAAAGATCAATCATCTTTAATAACATTACTATTAGTATTTCATAATAGATTCCCTCAGTTCAGTCTTGGGTCTTGGTTTTAGATTGTGTAGACATAGTATCTAAAATCATTATGTAAAAAGGAAAAGGTAGTGCACATAGACATAAAGTGAATTACAGGTCTGGAAGTCTTCCCAAAGCCAATGTGGAAATGCCAAGGTTGTCAAAACTTGATGATGGGATATTAAGAAATCTTTCATCTTACATTTCCATGCTAGCATTAGTGAGTGCATTCTAAATATCTAGGGAAGCTATAAACACATGCAGTACAAATTTGTATATCATAACAGTGACAAAGAGTAGCTACTGCATTAAATTAATTGTGAAAGCATGTTTTATGTACATTTTCTAGGTGTTACCAAGCACAACCTTGAATGTCAGTACCTTAGAAATCATTGATTGCACCCTATGCTAAATTATCATTTTATGTCAAGGAAAAAAAAGTTAAATCAGATTGCATGAATTATTCATCACCTCAAATTCAATATGAACACTGCTCTAGCCAAGTGTTAAGCACTTTTGAATAGTATCATAGAAGATGAACGCTTTTCTGATAGCAAAATACCAGAAGCTGACCTGACCTTTATAAAATACATGTCCCAAAGAATAAAGAATATATACTTCAGGAGGAAAAAAAAAAAAAAAAACAAACTTAAAACTAAAGATATTAACTTTGTTAATAGGGTCATATACGTATTTGCATAGCATGTTTCAGATCAAATCCACTCACATAGAATTAAGACTCTCAAAATTAATGTTAGAAATCTCTTAATATATATCTCTCCACTACCCCAACAGTTCCTTCAATCGTATTTTTAGTTAAGGTACAGAACCTGTTTGCCATATATCCATTAGTAGACTAACTTGCTTCTGGGGATATTCCTAGAGCAATTTCCTACTGTCCTGGTTTGGTAGGATTTTGCCTCTACTTTGCTGAAAGTGCATATATTGGGGGAGAATGGTGAATTGGGCTGCTGATTTTTATATCTCTACATTCTTACAGTAGATATATTTCCCCAGAGTTAAATGTTTAGTGTCAATTAATGAAGGTGCTTTTTGGATAGAACATTATTTCATGTGACTACTCTATAAGCTTCCACATTTCTTACTGCACACTTCAGAAGCTCCTTTGCCTATCCAAATAAACTCGGGTCTCACAAATCTTACTTTCTGGACTGATCTTTTAGATGTGGGCATGGAATTTCAAAACACAACTACAGCACAAAAGAAAAAAAAGAAAAGACACAGCAAGAGACTGTTGTCAAAATCCAATTACTGTGTGAAAAATGGAATTTAAAGATCCCATGACTTGATGACCTGAAAAGCCTATGGTGACCTGATGACCTGAAATTTGAAATTTCCTATCCGAAGTAAGATTATGAAACTTTCTTTCTTAAGCATATTTTAATATTTTTAAAAACTTATATTAGTTGATGTATAGTATTAGTGTATAGGAATTCATAATTAATTCGCCACAGTAAACACTGTTCCACAGAAGCTGCCTTACATACTGTTTAGAAAGTGACTAACCTCCAGCTGGCCTATGAGTCTGCCAGCTGGGAGGAAAAACTGTAGAGAAGTAGAAGGATACAGCAACAACTTTATGAAGTACAGCAAGAATCTTTAGTCAAGGAGAAAGTAGAACTGTCCCACTAGCACTTATGTTCTCTCTTTGTCATTCTACACATTACTCTCACTCTGAAGGTTTTTCCTACTAGCTACTATCTGTTAATTCAAAATTAGTTTATTAAAAAGTTGATTGTAAATATTAGTGTGATAGAGTTTTTCCTTTGCATTTCCAGATACCATGTCCATCATGTGATATTTGCTTAATACAAAATAGTGAGACACTCTTGTGAACCTGAAATTTAAAGTAGCATCTTCACACAAGTTAGGACGAGGAAAGAAACCAAGAAGTTCCCTAAGTCATCACTTCCACAAAAAGCTCAAAAATCGTCTATTCCTGAATAGGGAAGGTATATGTAAAGAAATAATTTTTTCTTGGGTTTGTTTTTTTTTTTTTTTTTCCATGTAAAGCATTGACTCAAATATATGGTACCTTCAGTTTCCTCATGGATGCATTCACTTATGCTGCTAGATAAAAGAGACCCAGGGAATGAAATTGAGGATTGGATGCTCGATTGAACTTGCTTTTTAGCTGATAGCTTCCTCTATATTTAGTTTGGACCACTCTGACCTAGATCTCAGAAAAAAATTGTTATAGAAGACAACAGGTCTAAGTAGTTTAGGTAGAAGTTAGTAGTATAGATGTGTCAAGCCCGTTGCACTTGACTCCAAGCTTCAGGACTCATATCTGCCTCTTTTCCTATTTAGTGGGAGAGAACAGAGTCTATGCAGATTCCTAAGCACAGCTGCATCCTGAAAGCAGCATTCAGAAGGCTAGGTGATCTCAGTCACCTATTCATCTCACAAACAGAACTTACTGAGGAACCTTGCCTGAAGATAGATCTATGGTCAAAAGATGTCAATCTGTAATTTATTGTCTAAAACAAGATGGAAAAAAATTAATTCCAAAAAATGATATGGTACAGCCATATCATTTATGTATTTATACTCAAAATTTAGAAGTAGCACTAGAGCTTCAGCGAAGCTCAGCTTGCAACAGAGAGAAGAAAAGAGTCAAATTGGATAGTTTTTTAAAATAAAAAAAAAGTTATAAGAAATAAATAAAAAATGAAGTAATACAAAATTATCATAATGAAATTTTGCTTGCTTATATTTTATGATAATTTTTTCATCTGCTTAATGGAATTCAAGTTTGTGCAATGTTTCCTTAAGATTTTTTAATGAATCAAACAGACACATAAAATGAAGGAATGTCATTTAGACGATAGCCAGGCATTGCATGATGTAGTTTGGCAAGTTACTGAATTTGTTTTAAGCAATTGTGTAATACCAGGGTTATGCAGCATAAACTGATAGCACATCTGCTATGGTTTATAACTACAGATAAATATTTATCTACAGTAAATTCTAGTACACTCTGAAACTTGAACAGTGTGGAAGTAAGAGTTCTATGTTAAAAGGAAAGTGCCAGAAAATACATTAATGGATGAATTTATAGCTATTTTTTTTTCTTTAAAAGGTCATAGGTTTAAAATAGCAGGCATATATGAAATAAAAATATTATGGTATTCCATATATCCTGAAAATAGAAACATCAGGTACACCAGTCTTTACATGATAATACAGCAGTTCTGGTTGTCCTGGTAGATATTTTTGTACAAAACAGTAATAAGAGCACTAGTTAAAAAGGAATCTGAAAGTCCCAGAATAATGGGAATTGAGCGCAATACGTGGCACCTATTATTAAGCAAAAATGAACCAGAATGGTAGAGTGTATCTCCTTGTTCAGTGTTGAAACAATTTACTGGTATCTTCACAATGTGTGTTTTCTCTGTGGGCAGCTTATAGATAGGAGTACACAGAGATTTGAAGCTGTCCATATGTAAGTATCTGGTAAAATCTGAGATGCTCCAGGGATGGTGACACAGATTTATCAGCTATGACTCAGGATCTGCATGAGAACCCACTTGTGAGAGGATCATCTAAAGCTGGGCAGGCTATTGCTGTGAATCACACCTTTAACTATCACCTCTACATGGGCACCTGAATTAAGCCCAGGGTTATGATATTAATGGAGTGCAAGTTATTTTCCTAAATATAAGTGTCTTGTGCATTTTCATGTGTTGAGAGCTGTCCCACCTCATTTTCATCTCTAGAAAACTGGACGTCTCCTATGGCTCCCAACTCAGGATTTAACATATATATATATATATAAAAACAGCTTCCTCAGATGTCCCAAGCTGGGGGACACCTGTGCCTGCACAAATGAATACCTAAAATGGGTCCCTAAAATTATAGTCATAGTATAATTTTATTCCAGATCATCTCTGTGGATCTTATTTCCACTCCTTCTGTTTTTTCAGGTGGTCAACTACTTACCTGTGTTTGTGAGCTCTTTTCTGAACTGAGACATCTCTCCAAGAACTGGAAGTGATGCATAGGTATCCCAACCACTACAAAGGTGTTAAATCTTTCTGTGATTCGAGAATAAAAAAAGTTGCACCAGCGAAAACAAGTTAGAAAAATAAAAAATAAAAAACAAAAAAACCCCACCGAAATTACCAAGAGAGCTTTTCTATTTCATTATCCAAAGGATTTCTCATCAGTATGCTGATAAGAAAAAGACACAGATGTGTGTTCCCCATATCAAATAGTGCTTGTTATTCTGTTCTTGAGGCTGCCCCAGCAACCAGTGACCTGTGTGAGAACCTGTGCTGACAAGCTCCACAGGTATCCAAGCTTAATGTAGCTCCAGAGTGCTTTTAATAGATAAGCATAGTTTATCTGTTCTGGCAAAGAAAAATAGGGCAAGCAATCAGACAACCATCTTCCATAACCTGAGTGGAATATTTAACACAAGCCAAGGGTAAAGAAAACAATCTTCCTAGAACAATGCCTTGAAATGCCATCGAAAAAAAATCAGTGTTTATACAAATTTGTATATATATATATCTCTGTGTGTGTACGTATATGTGTATATATATATATATATATGTATCTATGTATGCATGCATTTACAAAAGGAATGAGAGATTGCTCCTTTGTTTGCTTAAGTATATTTACAAAACAGAAGCCCTTTCTACATAATAGTCTAGATATTCCACCTAGTAAAATGGCTAGGAGATATTACATAAAACCAGAACAACATAATGACAAAAAAGTGTTGACCCACAAGAAAATTAAGTTTTCTTTACTCATTCTAATTGTCTAGAAATGAAAATTCTTATGCTGCTGCATAAGATAGCACACAGAAAAAACCCATAGGGTTTTATTTTTTTAACACATTTTCCTTTTTATTGAGTTTTATTTCCTTTTTATTGCCAATAAAATCTACAGTAAGATGATTCTGGTGTAATACTGTGTATTGCAAATTCCCTCCTACTGAACTGCTTTTTTCTTTTTGTTGATTTATATAGACAGACAACTGAACATGGAGTACAACTGACTTTTTAAATTTTTTAGATGACATTATTAATTTTTTTAAACCCTAAATTTTAAAGGCTTACCTATTAATCTTCATTTGCTATGTACATTTTAAGCATGTTTCTATAGGGAATAAAGTCTGTGATCATTAATTTAAAAGAAGAGAAAACAGCTTATTAGCTTACTGGTTAGAGAAGCTCTAATCACGTTTCAAGTACAACATATCCTGAAAATTAGAAAAAATATCTCATTTGAGCAATGGGGCTGGAGTAACAATTTGCTGATAAGACAGAGAGAGATGAGGAGTTTGGATGTTCCCATTCTCTCTGAATGGTCATCGCACGTGACATGATCCATATCTTACTAACATCAGTATGAATGTAAGATGAATAATTCTGTGCAAGTAGACACTGGCACACCTCATCAAGGTTTTTGATTGATACTGAAGGTAAATGATATAGGGAGGAAAAAGAAAAAAAAAAAAGAAAAAAGAAAAAGTTAGCAGAGAAAAAAAGGCATACAAGAATGAAAAATTAAGTCAGAGTTGACTGAAAGAAAGGAAGATTTATGATATAGGGGAAGACTGACCAAAGGTTCGTAATTCCTGATCCCAAATGTCTAAAAATCATTATATTTGAAAGCTAGCAAAAGGGTCTAATGCTTCCTTGCAAAGTGGGGGCTACTTAGGTCTTCAGAGCTGTAAAGATTAGACAATATGAATGCTTTTTAATGAATTCTGAAATTATTTACACAATCATCACTGTCAAGAGGTAGACACGTAAAACATTAGCTATTAAAAAATTTATAACAATAACATGAAGACTGACAACACTGTGAAAGTTTGTTAAAAAAATTAGCAAATGAAAAATGTATTGTGTGTGTTGGTAGCATCCCTTTGCTGCTATAATATGAAAATCAAGTGGCATAGGAGAGTATTCCTTAAACTCATCGTCATTCATGACTATTTACTGCCACTAAGGAAGCTATCACAAAATAAACAGTTTGCTATCATGATGAGAGATATAAGAAAAAAAGGTGGGAATAGAACTTTGTTAAAAAATTAGGCTTTTTTCAAATTCAATTACTTTTCTCTCACATTATATGCTCCACAGAATATTTTCGGCTCCTTTTTAGTACTGCCATTAGTGAAACATATTCTAAGATGATAAAACAAAGATAGGTTAAACACTGATATGTAAAACTGAGTCTGAAGCCTGCATTTTTAAAAAAAAAATACGTTTCATGTAATTCTCTTTACTAGTCTCATTAAGGTGGTGGCAAAATTCCCCTCTGTTGAAATCAGAGAGAGTTTTGCCATTCTTTTCCATTGTGCCAGCATTTCATTTACAGATCCAACATCCAATCTATTTCAGACAGAGAGTGTTGGCTCAACTTTTCCCTTTACTCTCTGTCCCATCTCCCAGAGATTGCTGTTCTCGTAAAAGAAGGGGAAGATGATCCTGAAATACTATAGTCTACAGGATAATATTTCATGCAGTGGTCATAAATTCAGATTTTGCCTGTATACTTGCAGGTTTTTGAAAGATAGAGGCTTAAGAACTTTATCTATTTCCAAAGACATTCTAGCACAGCAAAAATACACACCATATGAGATAGAAAAAAATGGAACAGTGACTGTAGCTTGCTACAAAAATTAGGTGCATTGAGATCCAGGAATAAAAATTACCAAAAATAAAATATTAAGATAATTATTTTTTAAACTAGAGCATACTTTTTCTGGTTTTCTTTAGCAGCTTCACTTAGTGTTCCTTTTGAGCATCAATAAGATGAGTAAAAGAACACATAAAGAATAAAAAAGAGACTAGGAATCTAGGAGGAAAAAAAAGTGAAAGTATTCAAAATGAAGATATAAGTAAAGAAATAATTCAGACATTGAAACAATCAAATTTTTAAAGGAAAAATAAAAACCCAGACCACAAGCATAGTCTCTTACTCGTCTTAAGCTGTAGCTCTGAGGGGCATCTAAACACTCAGACACCACTCTATGATCTCCAAAACATGCTGTAACACAACTTTTTATAAACTAAAATCCAACTGTAAAAACATGTTCATTTTCTTTCTAACACAAATATTTCAAGCACAGAGGTCCTGAAATGTAATCATAGCTCTCTGGTGAGACTTTCAAGAACTTATCCTGCCTTACTCATCAGTGGAAGCAAGCTAGCAAGGTCTGGAGTGAACCCCAAGATGGTTTTGTGCTGTTTTCCAGGAAAGCATTTAAAACAGAGTGTATATTCTCTGGAAAAATATTCTGAGAAATTTCTGTCAGTAAAAACCCTGAAACATTTCAAGAGCTCATTTGCTACAAGCACAGCACCCACAGGAGCGATGGGAAGTTTATGTGGTTGGCTGCAAGGGGAGGGAAAGTTGCCACCAGTTTGCTCCATGGAAGGTTTATTCAGCCAGCTTATTTAGACTGCATATGCAGCCAGGCTCTCTATGTCCCTGCCTGGAGAGCACTTAGCTTTAAGATGTCCCTTGTTAGTTATTTTTTTCCTGTACCAGTATAATCTTAGATCATCCAGAGGTCAATCCAATGAGTATGTTGCTGAGATAGTGCCGTAAGCTATATGAAAGAAACAGTGGTTCGTTATTAAGGAAAAGCAAAGTATACTTTCTTCCTCTTATTCTTCCTTACAGCTTTAATGACAGTGAGGAAGCTACATTGGTAAAAGCTACACATTAGGCTTCTCCGCGGGGAAAGAAGTGAAAAAGTGAGATTTTATGCATGAACAATGGGATTCAACTAAAATGAACTAACAAATTTTTTCCCTGACTTACATGGAAGTCATGATCTTTTTACAATATATGTTCTTAAGGATTTAAGATTCTCAGTGTAAAAAATGTGTGTAATTAGTAAACCCCATAATATATGGAAAAAAAAAAAAGGTGTGATTTTGCTAGATGATTCTGTAGATTACATGTAAAACAAAGAGTTTATCACATATTATCACTCCATATGAGTTTCAAGGTATGGATATATTCTGTGGGGCAGAACTGGTCCTGGATTTACATCCTCTTTTGACATATTTTTCCTTAATAAACAGGCAATTTTGTTCTGACACAATGAGAAAAAGATGTGTCACTACAAATTTGTCTTTCAACTATATTGTATAAGACCTTCAATTATTTTTTGATGTTTTTTCTCTGCTGGGCCACACTTGAACAAATATTGTCATTCTTCTTACTGACATTGGTGTTCCTCTTTATAAAATCCAACTCATCCTGCTTTTGATTGTGAAACCAATATAAAGCACATTTTGCTACCATTGCATGTTGACATTTGCAATTATACATTCCAAGTCACATTGTATAAGCTCATTATGATCAGAAAAAGGATTTTTTTTTTCTTTAAAGGAACTATCCAGAAACTGATTAAATCACCTGCACTGCCCAATTACTTCATTCTTAACCATAACATCAACTTCTACTTTCTTGTCAATAAACTCCTTGCAAACAATCAAGTCACTCATTTGGAATAAATGATTGGTTGACCTCTGATAGCTGTAGAAGACAAATGTATCAACACAAAGATATCACTTACGCTTCAGGAGGTCCCTGTAGCACAGATTGTTTAAAGCTGGGAAACTAGCCTGAAAAAACTATCACACTTTCAATTTTTTTCCTAAAAATCATCTGTAAACCATTATCAGATGAATGATAATGAACTTTGGTTCATGTAAAAGGTTGCATGAACTTTCGTCTGACCTATGTAATTAATATTTTTTGTTGAATGATTTGTTCATTTTTCAAGCTTCTGTTCCTTTATTATTTAATCTTTAATGTAGTGCCAGGTGGAAGGAAGAGGGGCTGGGGTAAAGAATTTAGAACTAGTCAAGAAGCAATAAATTCTCTATGGCATTGGATAAAGACTGAGAAATACAAACTGAAACTGCGCATATTAAAATGCATTCTGAAGAATGAAGGTGTCAATTGACCACACAGAGGAATCTGGTGCTATTTGACTTAAGGCATCCTGGACACCACACATGGGTGGCAGACATGAAGGGTCTAGGAGTATTGCCCAGGCTGGCCCAAACAGCTCTAGGTATCTTTGGTTAGGCAAAGCAATTGAATCTGTTGGTACAGCACCTCCTTTTGCTCATTTATCTCTATGAACCTGGAGCTTTGCTCTGCAATCTGCCACTAAGTAGCTTCTACCTGAGCCACATCTTGCAAATTTAGATGTTTTTCTTTAGTTTTTAAAGCTTCATTGATTTACTGTAACTCTATCTGCAACTTCACTTTACTTGTATATTTCTATTATCACATCCACAAGGTTATTTCAAAAAACACTGTATGTTGCTATTCTATTCTTCATGACAAGTACAATACCTGGCAGTCCTGAGAACAGATTCCTGTAGGGATTTCAAACAAGGACCATCTTTGCTGAAGCTGTGTTTTTTTGTTAGAGGAGGCTGCACAGATCATGGAATCAATAATAAATTTTCATTGACTATTTTTGTGTCCGTTAATAGATGATAAATCTGAAATTATGCCTGCCAAAGCTAAGCACAGTTTTAGAGACTTCTGATAGCCCCAGATATTTCTGCACTGAGGAAGATACTTACAATTCATGTATTTTTACAGAGAGGAACTTTAGAATATTGTGAGAATTTTTTTATAATAACTAACTTTGTGCCCCTGAAGAGAGAGAACTACATTACAAATCTGATATGCAGGATTCTGAATCGCCTTTTACTTTCGTGTTAAATTCCCCATGGTTTCCTTTTCTACTTTATTTCATTTAATTGTCCTTTTTCTCAGCTCAAAACACCATGAACTTTATGACAGACAGCATCCTTTAGTGACAGTGTTGTTTTGTTTTGCTTCAATGAAAGGTAGCATTTATGTTCTATTAAAGGAAGAAGAGCAGAGGCTAAAAGGAGGTTTTGTTTGCTTGTTTGATTTGCTTCCATTTTCCAGAGTCCATTCCAGGATGCAAAATACAGAACACAGTGGTAGAGACTGCACCAGCTCTATATGGTGCATTATGAAAAACCTTTTATCACATTGGGAAATAAAGGCAGGAAATTGTGTCACAGTTTATGGGACATAAAACAGTCAGCCATCTCACTGTGATTGAAGGAATACAGTTTATAAGCACAGGTTCTTCCAGACCTGTGTGCCATGATCTCTGCTGGAATGCCTTGAGAACTGGGAAGGCTGACACCCTTTAGCATCTCTCCTGTGGACTAAGGGAAAATATTGCATCATAAGCCAATTGCCTTTTCCTTTTACCTTCTTTTATAGAATCTTCTTTTCTTTCAGCAAACAAGCAATAATACCTTGCACTATGACACTGCCATTTGAAATGTTTGCTGCACAAGCAAGCAAACAGAGTGGTGTATATACTGTTTACTCACCCTCTGCTGCTCATTTATATGTAAGGTCAAGGATGAATCAGACTTGGGCATAGACCTGTTTAAATCTTGTTTTTTAATCCCAATTTACTTTATTCTTGGTTGAAAGACAAGCCAAATTCCAGGATTTATCAGAGCATTACATGAAGTTAACCTCCAGCGCTATTTCCCATAAAACTCTGATAAGCACATTTTAATAGTTCACAGTCAGCTAGAGTAAGACAGTCACAGAGAGTTTTTCTCAAGAAATTAATGTTCCCTGTAAATCAATAGCATTAAAAATAGCAAAGAAGATAAGTATATGGAATTCACTAGTTGTACTTTAAAAGTAGGTACAGTCCACTTAGAGAAAGGATTAGGCACAAAGTTTATTGGTGTTTTTATTCACACTCCACTGCTTTTATTGGTGTATAACAAGTATAGAGCACCACTGCATGCTGCCAAGTGTTTAAAGAGGGAACAGCTGTATAGATTTACATCTTGCTCAAGAAATCTGCCACTCTTCTGAGACATTATTGTCTAAATATTCTACTTTCCAGCTATCATTATGCTGAGAAAAAGGGATGTCTCTTTTTTCTCAAAACTTTTGAAAAGCTTTGCTAGAGAATTTGATGAGTCATATATGTAACTGCCTACTCCATATTTGATTCAAAATAATGCTAGAAAACAGCATCAAGCTCATTGTCTGAGTTTTAGTTCCTTTCTGATGGAGAATGTACATGAAGAGTGTGCTAAACTTTTTCTTTTTGCTGGATTTGAATTAATAATTATCTCATTATTCAGGAGCTTCCAAATAACTGGAATATCTTGCCCTTTTGGGGCAACAGTAGTTCATGGACTAGAAGTTTTCATTTCGTTAATTTAAATTATCAGTGTTACAAGATTATCCTTTTTTCTTTGTCACTCCAAGTTTTGTTATGCACGTACCATGCTACTTCATCAGAAATAAATGAGAGCTTTGCAAGCAAGTCAGCTGTTAAATTTCTCTTGAGACAAAGTTTGGCTTCCAAAGACTGTATCAGCACAGGGGCTTGTATTCAAATTAAAATACAGCAGTAGCTTTATTTTCTAATGACTAATGACAAACCAAAAAACTAAATAGACAACAGAGGGAACATACAGGAACTGTTAACCTGACAATATAGTATACAATAAACATGGATGAGGTTCTCACAAACTTTAGCATGAAAAAAATTCCCATTAAAACATCCTTCTGATGTAAGAGACTTTGTGTCACATGCAAGTTAGGTATTTATTGTAATGAAAAGTGAGATAGCCATGATTATAAAACTTTGAGAACTAAGGAGATAGCAAATATCAGGGTCTTTATATTTGGATGTCGAGCTGCTATCCCTAGAAGAGGGTTTATATATGATCATGACATGAGCATATATATACATGTCATCCAAGTGACAGTACTTGTGAAATATGAAACAAAACGAATAAGAGTTTATGCACCTCCCTGGGCTTCATTGTTTTTTGTCATGAATGTGTAATATTGCCCATGCTGTTGTAACATTACAGGAAAGTAGAGATAAAGGATTAGCTACATAAAGTATCACCATTTTAAAATAACTGGCTTTTGGTGTCGAAGGTATATTAATTTTTTTCTTAATATTTCAGTCCTGTCTTTTTTCACATGATAATGACATTTCTCCACACAAATTGTTTGACATATTATTCTTGTCTTATACTTTACATAGTGTTTGTGGTTTGCTACTTGCCCTATCAGTACAGAGAGATTCAATTACAGAAATATTGCATGCATAGCTGAATTAAGACTATATTAAGTATAGAACATCTGAACCAGTTTCATATTGTAACATTTGAAAGACCTTTAAAAAATAAACATTTTCCTATTAGAGAAGCATCATCAATGATGCATAAAAAAGAAATCTGGAGTGTACAAAAGGTTCATAACCCAAACAGATTTTATGTAGGACATAAAGTTGGAACGTGAGCATAAATTCAAGATAGTGCAAAACCCCAAGAATGTGAAACTACATTACCTTTTGTTTTAAAAACTCGTAATTCTAGTTTGTTGGGAAAAAAACATCGTCAATGCTTACACTGTATTGTAGTGTGCAGTGCAAGAGCAGCTGAGCTAGCACAGACCTGACTGAATTTGTTAAGCTCAATGTTACAAGGCAGACTTAGCAGCAAGTACCTTAAATGTGTGCTGGCTGTACCAGCCTGTTGCTGCACCCTGGTAAATACAATGGTAAAATCCAATATTACCTGGGCACTACACCAGCCTACTACCATGTCAATGAGTATGTTGCATGTATAGCTTATATTTCAATGAAGACTGGCTCACAGAGCAACAGTTTGATTTTATATTCTCACTCCAGGGTGTCTTTCTCTACTTTTGCTGATAAGACTATAAACAGATTGGTCCAAATTGAAATGTCACAGGAAACTGTTACACCAAACTTCAGTGCAAAATTATTGTAGGTTTAGATGATATTGTCCTTAGGGAACTGTTTTTCCCAAAGGGGTATATTTTTTAAGTTTTTTTATATCAAAAAAGAGGGATTTTTAAAGTACTTTCCTAAGAATTTTCATCTGTGAAACAGAAATGTAATAGAATTTAGTCTCTAAATTCAATTCATCCAACACAAGATCAATTCTCTACTGCAGCTCTGTTGAAGAAGTATTCCAAAATAGAACATTTATAAAATACAAGCATGGATTCACTATCTGGAGTTTCATTTGTATATGCTTCATTTTATATATGCATGTATTTATTTATAGAATTAAACATATACAGAAAAAACCTAAAATGGAAAAATAGAGAAATGGAACATCATTAATGTTGAAGTAAAACAGTGTTTCTATAATAAACATAACAGAACTGAGTCAGTGAAATAGAGGAATTGGTTGGTAGATTTAAAACAGAAGCAAAAGCAAAGCTTCCTGTTCTGGTTTCTGCCTGTAATAAGTACAGTGGAAGCAATTTTGAACTAAGATGTTTTTCCAGTTTAATTCAGACATAAAGGAAGATCCATCAGTTGTTCTTACAAAGCAAGAAAGATGACATTTGTCTCCCCATTGCTGGACTGCAGTGCCCCTGTATGTACCACCTGCCAGTAAACAATGTGAGAGGACTCATTCTTTCTGACAAAAACCAGCTTTTTTTTTTTAAATAGCCAGCTCTGAAAATACAAGAAGCTTCTCTCTATGTTTGCAGTCTGCTTTCTGTTGTGTTCGCTACAAAATCATTGTTGCTATAATTTGGGAGGCTTCCAGTGGGCAGGCTCTAATTGTTTGCTTTCTGCAAACCCTGTCATCCACCAAAGATGTAGATCCATCCAATCTCTAATATACATTTCTGCTATCTTTCAGAAAAGGAGAACGTTTGCAAACAAAGCACTTTGGTATTTCTCTGTGTTCATAAAGAGGGCTAGTAAAGCCTTTTATTGAGGGTTCTGCTCCAATTACATGTGTGTGAGGCTGTGCAACACTCCAAGTCTCAGCACTGGCATGGATGTTGGAGGATGTCCTAATGCTCTCTAGCTGGCCTCAGATGTGCTAGATATGCTTTCAGACGTGGGTACTGGGAAGTGAAGGCAGCTTAAAATCAATTGTGCCCTAAAACGAAAGAGGGATGGTGATCAAGCAAGGAAAAGCATAAAACAGGGAGGCTGAGATTTGCACTGAACAGAGCTGCCTTTCACTCCTCTCAGGCCTTCCAGAGAGCTGGATCTGCCCAGAGTTGTGATAAAATAAATGAACCAAAAGTGGTCTCTTTATCATCAGCATCATTTCCCTCCCCTAAAACGTCTTCCTCAAAGAAAGAATGTTCTGTTGGATGGAGCTTTGGTCCAATCCCACCTTGGCCATCATTGAATTATTTTCTGAATGCAGATGTGAGAGTACAAGAGTTTCTACAGGAGGACCACTCAGCTCATAACCTTGCCCATCTACTCCAGTAACTATCTCTTGAAAGGATCCCCCATGCAAAGTTTAGCCAACTGTGGAGGACCAGAATGTACAGTCATGCTTGCCTGCATGAAATAGTCAGCACTTTTGATGGTCTGAGGAAGCCCGATGTTGTTTCTTACTATTTAATTGTTGATAATGTGCTTTTCTTTCATGAGTTTAATAATTACTTAACATCTTCTCGGTGAAATGGTTTAGTTAGGTTTATATGTATTTTTAAAAGTCCACTATCATGTCAAAAATCATGTTTATCCCAGTTCCTCCTCTAAATAAGGATGTCTGATTTAATTTCTCATGAAGGTGATTTCATTTCACATTATTCTCCAGCTCCCTCTTTCAATGAGTTCGAGTATATTTAATTTTTCTTTGCATAGAAATTATTGTATAGAAAGCGTCAGTAAAACTTGTTCATTTTCTTTATCTCTACGAGTTTGACTGTACTCTTTTCACAAGGCAGAATCAGAAGTCCATATATTTAAGATTCCACACGTTATTTTATAAGGGCAATTTCATCAGTTTTTATGTTTATTATCCAATAGTTCTTAAAATTTCCTTTTTTTTAAACAATTAACATGAAATCAAAATGTTAATATAACCATATTTAGTAAATCATAGCTCTCAGCCCTCTGTGGCAGTAGCTGGTTAGAATCAGTCATTGTATATATTTTGGTTTGTTTTCCCATGCATGCTAATTCACACTAATCAACAATGAACTTCATGTGCCACTTTATTACATAGTCAGTTTTGACACCCTTCTGCACATCTTCACAGTATTTTTTACTTTTATAATCCTGAATAATTTAAAATTATCAGCAAAATTTATTCTCACTATTTACCTTGTTTTTCAGATAATTAATGAGTATGCTGACCAACACATACTAGAAGAAAGAGGGATCTTATTTGAATGCTTTTTATTGGGGAAAAAGACTGCTTATTTTATGGTTTGTTTCCAAATTTTTCTTTCTGCTGCGACTGATAATTAGAGATCTTCTGTTTGGTTTGGTTTTCTGTTTTGTTTTGTTTGGGGGTTTTATTAGCCTTTCCAGGATACTCTGAAATGTAAAATGTGTGATGCTAATATTTGTTTCTATGATTTTTTAGGCAAGACATCCTTCTGGAAAACTTTATTGACTTATCCCTCTTCAAACATAGTTTTTATTGTGATTTTTATAATACCTTATATTCTGGGATAATGCTGTTTTGCCTATGCAGTGTCCTGCTGTTACAGCAACCTTTCAATACATGTGAACCTTCAGTTCTCAAGGTAAAATGTTGGACAGCAGTAGTTGATAATTTTGTGGCACTCAAGGCTTCAATCCAGTATGTTTCAACTGGTTTAAAATATATATATTAAATTATATAGTGTCAAGACTAATATTTTCTAAAATTATACAGCTATCATCTAAGTATAGGTATTTCTTTCAAAATTTTCTCATCAAATTTGAAGGATGGTAGAGGTCATTTAAGGTAGAGGTCCACTGGTACAAGTACTGAATACAAGACTGTTTGACGCTATGATTTACTTACTGACAAAATAATTCCTGAACACCATTAATAGGTGGTGTTAGTCATTCATCTAAGAGAATATTACTACTAATTTCTCTGTACTTGTACTATTTGTCTCATAAACTGAAGTGGTAGAATGTGTTCAATGTTTACAGTGAACAGAAGTCTGCATTTGAGTGGATAGAATCAGTGTACTTCTCTTCAAAGTGAATGGTAACCTGTGCTTGATAAAGTCATGTTTACTTTATAAACACCACAGTACCAGGAAAAATTCATTATCTCATTGAGGAGGGAACAAGCTAAGTGGGATGGAATATTCTGATGTTATATAAATAGCAAATAATACAGAAAAGGATATATTTTAGGAAAAACAATTAAACACATATTTGAATTTTAAGAACACTGTAATAGGTGGCTGGGAAGGTTGTATAGCCTCCATCATCAGGCAAGTCACTCAGGAAAATGATTTAAGGATATCTGATCGTAGCGTGTGGAGAGAAGTTTGGCTATATGATTACTTGCTTTTCCTACTAACTCTTTTTTTTTTTTTTGATTCTAACATAACTTTTAGTCATCCCCTTGGTAATGTATACTGTTTATGTTAAAAGTAGAATTATCATCTTAAAATAAACAAAGTAGTCTGTTAAAAGGACACAATGTGCATGTCACTGGTTCTTCCTTTACCTATAATCATCAGACCTTCTATTTGTTTTGATGTTTAATTTTTTAGCATTTGTTTGAAACTGCATACACTAAGCTTTCAGAAAATCTTGTTCTGTGCATGTATTAAGCAAAAAACAAGTGTTTTGTCACACAGCTGGAAATCCATAGACTCATTTTAGTTTTGCATGTTTTGCAGTATTTGCTCACAGCAATAGACTGTGGATTCCTGAACTGTTTCCACAGAAATGGCAATACAAAGTCTCTTTCAAGTAGTTTTGGTGAGGGCTGAGTTGTCACTCAATAAAATATTTACTAAAGTGATATCCTTACTTGAATGAGAAGCCCAGAAGATTTTACTTTGCATTTCTCTCTACTAGTTTCATTCTAGTATTCCTTTGCAGAGAGTGGAAATCTGTTCAGATGCCTAAATTCATTTGACTAAATGTATACGTCACCTACCACTTGAGATGTTGCAGTGTTTCTAAGATATCTGCACAAGCCTGGCAAAAATTGCATGAGTCATGGGAATTCTGCACCCTTTGAAAGGAGCAGCTCAAAAGCCAGTGAGGATATCTTGAGGCATCTCAAAGCATCAGACATTTGTGGTTAGACATCAGTTATCCCACAATAACTGAGACATGCCTTTTTAGGTCTTCATTTTACCACAAGGTTGGCAAACAACAGTCAAATGGTGATTTCCACAGCTGATAGAAAATCACTTGCTGAGTTTCGCTTTTCTTGCTTCACACTGTCACTCTGCTTATGCTAACAGTTTTTGCTTTGTTGATAGTGCTTTTGCATTAAAAAAAAAAAAATCTGCCACTTATACTCTTCTTTCTTGACTTTTCTTTATTTGAGTCCAGGTGCAGTTTAGCACAGAAGCTCTTAAGTATCCAAATATCCAGAATCATCTGCAAGGTGCAATCCACTTTCACAAGTCTGTGGTGATTTGCTTGTTAATTATAAGCAGACATAAACAAACTCATATTGCCTGTAACTAGTCCATGCACTAAGAGTTCACAGGACTTCTCAGTTTTCTCAAGTGCACAAATAGAAATGCTCTTACACTTCTGGATGAAATAGTTTATGAAATTATCCTTCACAGCTGCTTGTTACCAGCCTTGCAGCTGAGATGCCATAACTGATCATGTTAATTTCCAGTACATTTTTGTGCAATGTGAAGTAGATTAGTTTAAGCTAACACTGAGTCTTTCTTAAACAGATTTACTCCTTTGCATTGAAATGGAGGATGTTTTTCCAGTGAAGCAGCTGTGACTCAAATCACTATTGTTACACAGAAAGGAGTAAAACTGAGAAAAGAGAAGACATTTGGGTAAAGAGTACACTTCAAACTGAGATTTAGCCAAAAAAGTAATGAAAGTTTTGTTTTAGGAAAAAAAAAAAAAAAAACACCTCTGTTTTGTTATATTGTTTGCCACACACTCTGCATTGTGCAAAACATGTTCTGTTTGACTGAGTAAATTGTTTATTAAGCCAAAAACTAACTGTGATTTTTTTTCTCTGAAGCTCTCCTAGTCCCAGCATTCCTTTTACAACACTGATATTTGGAAAGCCACTGAATAATCGGAATGATTTTTCAGAGCTGTAAGAATTTGACAGTAGGTGGCCTGAACACCAAGCCATCAATTGCCTCGAAAACATGTAGCAGGAAAAATAAATCCTCTGGGAGACGCCGATCACTATGGTTCCACATTTCTCATATTTTTCCTTTCCCTCTGGCTTGCTTGAATCATGTTTCTTATGCTGAGGCTATATATTCGGTAGCTAAATGTCCCCATCTATGATCAAGCTGGTAAAGGGAACTGATTCCCCTGCTTGTTTCTTCTGGGCCTATTTCACAGGCTCAGAGGCTTCCCTTTGGAAGCTGAAATTCAAATATTTTCTGTTCAGAAGGCATTAAGTGCTCTATATATTCTTCATCTTTATAAAGAGTCTCTGCATCTGCATAAGTTTATATTTAGAAACATGAGCGTACACACCATGGCAGCAGAGACAGCACCATTGGACACTGGATCTATGTAACAACTAATTTGTAATTTGTATTGTCAAACACTGTGGATTCCAGTGTGAGCATCCCTCACCCACCACAGATACTCTTGTCTGATTTTCACAAAAAAAACCCCAACACCATCAAAATAATCCAGTCCTTACAGTTATCCACTCCCAGATTAATAAGTCAAGCAGCTGTTACTGAAGGTAAAAAGAGCAGATGTGACAAGTGCAGAAAATACTAGGATGTTCTTGCAGCTACAGCCAGGTTCTTCATGGCCACGATTAATTAGTTAGGGAGGACTGCTGGATTGCTCTCTGAGGGACCTCAGCAATCATAAGAATGCATTATATCCAGTTGCTCGAAGCCTAGCAAGCTATGTCCTGCTCTCAGACATATGTGTTTTGCCATCTGGACTAAGACAATGCAACATACCTGGGTATCAAACCATCACCCTGTAGGAAACACCACCTGCTTCACAATTTATGGCACGTCCTATTGCCAAATGAATCAGCAACTGCAAACCCTCCCAGTTCTCTCACGTATCTTTGTTTTCCCAGAATATTGAAATATGACAGAGGTGAGTTATGTAGTCAGGAACTCCCAGAGCTCTGGGAGAGACACTACACTTGGTGAGTTAGCTTTTTGAGAGCCCACTCTGACTGTTCATGCATAAATTTCAAAAGGGTACTGGGTCCAGGAGGCTGTGATCGACATACTTATATGGTGTGTGTATTGTGAGGATCTTGACCATTCCCTTCTCTGAAATTTTATTTCTCAATTTGAATTTTATATGAACAAAAGAGATTATCTTATGTTCAATAGAACTACCTAACAAGGAAACAATAGCAGGAAAAGTGAGTGGTTAAGGTGATCTAAACACTGATTGAATCATTATATGGATCAACTAAATAAAATAGGGTCATTGGAGATCCTTTACCTTTCCCCTTCACTTTTTCTACTTTTCTAAACCCTTGGAATAGAAAAATAGAGATCTTGGACTGAGACCAAGCCTAATAAAATGCTAGGGTTTGGGGTTTTTTTCATTTTTTAATGAAATTGCTTTGAGCACTGCTGGGGTTTGCCTCTTCATAATTCTTGGCAGATAAATCACAAAGGGAAGACTTGCATATTGAAGTATAAGGGATATGAATACCTACCTTTGAAGTTTACTTCAGTGACCTGAGGAACGGGCAAGCAAAAGGTTTTCCTGAACACAGCTATTTTTCTCCTCTAATCCAGCTTTTCTGACTTCTAGGTTGCATCCACTCTGTGCTAGTCCAAGAATAAAGAAAAACTGCCTCTAAAATCAAGCATCCACTTTTCATATACCTTTGAATAAAAACACCCTAACCATTGTATTCTGTTTCTCAGGCTTGTAAAAGTTTCTGTGATGGAGCTTTGATCTTGAAATTTTACTTTCCCAATTTGTCTGTCTTCTTTCATTCTAAAATCAAATGCAGTTATCAGAGGAGTCCAGGGCTTCTTTTCATCTTGGAGATAGAAAAGAGCTCAATCTGCATCTAAAAGCATGCTCAAGCCATACAGTTTGTTCCCATTATAGACACAGATACTGAATTATGCAACAAGTTCCCAGTGAGCAATTACATTTTAATCACAGTAAAGATTTTTTTCTGCAAAGACACTTCTATAGATGATTTATTTCAAAAGATAGGAATTGTGCCAATATAGCTTAACTGGAAAAGTGTTCAACATCCTCAGACAAATTTCCTGGCACAAATATTGTTTGAGGAGACCAGTAACTAATATTTAAACCACCTTTTTTTTCATTTCCCTTTTTTTTTTTTTTTTACAGTAAATATTTAACACAACCTGACCTATGGCAGATAAGTCTTAGTCTGCAGTTCCATTTGGTCACTCATAGCTTGCTTTCTTGGATTAGAAGCTCCATGAATTATTTTTACTTTTCATAAATGGATTGTGGTGTTTACAGTATTTGCCTTCTGTGCTGCTAAATTAAATAACCATCTAGTATTTCAAAGAATGGCTGAAAATAGAAGTATATTATAGAGGAATGTTCCAGTGCATTTACTATCAAAATGAAAGTCTCACAGTGAGTAAATTAATGTGATATTGTTCAGAATTAGAGATATGCTTACCATCATGCATTAAATATAAATTAAAAGATATAAGAAGTTATGTAAAAATTATAAAAGTAAATATTTAAATTCAAAAGACTTTAAAGATGCTTATAAAGCTCAAGCTGTGCTGTCACAGTACAACCAGAAACATTTGGTACGTTCAGCCAAAGGATGAAAAACATGAAAGAGATGAGTGCAACAAAAAAGAGATGAGAACCCTTCCTTTGTTGATCCTTCTTCCATGAATTTGAGCATAGTTTATAATTGGTATTTGTGTTTCACTCATACTGAAATCCCCACATTCGGTTGCTTGCACAGTCACTGAAATTCAAAAGATATTTTTGGTTTTGATTGGAAAAAAAAGTCAGACTGTGCTAAGAAACAAGCCAAATGAACCAGTCCTTTTTACAGAACATGATTTTCTAGCAAGTATAAACAAGCTTGCCTCTGATTGTTTAATCTGTCTGTGGCATTTTCATCAGCAGAAAGGAGAAAGCTGTGAAATGGCAAATGCCAGCCCCTTACGGATTTACAGAACACACTCAAAAATTTAAGCTACTCAGGAAACCACTGTCTGGTGAATGTTGTTCATGGACTTCAGAATTCTGCCAGGCTGCTGCAGCATGTACCAGCCTGAGATTCCAGATAGATTTCCATTAAGTATTTTTTAACTAGCATAGTCTGCATAGCTAGTTGCCTGAATCCCTGTATATGGCTATTTAAACAAACAAATAAGTGAATAGATAGATGCTTAACGTGGATCAATGCCATGCATTGCATAACTGCGCAGTTTCCATCACAAGAGGAGGATTCAGGACTTATATTTTACAACCGGTAACCGATTTTATTGAACTCTATGAAATATAAATGGATGAAGAAATTTTATATCCTGGACTGCAGGATGCCTTCTGATCTTCTCTTAATGCTGAATATTTGTAGTGCTTTTGTACAAGGGAAAAAAAAAAAGTAAAATAAAAGCTTTGACAGTTGCAATGCCTAGCCGTAAACAAAACACACCGGGACATTGGGGAAATCACTAAATCACTTAGTACAGCTTGTTCTAATTCTTTTATATCCTGGAAGAGGTAGTTTGAAAGTGTAACATAATAGATATTATTGTAGCATTTCCTTCTAGAATAATTTATCTCAGTAGATAATATTCAGTAATAACCTGAATGTAATTATTTATAGGTGTACAGTAACTTCAGGACAAGACACTTTTAGCAGTACATGTTGACTTTGGTCCTTTCAAATATTATTGTCCAGCTGTTAGCTGAAGTCTTTACAATTTCTTGATCTTTAAGAGTCTTCAATATCTTAAAGAAATACTCAGGAGCAAAGATAATTCTTTCAGTAATCTACATTATCAACACTCACAATTTTAATATGTGAATAAAATTAAATCATTTTGATCAAACCACAGTTGCTGACACAGCAAAGAATCTTTTTTTCTTTTTTTTTTTTTCAAATACACAGCCTGATGATAAAGCAAGTGTAATTTAACAACTCAGAAATAAGATGGCAGCCTACACAGAGACCTGACATTTATTTATGTCACTTCTTGACTATTTAAAGAAAATGTTATTATTTTTGTGCCACATTATCTATTTTTAAATGTTTGAGGTTGTCAATATGAACCTGCAATAAAGCTGTGATGGAAGATTTTCCTGATGAGACCCATAACATTTGGTGCGTTCCAAATATAAACAACCAAAATAAACAAACATAAATTATTAGCTAGAAGTGTAAAAAAAGTGAGGGAATTGAATTAATGCATTCAGATGTGTTAGCAGGGTTTGTTATGAACAGGAATGCAGAAAGTCTAAACAGTATTTTTTCTCCTTTTTGCTGAAAGTATTCTCACACTTATTTTTTCACTCTTTTTGGTCAATCTAAAAATCTGTCTGTTCTGGATTTTTTCTTTCCTCTTCTATGGTGAACTTCTCTACCTTCTTTTTACACCCTCCATTTTTGACCCTTACCATGACAATTTGACAATTACCATGACAATTTTCCTTCCTAGTCCTTGACAGAAAAGCTATTCCTTCACTTAAAACAAATTTATGAGCATACCTATTGCACTCAGTCAGTGTTAGCTCAAAACTTTGAAGACAGGAAGTGGTATGTAAAGGCATAGCTCACCATTCAATACAATCAGACTCTATTCAAATAATGCACCCTCTGTATTTATAGAATAATTCAAAGGGGCTCGGCTCCCTGAAATAACAGAAGCATGTTTCATTTTCCACCATCCCAATTATAATATTATATTATTATAGGTAGACTGTTTTACTTCACTGAAATGGGAGGAAACCTCAAGAGTGAAGCCAACACAAAGCTTGGTATTAGCATACCAATGGGCTCTGATAGAGGCTTGTCTTGCTAATGGCACTAGTAAACCAGCTTCTCATTATGCTTTCATAGCAGGAGAGTTTTGAAAGGTAAAGGGCAATACACTATCTGCTTTATAATTAATGGAGATTTTCCTGTTGAACATATAGGTTTAGGATTTCATCCCAAGGATTTAGTTGTGGGAAATTACCTGATTTATTTATGAAATACATTTTCATTACAAGTGTGCTTCAGATTAATAAATATGAGGGCTACAGTCGGAAGGACAACCCAGGAGGACAACCCTACCACATACAACAATGCTGTTACTTTATTATATGAAGAGTTTAAGCATGCTAGCTCAGAAGCTACAAATTTTGATCAGCTTCCTTAGCTTTGCATCATTTTTCCATAGATGCTGTACTGTAGCCTAAGGAATGGCGTATTTAAATAGGTTTTCTTCTAAAATTAAAAGGTGAATAGTTATTATTTTCACCTTATTTGATTCATTTTTTTTTGTCCTGTCAGCTTGTGAAGCCACAGTCACCTACTGGAAAACTTGCCCTTGCTGTGGATTGCCTTTTGCCCCAAGTCCTGCTTTATTTATAACACTCGTGGCTAGTAAGCCTTTTAAAATTTTATTCATGGGCACACCACAAAAGCAACTGGGCAATCTCTTTTTCTCTTCCCCTAGTTTCACTGTGTTGTCATAAATATATCTAAGATATGTTTATATAACTTCTGTACTTTGATAGGAATTTTTCTGAATATGTGCTTTTACTGAGCATTTTACCATTTCAATAGGTAGTGTCCCTTCACTTGCAAAGATTAGTTAGAATGAAGTCATTATGTCACTAGAAACAGCAGCTTTGATTAAAACTTTGCACTCATGAGAATTACTGCATGAATTTAATTTAAGGCACAACCCTTGCCCCCAAACAGTCAAAACTCCAAGGTACATAATATCAAACAGAGATGTAAAACTGCTGTGGGAATAATTTGTAATACAGTAGCCATTTAAATTAATTTACTTACAAAATTCCATTGTGACTTTCCCTTTACATGTAAAAATTAAGTGCCATTACTCCTTGGTCACTACCTTAGAATGGAACATAGGAACATAGCATAGCATATAGCATAACATAGCATAAATTTCTGAACTACTTTCAAGATCTTGCATTAAGATCTTTGCTTGAGAAAAAAATATAAGAACAAATTCAAAAACTGTACAGGAAAGATTGTGAAAATAAAGATAGTCATGAAAAGCTGGTTTTGTTTCTCTTTTTCTTTTAATTGAAACCTATTTTCCCAGTTAATTTTCCAACTATTCCATGCCCTGAAAATAATAGAAAGAAACCTGGCAATTAATGGATTCACTTTCCTTAGAATTCTAAATCATCAATTTCTCATTACTAGAAAGATTAAAAAAAATACAGGCTTTTAAAAATCTTTGTCAGACGAATTTTGCTGGGCCAGCATTTTGGCTCTCTGATGACACAGAATTATTTTCTACAACTGTGGGTACTGCTTGAAGGATTTTGAGATGCCTGATTTCTTGTACATTTTCCCTTCTTAATATTTTTGAGTTTGTGAGCAATTTGGATTTCAGAGCCACTCTAACTTCCAAAATCTGTTTCTAGGCTTTCATTATGAGATTAGCAAGATTTACAGATTGCAAATGATGCAACAATGTATTGCAAATAATACTGAGGTATTGAATCATTGACTTTACAGTAATATGTGTTTTCTGATCACTGTGATTTTCTCTCACTTAAAAAAATAATCTATTCAGATCACCCAGAAATGTTTCTATTTTCTAGTAGAATACAGGGAAGGAATGCAATATTTCCCATTCTTGCTCAAAATCTCTTTTACCGGCTAATGGTGAAGGAAAATGCACAAAAGTGCCTGGCACAAGAGCCAGGACCTGGTGCTGTCCTCGTGTAAATAACATGTCTCAATCATCAGGTGACAGAATCAGGCTCCTTATTTATGGTTGCTCACCCAGACTGAAATGACACCTGTCTGGAATAAGAAAAGGCAAGCATTTGGGCTCTGCACAGGCAGTTTAATGCACTCTCAGTGACCATGAATACAAATTCTCCCAAGCTGAGAGAAGGTGAGGCAGAACACAGTTTTGTGTCTAGAGTGCTCACCTGAACCAGTTGGCCTAGGGATACTTCTAACAACTGGTATTTAATGGTGAAAAATAAGTTATCCAAACTGCATCCTGCAGCTCTGAATTTATTTAGGCAAAGTAAATTTTTCCAAGCTGGTTGAACTTCAGCTGGGTATGGTTCATGCTCCACACATACTGACAGCAAGAGTGTATATTCTTTACTGAGAGGCAAGAAGCGTTGTCTCAGGGGCAGGATAAATGCAGCTATGACTTCTGAGCTGGGCCGTGGTTCTTCAGCTCAAATTGCAGAGAGAGAGGCTCATGTCCATCCTAACCGAGACAAATGTGTCTGAAGTCTGTCTGCACTACACTTGGGCAGAATATGATACTCTTAATGTCATCTTTAGAGATCTAGGATTGAATTCTTACCTTTGTGGGAGTTAGTATACAGCATCCATGGCTTCACTTAAACTTTAAGAATATGGGATTTGGGAAAGGATAAATGGGATTCATGTCAAATAGTGTGAATAATTTCTTTCAGAAATCATGAGAGTTGAACTTTAAAATAGAGGAAAAGTTATTGAAAGAGTTCAAATTTATTTACAATATGAAATATCAGGTATGTATTATATGAACAATGGATACTGAAAGAGCAAAATCAAGCTCTGAGAAAATACATGTAACACCCACCTTTTCTAAAGACAGCATTTCTTTTACATGGTTGCTGCGTTTAAAATAAGACATCCATGTATATGTAACAATATTTTAGATATTAAATAAAAGATAAATCATCATTTGTTTTCACCTTTCTAACACTAAAAAGCTGCAGCAAACTTTGTGGTACTACAAATATACTGAGACCTGTAAACTAAACTCACTGAGTTGTGTCATAAGTAGCAAATACTCATTATATTTCAGAAGAACAGCCTGCTTAACTTACAGAAATTTCACATAACTTTTTTCAAAAGAGAAATAATAGTCAAGCTTGTACACTTAGTATTTTTACTAGAGCAAATATTTATTGCTAAAAGCATCATTCTCTTAATAAAGCTGAAGCAAACCCTTTGTATTACAAAGGTGGTGAGTACAAATTCTTAACTATGGTATTGCACACATTCTTTAACACTGTAATGCTAAACTTGTAATCAATAGAAGCTCATTAAATACTCCCAAGTGACAGAAATGACAACAAAAACCCAACAAAAAAGGCCAGTCTAATCTGCATGTTTTAAACAGCCAGTTGAAGGTCTTGTCCATCAATGTCTATTTCAATTCCTAGGGCACCATTGACAAGCAGCTCTGTGCTTCACTAAGAGACACTGGTCTGTGAACTGATTTGGAGGTCACCTGTCATTTTGAAAATACGATCAATACAATCCTGAAACGGTCCTCAGATTCATTTAATAAGTGAGAAAGGAATAGGTCAGTTATGCCCTAGTGAGTTGCCTGTTATTTTCTGAAAGGCCTTATTTTTTATCAGTGTACATCAAATTCCCTTTGTGCTTTTATAAGTAATGGAATTTGCATCTTTTCACACTGAGAAAATCCCTGGAGAAGACAGATTAACATGTTCTTTAATAAAATATGGGTGAGATTTACCATATTTTCGTGTCCATTAATTTTAGTTCTAAAGTGAAAACAAGCCCTTTCACTGATTTCTTAATGGTTTGTCAGTCTTACACCAGAGAAAATAACATGAAGTGAATAGCAGGAGGCAAGGAGAACTTAAATGGCATTTCTGATTTCATTTTGAAACCACTAAAGTCTACAGGTAATAAATGGTGTTTAAAATTAAAAAATACAATGTCTTGCTTAACCAGTTGTCAAAAGTATTATTTTCTGTTAAATGTACCTGATAAAAACAATACTTTATTTTCAGCTGAAAAAATTAATTTAAATCCATTGTATGAAAAAAATATTATTGCTTCTTTGTGACAGGAGGAAATAGAAGTTTGCACAACAGCGATGAAAAATGGTTTTCCACCCATGTTGTCTGACCATTAAATTGATTCCTCCACCTATTTTTGTCTACAGATGAAGATTTAAAAATTGCACATATTTTCTTGAAAACACAGAAAGTATTTTGTGGAGTACTGCTAGAAAATAGCAGCAGAAATTCACCAAGCATAACTGAGGGGCCATATCTCAGCAGAGACAGCAGCCTTGAGCTGTACACGTGGTCCCAGGTCAGCGCAACTGAAAGCTCTCACTTCCCACTGGCTCTGGGTGACCCTGCAGGATCCAGACCTAAGGGAGTATGGAATGGGGGGAGAAACCAAAAGAAGGTGGAGCCCAGACTGTGGGGCTCCAAAATGCAGTATGCTCTGGACACTGGAAGATGCTCAAAGTAGACACAATGTGGTTCCTCTTCTTCCTCACCTTGTCCCTTTTAAAGGGACATGAAAATGATACAAACATGTGCATGTCATCTTGGCAGATGCCAAATCACATCCTTCACAGCTACCTATTAGCAACAGCCTGTCTTCCACCTGGAATGCAGCTGTCTCCTCTTAAATCCAATGAGATTCAGCTTCAGCAACTTTTTAGTAAAGTCCAGTCCTATACACATCCATCATCCCTCATTTCTTGTGGCATTTGGTCCCAGCCATTTGACCAGCCTTGAACTCTTGCTTTCTAGGCACTTTGCTGGATTGCCTGCCATGTATCAAAGGTGGGAATTCATTGTAACTTCTTGTCAGAGTTCTGCTTGTTCTGCAGAGTTAGCAGTTTAACGCTGTGGAAGAAAAACAGCACACACAGTGTACTTGCCACCACTGCTGACTTCCCTGACCTCTGTCCCTCAGACTGTAGGTCTTCAGTCTCAGAGCTGGATCAACTCACATGACCTCAGCAGTGGCTTCATCCTGGTGTTTTCCAAGATCTTTCACTCAGTCTGTCTTGTGACACAGTGCCTAGAAGAGGTGAGCCCAGGGCATGACCACCTCAGTTGGTGAAAATGTCACCTGCATGTGCAGGAGATTGCTGAAATAATTGCTAACAGGTAATTATTATAACAGGCTTTTTGATTCAGGACTACCTGTACACTGCTTTCTAAGCCACTTCAAGTTGCCTGGCACTGTATTGGAAGGATGTAACATTTCAGGAGTGGTACGTTTGTTCTAAATTCCTTAGCTTCTTGTTTATCTTTTTTGGATTGCAGCAACGCGTGCTAGCTGCCTCAGGGTTTGCTTCAGATGTGTGTGTCCTGTGGAGGACAGCTTGGCATCCTTGCTGCTCACTGGATTCTCTTCATATCCTGTAGATGACACTTTTTCTTTGAAGTTCATGTAAGCCGGGGTTTCTCTGCTATATAATATTACTGAGCATTTGTCCAAAGTACGATCAGAGACCAAGTCTTCAGTATAGCTGGGAATAAAGCAGCACCTCTTCTTCATTGTTCTATGGAGGGCTCTTGAATCCATGCACATCTTTTGATGACCTGTGGTGTTTCATACCCTTTCAAGGCTTCCAGGTACACTTTGGTAATTTTTAATACCTGAAGTTATTGTTCTTCTTACATTTCCCAGATAATCATCTACAAAGACAGCAGTAGGAGCCATGGGATATTTCTCCTGGCCTATGTCTAACTCTTCTCGCTTGCAGCCTACTTTTCTGTTAACGATCTCCATTTAAGTTGCAATTCAAATAAAAAAGAAATTTAAAAAAAAACCCATAAAAATCACATTTACTGAAAATTACTTCCTTTAGTGAAAACTTTAGTTAGTCATATATCTAGACATTCTTGCAAGGAATTCTGTTAGGGTAACCAACTGTGGTTGCCTTGTAAGAAGAAAATGGTACTCAGATCCCAAATTCCAGTCTTCTGTACTTGGCATAGGACATAAACAGTTGCCCCTTGCTACACGAATTTGTTCTGAACCACACACCAAGAAAGATGGTTCAGACTCATGGCCAAGGAATAACAAAATGTTGACTAAAAAGAAAAAACCCAAACCAGGCTTTGGATAGTGGATGCAATATATCCATATCAGTAAACACAAGACTCCATCTGGCATCATGCACAGCTGCCTAACTTGTCTCATTTAATACCAGGTCATATTGGAAATACGGAATTGTTTTGAAAATTCTTGGTCACACACAGCAACTCAGGGGTAAGTTTTGTTCCCTTCTTCAAATTGTTTGTGTCCATAAGTAAAATTTCATGTAAATTAACCTACTATTCTAGTAAGAAAAAATGAAAATCAAGGCAGTGTAAGTTTTTAAAGTTTCTTCTGAATCTACTGACATTAGGAGTAATTTGGCTTTCACAAGGAGAAAAAAGAGTAGAATATTTAGATTGACAGTTGAAGTAAGGTTTTTTTTTTGTTGTTGTTGTTCTTATGGCCTTAGCAAGAATATATTGCCTCATGCTTGTAGATCCTCAGAGGATGTGTAGTGCTTTTTTTCTTTTTTTTTTTTCTTTGTTTACTAGACAGGCAAATCTGAAAACCATATTATTTTCTGAATAGACTAATTTCTTCCAGTTTCAGCTGGAAACTTTCTTATCTTGAAAAGCCTTTATCAATTTCAAGAGCTGTTTGTACTGCTAAAGTAGGAATCTTTCTTCGGGTGACAAAAACGGACGTATTCTTTTTGTTATAAGGAAAGGAATGTGATTTATATTCTCACCTTTTTGTACTTGCTACATTTTCTGCTGTTAAAGTACTTTAACTGTGTCTGTAGACATTTGCTCTTTCTATATAAAATAAAAATCTATAGACACACTTTCACCACAAAATTCTTCTGGTGTCAGTTAGCGGTTTCACCAGACAAAAAATCAAGAAAAAAGAAGTGTTCTCTAAAGAAAGGCAATTGCACTGGAAGCAACATAGAAATACCTCAACCTTGGGCGTATCTATTTAAATCTGCTTGATCCAGATAGAATTCTAAAGATGCAATAAAGCTGTGAAACAGCCAGAATAGCTGATAAGGCAGGCACAAGTGAGAGGGAAGAGAAGGAGTGAAAAACCCCCAATTGACAATTGTTATGGATTTCTCTGCAGCAGTAGTTCTTGTGAGTCTTACACACAATATTGGCATTTGAAAATATTCTGAAAGACCACCTGTGTAGTGCACTTGCACCTATCTCTACCTCTTTTTTCCCCTCATTTTTCCAGTATTCAAAATATACTTACAATTTAGAGTTAGCAGTGATTTGTGATGAGCCAATGAGCCTTTCTCAAAGCAGTTGCAAATCTGTTCATTAATTCCTGATTCATGGAAGTAAACTGTTGCTCAAAATCTGAATACTTTTTTCATAAATAATGTTATACGAGATGGAGAGAAAATAATTTGGTTTGGTTTATTAAAACTCCAGGTGGCACAGTGTATTCATCTGCAAATAGATTTCAGATGTTTGTCTCACAGTGCACTGTGCACTGTACGCATGAGAGAGGTCATTCTAAAAGCAGCATGTATCAATTGAGTGTGGATTTCCTGGTGTGAAGCATGGGGATTCTTATTATTGCTACAGAAACTTGAAGGCTCTTCCTCCAGCCTTAGTCCTAGCTAGACTCATCCTTACTTTGCCCGTGTCTGGATGACACCTAGATCATATCTAAGGGCAATGGTGCATCACATCCCATACAGCTTTTTATTAGGCAGCTGCACCCAAGCTGCTGTCGGGAGCAGGCAACTTGAGTTTTCCCTCCTCCTTGTCATTCCTGAGGGACAGCCAATCTCATGGGCCAAAACTCTACCACAGAGCTGATCCAGCCAGCTAGGGCCTGGTACAGCAGGTGTTCCCTGGGGGAGTCTAAGACACCCTTTGGCCTCAAGTGCTGAAAGCGATGCTCAGTAGAAGAAATGATGCCAGTGTTGTTGCTTTCTGCTGGCTAAATAGCATGCAACATGGAGGATCTGAATAACTCCTTTGGAACAAGAATAGTTCCTAATAGTAGTGGTTCAGCTGGCATAATATAAACATAAATGCAAGAAAGGCTGTAGGGAGAATATCTATTATTATGACAGATGCTACCCTTGAGGAAAAGTATCCAGAAGACAGAAGCTACCCTCAATCAGTGGGGTTTAGTTATTTCACTGAATCCTAGTGAATCATCTATTACATAAGTTAAATATGAGTAATAAGAGATTTAAATGCTTATTTTGTTTTTTGTTTTCAGGAAGGTCAAAGGGTCTGGCAACTAAATACTGAAAATGGAAAAAGATTTGTAGTTATTAAGTAAATATCTTTTTCAGGATTTTTTTAGGTTTTTTTTCCACAATTTTTTAATACTGTGCTCACTTTAATTCTGCATTTGACCCTTTTAGCGTTTTTTTAACTGTGTTGTGCTTGCATCTTCTGTGTGACATTCAGCACTATGTGAACATTTCCCAACTTCCCAAAGCAACTTCCACTTTAAACATATTTCATGAACATTAACGTTATTTTACAAAAGTTCTTTAATGTTTTGCCTTTGATTTTCGAGGCAAGGTGCTTTTTGTTTATTTGTTTGTTTTGCAGGGTTTTTTTTCTTCACTTCTTTAAAGCTCTAATGAAGCATCCCCCTTTCTTTTTTATCTTTTTCCTTTTTTTTTTTTTTTTAATTGGAGAATTAATAGACTGGCAAAAGGATCACAAGTACTCATTTTATACATTTTCTAAAAAGCTTTGTGGTTCTGATTACTAATTATCCTGGGAGTGTTCTCTGCTTTTTTGAACCTCATTTGCAGGGTACCAAGAAACTAGCAATATCAGCACAAGTAAAATGAGTTACCAGATCATTGAAAATGCTATCATTTGGGCTTCATCTGTTGTGTGTTGCGTATTTCTAGTGATCTGCTGAGTAACTTGCACCTCATTCAAAAGGAACTGAAGAGGCTGCGGATTTTGCTGGACCGTTCATTTCTTTGTGAGCCTCTGCCACTCTTACTGAACAGCATTAATGACATTCTGTCTGGGGATTTGAACTTACCCTTGACAAATATTTTTGACTGAGAAGATATTTCTAGGCTGCTTGTTATTTGCTAAACATATCTATTTAGAAGAGAAGAGCTACGTTCCTAGGTCTAGCAGCCTAAGATGACTCATATACTTCCTGAATACAAATCAATGCTTTGGATAAGAGAGGATGGGCTCCAGCATTCACTGTCAGTCAGACAATGAAGCAAAGCAGATGTCGGACAACACTCTGTATTTAGCCTGGCAATCTGGGGTAGCTATCTTGCTTTTAGCAAAATAAAATATAAATTCATAAATGGAATTGAAAAAAGGAAATGAACCACAGAGTATCTCTGTGTGCACACATATACATTTATTCCTAGGTTTCTGTAGATTATATAAAATAAATCTTCCTGCGTATATGAATGAGGGAGCTCATTTTTCTTTTTCATTTGTCCAGCCTTGTAATTTTGAAAAACAATGATCTTATATATTATTAAAGATATTTCAGACACAAGCATCTGAGTGAACAGTCAAAATATTGCAATATGGTGAGATTGCTTCAGGAAATATATATTCAGGTAAATTCTCCCAGATGATAGTGTATAAACTATTTTGACTTTAATATCTGGCATTAATGTACCTGAAAATGTTATAGTTAAGGTTGAGTCAGCTACTGTTAAAAGACATTTGTGGCACAAAAATAAAACATAAATCCATGCTGTATGCTTTTGGATTTTTTTACCCATTTTGTAGCAATATAAAAATCCCATTATTTTATTTGTGGGTATTTTAATTTTTAATGATAAGGATACAAGTTCGAATAGTAATGCAAGTAGGAATAACTAATGTGATAACATGTGGAAAGTAAACTCCTAACAAGCAAATAGATGTGGTCATCCCTCATGAATATATGCCTTAGGGCTGGGGACATAAAGGTCTGTCTTCATTGTGTGAAGATAAATCAGAAGAAAATCCAAATCAAGCAGTAACTAGTGCATTCACACCACTGCACTACAGGGATTTCACTTAGGACTGCAGTCACATTAGGTTCTTAGATAGGTAGTGAAGAAAGAAAAGGCACTGTTGTTTAAAGACCTCTTTTATGACATCCTAATTTGCACTGTGGAGGTCTTTGCTACTTCCCATTAACTATAAATGAAGCCATGGGTGACTACATTCCTGCCTTAGGGATTTATGTTATGTGCCACAAATAGGTGAAATGAATCAGATCAAAGCAGTCAAGTACATGGAACTGGTGGTGTGTTTTGAGACATCTGAGAACATGACGTATATAGAGCACTTAGCCATCACTTTTGGGAATCTCAAAAGCAGACAGGGAAGCAGTTCAATCCATACAGTCATACAAGGTTTTGCCAAGTGCTTGTGAGTAAGAGGCCGGGGGAGTAAGATGAAAGTATCAAAAGAGTGATTTTATCCAGTGAGCATTGCAATGCCAGAGCAAGTATTAAAATGGTGGAATTGACATTAAAAAGTGAGAAAGAAAAGTAAATATCAAAATGCTGCAGAATGTGGCTGACCATCCAAGGAAATCTTTAGAATCCTTTGTATGTTTATTTCACTTAACTGCAAAGTGAGCAGAAGTTACAAATTTGGAGAGGACATGCAGTCCACATTGAGAGAAGACCAGAAGCAATACAGCAACAGAAAGATCTCCTTTGTAACTTCAGTCAGGAAGAAGATGAAGAGAACCTTCACGAAGCCAGAAGTGACTGGCCAGGGATTTTCAGCTTTAACCTTTTAGCCCTGTTCTCAGTGGTTAGGAAATGTAAATATCAAGGACAGCTCTTCAAGTCCCACACTCAGGAAATTATATCCAGGATTCATCTTTCTACATGAGTGGTGTATTTATAGACATATTAGTTTTATCAGTACAATTTGAATACTACATTGTGTAAATCAATTAGTCAGAAAGCATTACTTGAAATATAACATATATACTTCAACATCACATATTTGTTTTGAACTACCAGCTCTTGGACACAATGTGTAATTAAGAATACTCTGAGCAGATTCACCTTGAGACTGTGAAGAGTTAACTCCCTCTGATGACTTTGGGCATGATTTCTTGGTTCATTTTCCTAGTATTGATTGGTTTTTGTGCTTTCAGAAATTTTGCTGTTTGCATTCAAGTAGGCAATATTTTCCCCCTCCCTGCATAGCCCACACTTTGTCACCTTTACTTTGAGCAAAAGATTGCTCAAGAGAATAGTCCTTATATGGAACATTGGTCTAAATCTTCTACCTGTAGAGAATTATCCTCAGGAAAACAAGTAGAATTCATAAAAGTGTTCTGCCATCAAATACATGAATCACCACTAAACCTTTTAATTTTTTTTAAGTTCTGAGTCCACTCTTTGCCAACCTCTATTTCAAATATGAACATAGGAAACAATAATCTTTTGGAAGTGTTGATTTTTTGCTAAATGCATTCATTCAGCTGAATCCGAGACATATGCACTTTCAGTAGCAAGAATCCTGTACCCAAGCAAGATTCTTTTCACTTTTGCTGGAAGCTTCAGACATCAGATGTTTTAGCACTGCACCTATAAAGCTGTTCTCCATTTCCCATTGGTGTGGTCCTTTGTTTTTGCTGTTCCTGCTTCCAAGGGCAGTACACAAAGGTCTTCATGGGTGTCGTGGATTCTCAAGAATCAGGGATCAAGACTGAGCCCTGGTAGCCCCTGGGCTATGAACAGAGGTCTCAGGGGTGGCATGGTGTCCTCAGAAACTCAGTGCCTACTTTCACTGCCATAAACATCCTTACTCTTCACAGCAGCTCCTCAGCCTGGCCAAATAGCTCTCAAAATCTGTATGATTCCTTTCAGCCACCCTTCACCACTGGCCACTCATTTGAACTCTACACCTGGTCTGCTGCCACAGACTTGTACTTTGTTCCCAAGAAGAGCAGGAAAAAGCTTAATTAGCCTTTGCGTTGGAGAAAACTAAACTAATTTTTTTCTTGAGGTGCTGAAAAAAGCTTTTTACTGATTTTAAAACTAAAAGTAATTGATCTGAATGTTGAGTAATCACTTCAAGGTTTAGTTTAAAATAAACAGTTTTCATCAGACTAGATACAAGAGTAAAGGATGTAAGGTTTTTTTAAAAAAAAGACAGCTCACGTTGATTGAACAAAACATCTATAATTTATAAAACATTTGTCTAGACAGGTTAAAGCCATTCTTGGGTGTTTCAGATACCATTTGACTGTTAAATGATAAATATAAAGCGTCAAATTTTCCAAAAGTTCATTTGTTATTTAAAAGTATGTAAGCAGTCTTCCCTGGAGGCTCTGGGAAAAGCTCATTACAATGTGAACTATTTCCTGGAGCAAAAATACTATGTCTCTGAAGGAAAGTCACAGCTTCCAAAATATATCTATGGTCTCCCTTTTACAATATCCTTCATTAATGATCCTAGATCAAATTAATAATTTTATACAATCTGACCAAACAGTTCTTTGAAAGGCTCTGCTAGTGAGGAAGGGGTATCCCGGGACATAAATACAAAGAAATCAATAGATAAATGAGAAATAATTTCAAAGGGGCAAACATTTCCTCTTAGATGTCAGTCTAAAATCTATCTTTGGAAGGTTTTTTTCCTTATTTTATGGGAGAAAGTATCAATTCCTTAGACAGTACTAACCCGCAGAGTTTTCTGTTCTGTCAAAAATTTTCTGTGTTTTTGAGACACATATTAAAAAAAACAGCTGAAAATTCTAGTAGAGTAGGAGAACTAGCAATTAAACAATGATGGATCAAGTCTCAGAAAATTAAGCCTGATTCAGCTAAATTCAGCTAACAGCAGCTGTGAACTGTTTTAGAGAGGTTTTTCTGTGTAATTGGGAGCAGGAGTCAAACCTCAGTTGTGCAGCATCCTCACTGCTGGCAACACTTGAGACAATCCACCTGGCATCTTTCTGCCACATCTGACTACAAGGAGATGAATCTGCTTTTTAAATGGATTTTTTTAAATGTTATTCCCACCTTTTCTTGAGTGAGGAAGTTTTACCATGGTGTTAAGCTAACTGGGTGTTGCTGTCCAGTTGCGGCGACAGTATGGAGGTCTCCTGACTAGCACACTCCCTATGGCCGGAGAGAGGAACAGGAAGGGCTGCCCCCAGATCTCTCCTGAGACCTCTAGGGTGGCAGTGCTCACAGGGAGTTGCTGCTCCCTGTGGCTGGCTGTGGCAGGGGTGGCACAGCTCCGAAGCAGGAATGAAGGACTGAGGTGAAGAAATAGGAAGGGGCCACTTGTATGAATTCCAAGGTCAATGTACTTTATTCCACAGGAGAGTTCAGGAACAAGTAAGAACAGGAATGAGAGCGGCATCACATTTTAAAGAGGGGAGGGTACGAGGGGTGGAAACAACTCACATCCAATGGGGAGACATTGGGGAAGGAGAACATAACTGTGGTGATCCAATGAAAGCAGCACGGGGGAGGGAGCAGGCATGCTCCAATGGGGAACTGTGCAAAGGGTAACAGACAGAGAACTTTCCAGAACAAATAGGGTGTGTTCAACTTGACAGACAGGGGCAGAGGGCAGCAAACTGGGGATTGACGTGGACTTACAAGGAAACAAGGGCGGTACAAAGAAGGGACTGGGAAGACTGACAAGGGGATTGACAGGCACTTGGCAGGAAAATGTTGAAGTAAACAACGTAGGGCTAAACCATTAGGGGAACAGAAAGGGGCACATGAAACAAACCATTACAAACTGATTAACAAAAAACAATTATAAAACAGCAAACCACTATATCTGGGTATCAAGACATCTCATTGCCAATAAACTAGTGTCCTTGCACTTTAAGTTTACTTTTCTAAGTAGCATTCTTTAGTGTTGATGTATATAGAGAAAGCTATCAAGTTCAATTATAGCATCTATTATCTTTTCCAATCTTTCCCCATTGACCATCATCTGCAAACTCTCTACTTTATTCTTCTTCCTTATGAGAAGTTGTTTCAAAACAGTTTATTTCCTTCAAGCTTAAAATTATATGGATGAAAATAGTACAATTTCAGAGACTGAGAGCTTCTGGAGGTATAATGCTTTTTTTATACTGCATTCCTGGAGCATGTCTACAACCTCATATTTATATAATCATATAATCAAGTAGTTCAAATTGAAAGAAATGCTTAAAGATCACCTAATTCAATGCTTCCTTGCCATGGAGAGGGATATCTTTCAGTAGATACTGTTACGCAAAGCCTCATCCATGGTCTTGAATGCTTCCAGAGATGGAGCACCCAAAACTTCTCTGGGCAACCTGTTGCAGCTTTTTATCATCCTCATCCTAAAAAATCTCATCCTTATGTACACTTTAAATCTACCCTCTTTCAGCTTAAACCCATATCCTCTTCTCCTACCACTACACAAAGTGTAGTGTAGTCCCTTTCCAGCTTTCTTGTTAGTTTCTTACAAAAAGTCCCTTTCCAGCTTTGTTAGTTTCTTTTAGCTATTGGAATGCTGCTCTAAGGTCTCTGTGGAGGCTTCTCTACCTGAGGCTGAACAACCCCAACTGTCTCAGCCTGTCTGCACAGAAGATGTATTCCAGCCTTCTGACTCCTTTGTGTGGCCCTTCTCTGAAATCATTCAAATGACTCCATGGCTTTCTTCTACTGGGGAGCCCAGAACTGGATGCAGTTAGTATTTTAAGTTTTAAAAAAACAAAAAACAAACAAAAAAAACCACATTACTTTTGGTTCAGTTGAACTGTCTGTGTCTTGTGTGACTCAATTAACTATTTTGGTATGGATATTGAATTATGGGGTGGACTGTTTAATACTCTGTCTTGAAATATGATCCAGACACAACTGTATTGCACCATCTGGCTACAAAAATTTAAGCCTGGTTTTAAAAACTGTTGCCAAAACCACCATGTGGTGCTATATAGTGCCACAGCTTCATTGTTTCTCTGCTATGGAACTTGCTTTCGCTGAAATGTAGAGCAGGAAGACAGTAGGCAGCTCACAGAGTTGCATCTTGCTTGTGATCCTTAGAGGTGAATGAGGCTTCTGTGGAAGGAATGCACAGAAGTACCAGACCAATGAGCGGATGGATCTGGTTTCAGATCTTTACACAGATTTCAGAGATTTTCCAGTTTCTGAAGTGACAGAAATAGAGCAAGGACTTGGATGGGAGAAGAAACCACTAGGGAAAACTCCTCCCTTCTCAAAAAGGCCTTTCAGAAAAAATGTAAGTGGTTCTCAATTATTATTTCCAAGTTATACGATCAAATGCTTACAGCTGCTGCAGCTGATCAGTGAAGTCCTAACAAGAATAAAATGAGAGCATTCTCCATTTTCTTGGTAACAGGGAAATTAAACAGTACTAAGTAGATCTATATCTCTAGCTATTTTTTTTTAATTTGAATCAAGAACAGGTTTTTATAGTAATTCTCCATTTTTTATTGAGTATATATTTGTCTCTACCAGAGAGAAGATTAAAAAACCTCCCCACATCATTAAATGAATGCCTATAGGAGTCAGCACCCTATGATGTGTGAATGCTGAACTGCAAAATGCATCTCATGAGCCACAGAAAAATACATTCTTTCAGGTACCTTTGCCCCTGTTATTCACCTTGTTCAGATTCATGTTTCTATCACTGTGAGACTGGGCTTCCTGGGGCAGGTATTGAACTATTTCTTGCAAAGCATCAGGAAGCCATTCGTTGAAAATTAAGTGAAAGGAGCATTTTTTCCTTTCTTTTGGGATCCGTTTTACTTATAAGGAAACAAACAGAGAAGTATCTCTGTTCTTTAACCAAAAAAACAACTGTATTTCTGTGCTTGCCAACTCTTAAATAGAAACAGATTGAAAACAAGAATAAAAATTAAACTGGTCTCCTCACATGTTTTTTTTTAACAGTGTCAAAAAAGAAGCCATCATTTTGGTATTTTTACCAGCATAGCTCTCAATATTTTTCTAAAACATTTCTTATATTTAGTGTTCAGCTTGTCATATTTTTTGTTACTACAGAGGCAAGCCTAGCTTCCATTAAAAGTGTTGGAAATCCTGTGTTTTCAGATAAAATAGGTTATCACCAGTTGCAAACTGCAACAATTTAATCCTGTTTTGTGGTGGCAGCATTTTGAAAACATTAAATTCTCATTTGGATATACTTAGGGACGGAGGCAGGTAAAGAGTTTTACCTCACCTGCCAATATCCTTTCCCTGTCTGTGTAGTATTTGGGACTCTATCAGAATAGGGTAGGACACAGCTCTGGTAAGATGCAAGTGACCTGAGCAATTGGAGATATGGGAAAATGCACCCGTGGCACTGCTGAGAGTCAGCTCATTGTAGCATCTGCAACTAGGAATGTAGTGCCAGGCTATATTCATATGTCCTTCCATCCCTACCACAGAGAGATGGAAAAGGCCAGGGAATCAAGGGAACAATCACCAGGCACTAATCAGGCTGCATTCTTTGTGCTCCTTATTTTAATCCAACAGCAAATAACTTCCTTGTTCCTTTCCTATGCCAAAGTTTGAGCAGGGGAAAAAAGCCCCAGCAGTCTCCCTGAAGCATAGCATAGTAATGATGTAGTTTTACTCACTACCTGTGGCCCTGGTCAGAGTCACCCCTAACTTTACAGCATCTTTCGTGTGTTCTTTAAAGATTATGCTTTTTTGGGTTTGTTTTTTTTTTTTTTTTTTTTTTTTTTTTTTGTTTTGTTTTGTTATTTTTTAAGGGGAGCAAAGCAGCTCCCCTTTCTCTGTCACTACTCCCAGTGGTGGAAAAATAGTTAAGCAAAAGCCTGAAGCACTCTCCTGCTCTTTCTTCCAGCTGCTTCTGAGTACTAACAAGCATTGCAGCTAATGGACATCGAGTGCTATGACATATGATGTCTTTGAAACTTCAGGAATATTAATGTAGCTGTGGAAAATGATACATAGGGCCTCACCACCAACAACATATGATATTGAACTCTATGAGAAAATAATTTTGGATGTAATGTAATACAAGGAAGTTGTTTCAGACCTTTAGTCAAAGATTCTGCAGTTAAACGATCTTATGGGAAGTCTGTCTTCTTCATTTTTACTTTTCTTCGTGTGTGTCTAATGTAAGTGGAGCTTATCCCTGTGTGCTGATATCAACATAGTATCAGTAGAAATTATTGGTTGTCTTTAGTCTCAGCACTCTGCATACCAAAAATTTTTCATTCTAAGAAAAGCACAGCTCATCAGTTGTATGACACAGCATTTGCCTTTGTTTAATTTCATATGGTTAAAGTGAATTAAAGTGGTGTCAGCAGTCTCTACTGCTAAATTGTTTTTAATTCAAAAAAACAGGCAGTAATTTCTAATAATCTTTACCATGGCTAATAATAGTGAAATTTAGGCTCAATTAAATACCTTGAGAATGCATGAATTTTCAGAAATACTGAACTCTACCACTCTGTAATTGGTAACAATATAGATATGGACAGAACCTGCAACCCTCCAATTAAACATCTATTACATTTTAATGCATCCTGTGGGTAGAGGGAGAGTGGTGTTGTTGTACCTCTTTATTTTAGAAGGATTTTGGAAGTTATCACATGATAATCTTATAAACAAACAATGGAAATACTGTCCAGATTAAACAACTGTAATATGGACATAAAATTAGTGGAAAAGGAAAGAATATTTTAGGAAAGAATTAACTGTGACTCCTTGTCAGAGTGAAAAATCATTTGTCATATCACAAAAGTCTGTCCAAGGCTCTGCGATATTTTTCACTTTTGATAGTGGAAAAAAGAAACTCTTTATTAAAGTTTCAGATGCTATGAAGCTCTAGGTGTGCAAATACTTGGGAAGATAAATTTAAAAAAACCCCACATTTATCTCTTTTAGTAATGTGCTCTTTTAGTAATGTTTAGTAATCTCTTTTAGTAAAATGTAAGTCAGCAGGAGGAAAGGATTGTATGGTGGCATAAAAATCCTGAGATACAAATGCAGATCAGGAAATAATGTGTTTTGCAGAAAAGGACCTGAGGATTATTATGGACTACAAAATGAACATTTGCCAACATTTAATGTGGTATTGTGAAGAAGTAGCTTCTCTGTTGGGACATACAATCCACAAAGCCTCACAAACTTTTTCAAAACAGCTTTCACTTTCTTTACTTCCCTCCAATTATTTACTTTGAGCAGTGATCCAAAGAAACAGAATAATTCAGATTGGAAGGAAACTGTAGTTGAACCTCCTGCTCAGAGTCTCTGCCTTACCAGCCTCCAGGTAAGGTGTGACCCTTTAGTCCAGTCATCTGGTTTTTTTTTTTATCAACCTGGGTTTTCACTATTCTGAACCCAGTGAGATGCAATTTTAGGAATGGACACGAGCCAGATGGGCTTGGGAAGACTGGGAACCAACAAGCTCTAGAAAACAGGACCTAAGGCAAAAAAAAAAAAAAAAAATTAAATATTTGGGTTGCAGAGTCAGAGAAGGAAAGCCTGGAAATTGCTGTAATAACAGCTTTCCCAATGCATTATGGTTCCCACAGAGGAATTGTAACAAAATTAGTGTAATTAAATTCAAAAGCCTTCTAGAAAATGAAGGTGATTTCCACCCCCCTGCCTCCCTTCTCCCCACTCCATCCCCTCCAAAGTATGTCAATAGATTTATTTTTCACACTTTTGCTTTCATAAATTTCATTTATTCAACATGGAGTCATTCTCTTAGTGGTGTGTTCAGGATTACTTGTGTGCAAAACAGAACAGGATACAAGTCCTTGTCCTGTCTTTGATTTTCTCTATTAGGTGGCAAAAAACAATTTTTTTACAGATCTTTCATGCACTGCAGGAGTCAACAGCTGGATGGTCATTTTTTCCCAGAACCTTGTTAACTCAGCTTCCCTAATTCTTAGGCCACTTTGCTGCCCATTGTATACTTTCTCTTTATTGGTACACCAAGTTTTTCTGATGGGCTGAAAGGAAAAGGACTGATATATATGATGTGCTGTAACCTTGTTGGCATACTCCTGGAGCTTGTATGCAGGTTCATCACTGATGAGACATCTGTTATCAATACAGGCCACTCTTATAGTCTGTGATGTGCAGTTTATTTTTCAAACACATATTTCCAGTCATACTTCACTCATAAAAACCTCCACATTTTGTCTTCAAAAAATCTTTACAACAGGTAATAAAGTTGCATTTATGCTTACTGTGGATAGGGCAAGAACTGATGGGCTTTAAGTTACAGCAGGAAGAATTAAAGTAAACATCAGGAAAAATCCCAAAACTTTCTAAAAGGCAGCCCTAATCTAGATTGCTAGTGAGGTTGTACAACTCTATCACTGCAGAGTATGAAAACCAGTTGTTACTGGTCGACCTTGGCTGGAAGCTAAAGCCCTCGCACAATTGCTCACTCACTCACCTTGCAGTGGGATAGAGGAAAGAGTCAGAAAGGTAAAACTGAGAATAACTTGTGAGTTTAATAAGGGAATTAAAATGAATGGAGGAGTCAGGGGGACCACAAAAAACAGCAAGTGATGCAAGGGCAATCATTGACCATCTCCCACCAGCAGACCGATATCCATTTGGTCTCTTGAGCAATAGCGACTTCAGAAATAGTCCCAGCCCTACATGAATCGAGTTTTATTGATGAACACAACACCCCGAAGTGTGGGATATCCCTTTGGTTAGTTGGGGTCAGCTGACCCAGCTGTGTCCCCTACCAACCTCTTGTCCACTGCTAGCCCACTCGCTGCTGGGGACAGTGAGAAGCAGGAAAAGCATCAACCCGTGCAGACACTGATCAGCGATATCTAAAACACTGGGGTGTGATCACCACTGTTTTGGTCATGAATCCAAATCACAGCAACACAGGGGCTGCCATGAAGTAAGCTACCTTTATCTCAGCCAGATCCAGCACACCACTTTACTCAAATAAATTCAAGAGATATTTCATATTTAGCTGCTCTTTTTTTCAGGGTTCAAAGATTGAAACAAACTAAGAGCAACTCATAAAGTCACAGGTACAGCTTGGCTCACATCCACACAGCTAAATCCTCTTACACCCAAAAAAGAAGGCGACTGTGCCCAAATTAATGTGAAATATTCCTGCCATAAGTTGTCACTGGAGCTATTTTCAGGCATCAAAGCTGGCAAAGACCAAAAACATTAAGAAAAAACATGTTAGAAATTAAATAGCTTGAATAGTCAGGGACTGCACCTTTTACTTAAATTTATAGACACATCTTCAGAGTTCTGATCAAGACACTTTACTATATATATAAGGCATTGAAGTAAATATTTGTGTATATTTACCTCTTTTGGTAAAAATTAGGTTTTGAATAATTGTTCTTTTCTCAGAAAGAAAGTCTTTACCTTAATACCATGATAAATTGTCCAGCAGTGACACATGGAATAAAACTGTGTTCTGGAAACAATTGTTCATTAATGAAAAACAAAAAGGAGGCAAAAATCCCTCAGCACACAGCTCTTTCTTTTCACTCATATGGGAGAAAAATTAAAAGTAATTTTATATGTCCCTCCCAAAAAAAGTTTGTGCAGAAGCAAACAATACAGTCTGGAATTCCTTCTAGTGGCATGCCTGTACCTCTGTGCATTCTGCAGGTAGTATTGACATATATAGGGGAATTGTAGGAAAGTCCCCTCTATGCATCTGATAAGAGATGATCATTACACAATGTTTTTTATGTGTAATTTTTTTTTAGGTGTAGTAATTTCCTGCAGCTTTCAGAAGGGAATTAAATTTTAATAACTTCTAAATATTTTATCCATGGTGTCCATATATTTCTAGACAGTTCTGTTTGAAGGTTCAGACTGCTGTTGTTTCTAAAATGTCCTAATTTCACATAGTGAATAGGACATCAGTACAACACATGGAAAAAATAATTTGCAGTATATTCACAAATAAAGTTTATCCTCCTTTAAGAAGTATAAAAAATCTATTTTTAAATTGAGGATATTTATAATATTTAAATATTTCTTTTGTATATCAAAAACCAAAAAGTTTATCACACTCTGTAAATTTGGCACATGCAAACATATCAGCAGTTTTCACTGATTACTTTAATCTCCAAAGTCTTTTTTCTTTGATTAACATCCAGATCTCCATGTAAACCAACATACGACAGATTAATTAATGTAATTTCATCTGTAACTTTCTATATTTTGCCTATTTATATTTTGCAGTAAAAAAAAAAACAAACATATACTCTGCTAAACCTTGTTATAAATTACAGCTTTCTATTTCCTTTGAAATTCATCTCCAGCTCACTTTAGGTCTGGTTCACTTTAGGTCTGTTGACTTGGCAGGTAGAAAAAGATTGTGTACTGCCTATGTGTCAGCTATGCCAATAATATAAATAAATATTCAGATCAATGTTCCTTACATTTAAATTTCCTGTTATTTTATTTGGGGCTTGATATTATCTAGCAGAAATACAATTTAGTTATATTTCTACAATATTTTTGAAATCTGCTTTTCCATAATATGACTTCCACAAAGAAAGAAATACTAAGCCTCTCTGAAAATGTTTGATTCTGTTAAAGTGACACATGTTCCCTGCAGATCTAAAAGTATACTTCACTAATCCAGCCACATAATTTCTCATAGAAAATAATTGTTCCAGTAGTGTAAATGAAATTCAACTTGCAGTTCACTAAAATTTTCTCAGATTTCAGTATTGCCGGCTTTCAATTTTTACTTTGCTTAGTTTACTTTACTAATGGACTTGTAGACCTTACTGAATTATAAACTAAGTGTAGTTTAAATAACTATTGGCAAAAGCAGAAGAAACAAGGATTGATCTTGTTAACATTTCTCCTTTAGGGTACAGAAAGCCATGGAAATTTTTGCATGTTGTTGAGAACTTTTAAAAGAAAATTTATTAAAAAATTAAATGAACACACAATAGGTTACTTAGTGTGGATTTAAATACAGTTGTCTTACAACTCACAGTCACAAATTCGTGTTTCTTAAGATAACAACTTGTGACTTATGAGAGTGTCATTAGTAACAAGTTCAGAAATTACTTCCATTATGTCAGGTTTTTAAGACTTTAACTCATTATATGCATTCTAAATCTTGTTGGACATTTAAAGATTTCTTTGCTACTATCAAATATGCCAATGTTGATTTCAAAAATGTAAGTATTCACGGACAATGGCAGTCTATTTAACAGATTAATTATCAGATTTATAGCTGTAACACACATAATAGTGCATAGAACCCAGTGTACGTTTTGGCATTGTAATACATAACTTCATGAATTTATTTCATCCCCATTCCAGTGGACATCAGTGGATTAGAGAATTTATTAGAGAAGAATAAAAATTTGTTGCTTCCCCAAAGCTTTTGGAGATTTTATACTTCTGCAGATAAGGCTATAACTTTTCTTGGTGCACACTTTTCTAAAAATCCATGCATTATTTGCAGGAAATATTTTGTCTTTGTACTCCACTGTGATGCAGCTGTTCCTAAAAACTGGCTATGTTTGTACAGGGAGAGGATTGCAGTAATGGAATCTGTAGGATCAATGCCTTAACTCCTGCTTCACAGAAAACATGGTGAGGTTTTATATGAACATTGACCAACTCATGGTAAGGTCAGACAGAGAAGGTAGTTAAAATATAAATGTGAAAATAAGAACAAGAAAAGCACAGAGGTAAGAGAGAAAAGGATATTAAACCTGTAAAAATGGATAATGTTCTGGTATTCTGGTTGGAGCTTTGCAGGAGTGGTGTAAACAATTTCTGGGGTAAAAAAAAAAAAACAAAACCAAAACAAACAAAAAACCAAAAACAAAAAAAAAAAAAAACCCACTCAGTTACATCTGTATCAGTAAATTAAACTTGACAGGTATGATTAAATGATAAATATCAAGCAATTGTAAAGTCAGATGAGCAAACTCCTCCTTCTTTTCACTCCTAGAATAAAAAGGTGTTAATCATCCCTCATGTTGTAAACAGCCTGCATTGTAATGTCTTATTCAAACAACTCCTAGGTTCTGTCTGGAAATGTCAATCAAAACCATACTGTGAAGTGTGCTAGCCATTACTGAGGACAGATTTCTGTGTCAGTGATCAGACCTGTGCTTTTGGTCTGTGTAAATTGCTGCTACAGTGTTGGGGTGATCATGCAAATCAAGTATGGGGGAGTAAGGAAGATTGCTACATCAGGTAAGGGAAGCAAGATAAAGACACAAAAGTTTTCAGTATAGGGGTAACTGATGACAGAGAATGGGGAAAATATCTGTTTCAGCTGTTTAGACTTAGTAGTACCTTGATATTTGGCATGTGTTAGTGCCTTCATATAAAGTAGATTACACAATTCAAGGTACTACCCGCCGCTGTGCTCCCTCTGAAGCCCCCTGGCTTCCCCTGCCCAGCAGAGGCACGGTCAGCAGCGGGGGACACTCCCCTGTGTCTCGTGGCAGATTCGGGGAGCGGCTAAGACAGAGCACTTCACTGTCTGCCTTGTATGGAGGAGAGGCGGCGTCCGAGAAGGTAATGAGGGAGTCGACTCATGGCCGGGGAAAAGTCTCAGGTTTATTGTAAGCTTTGAGGAGCTCTGAGTTCCATGTCCTGACGGCCGAAAGTGAGTCCCATGGCTTTCGTAATCACCTTAAGTACCGGGGCGGAGACAAGGGGGAAGGACGCCCACTGCCCAATGGGGGAGTTCGGGGGAGTGGAAGGCAGGAGGACAGACAGAAACACAAACCAGTCCAGGAAGGTTAAGGAAGGTACCCCTGGCCTTTGTCCACTCACTCGATGTCCAAGGTGGAAGATTTTGGGAGGGTGGGATTAGGAGCTGTGTGATGGACAAGGCACCAGGGAGGGGTGGTATTGGAGGAGGGGTGGGAGAGCTCAGGGTGGAACCATTGGGAGAAAATGGGGGGTGAAGGGGCAAACCATTACAAAACTGTTACAAAGATATAAAAACACAATGCAACAACTACCTGAAGCAAGCAAGATCTTTATTTTAGCAAACCTCTAGTCCTTTCAGAAGGATAAGTTTGTTTCATACAGCACACAATAAAACCTTTTCTTCTCTACTGATCTCACCTGGATTTCACTGGATTTCTTGTGACTTGCCCTTAACTCCTAACAGCACACAACATACTGTATTCCCAGAGAACAACACAAGGGCATCTATAATTCCTGTATTGAGACAGTTCAGGGTCCCTCAACCTCATCTACTTTATTTATCATCTGTCCCCGTTGACTAATAGTAGCTGCTTGAAGAAAAGGATTTACAAAAACAACAAGACTAAAAAGTCATTGATAATTTCCTGGAATACTTTCCCTGTTCTTGTCAGTCTGCAACTCAGAGCTTCCTTGATTCAGAATTAGTTGCTTTCAGTAGTTAGCAAAACATTAATACACTTGCATTTGGATGTCTCCATGCAACTGCTTAGCTGTGAGCTACATGTCTAAGCTTTAATTATAGGTAATGCACTGAAATATAGTTAATGAACTGTCTAGTCCAGACAGTCAATAGAACCTCAAGAGAGATTCAGTTCATTCTGAAGTAAACATCCAATGCGTAAGCATGAATGCCTGGTGTCACTTGAAGTACCCAAGTTTATCTCACCAGCTCCAGTTAAAAATAAAAGGAAGGTGTCTTTCAGGTTTAACATCCACCTGCAAGTTTATAGGGTGCCTGAAACAACACTAAATTTTGAAGCTAAAGCAAATAAGATGAGAGTGTTTTTTTAGTTGTTCCATCTGGACTTTCCTGCAGTAGCTTTACCCAACTCTTTCTTGAACTTAAGTAATTCATCAAGTCTACAGCATCCCATGGCATGTATGTTTTGTGAGACGATATACTTCCATTTTGTTGTTGTTTTGTTTGTTTGCTAGGTTTTGTTTTTGTTTCTGTTTCTTCTTACCATGTTTTGCATCTAAAACCTCTTTTTCATCAGGAAGATTGAACCTTTGCTTTCTATTCAGTTAATATTTTTTTAGATTGCCTTATCTTCTAATGATCTCTCCAGCTAGTAGGACTACACAAGGATAACCACTTCTAGTACATCCCAGACACATTTTTTTTAAACTTAGAAGCACATCTTGCAAGTTGAATTACAACTTTTCATATAACTTAGTTGTCCAAACACTGCTTATTCAGTCTTGGTCAATTTCCCACTGCTTGATTTTTGAGGCTTTCTTGTCTTGCCAAACTCTAAGTGTCTTGGGATCTTTTACATTTTGAGACAGTCTTCTACACTGTCTCATGCACTGTCTACTGTCTGCCTCGAATAAAGCTACTTTCCTTTTAGACACACATTTAAGTGCTTTTCTGAAATGATGCCCAAATTGCTAGTCTTCTCAACCAACATATTTTCTTTGTCTAATTTTGTTCTATTGTTGTATTTTTTTCAATAAAAACTTCATTACATTCATAAAAACTTCATTACATTCACAAGTGTTCAAGATAGTAACATATTTTAAATTAAACTAAAAATCAATTAAAATTGAGTTTTGACTAAAAATTGGGCACAGGTTAAACAAAAATTTTGGAAACCATGCATCTTTGGTGGAAGTTGAAATTAATTTTGTTCTGCCTCTTAAAGAAGCATATATCTTGAAAACAAGAGATTGATTTTCCTGGGAAAAAAATTCTGGAGAGCAAAACTTAGTGAAATTAACTCAAGCAAAGCAAAGCATTTATCATGTTCATGAAGACTTGTTTTCAGGTAGTTATAAAACTCAAATCAAAATTTGAACTTTAAAACCATGAAACTTGTTACAAAAAGGAAAAAGAGAGGTTAATAATTCAGAAAATCACTACTGCCAAGTTTTGTACAGATTTAGTAAGAATTCATGCTGTCCTTTGGATGCCTATACCTCAAACTCAAAAAATATTTTTAGAACAAACTATTTCAGTTGGAAGGCACCTACATGGATCATCAGCACTTCTTTCTCCACTTCCCCTCCTCAGGAAGCTGTAGACAGCAATGAGGTCACTCCTCAACCTCCTTCTGTCCAAACTGGACAAGCACAAACTTTTCAGCGAGATCTCACAGGACATTCTTTCCAGCCCTTTCTCCAGTTTTGTTGACTTCCTCTGGACACTTTCAAGGACCTTCACATTCTTTTTAAAGGGTGGGGCCCTGCACTGGCACTCCAGGTGAGACCACATCAATATTGAATACAGAGGGCTGATCACTTCTTTTGACCATCTGGTCACGCTGTGTTTGATGCTCCCCAGGATGTTGTTTTCCATCTTGGCTGCCAGAGCACATATTTTCTAAGTATCTGAAATGTTGCAATGAGCACAGAGACATTTAATTCATGTTCTTGTACATAGATTAAAAAAAAAAAAAAAAAAAAAAAAACAAAACCAGCCAAACATAAAAAGAATAAAATATTTTTCAAATGAAAAATACCTTATAAATTGTGCAACTTTGTGTTGCCTAAAGAAAAAAACAAATGAAACATAAAGAGTAAATGCCAGGTATATAAATATGTATATATGTATATAAAAATATACTTAGATACATGCACATATGTACATATATACATACATATTTATGTACATATAGATAAGTAGCTAGATAGGTATAAAAAAATTTCCAAGAGAGACAAAGAGGATTCTTTTTATTAAATCTGTGCATTTTTTTCATTCACCTTCCTCTGCTACATAAAATTTTGAGAATACTAAGGGCCCTTCACAACATGTACTCTTTCCCATGAAGAGGCAGACAGCCTTAGAGATGGATCTTGCTTGGCATTTTAAACTAAAACATTTCAGAAAATAATGTGCGACAAAGTGTAATGAATAAATCTTTTAGTCTCAAATGAGATATTCTCTTGACCAATGCTGAATAGATTTGTCACATAATATTCTGCTTGTTGTAGCACTGAAATCAATGTAAACACTTTTCTTTCACATAAATGTCTATATTTACCTGGAAAAATGTAGTTCACTTTAACTGGAAGTATTTTGCTTTAAATTTCCACATGAAAATCTGATTCTTCTGGATGAGTAAAACTGAGAATAAATGTAATTTTCACATGCCTAGGACACGATTTATAAAACAGAAAATCATAGAAACTCTTTGCAGCTGCAAAATATAAAAACCTATATATAAAAACCTGCTTTCAGTTCCATTTTGAATATTTTTGTCTTTAATGTCACAGAATTGTGATTAGCCGTATTTTTGAAGAGTACCCTAGTAAATGAGCAGAGAAAGTTGGCAGCAACAGCTTGAAATATTTAATCATAATAGTAGAAGTTCCTCTAATCAAGGATATGACTCAGGCAGATTGAAAATTATTTTAGACTTTCAGAGTAGAAAAGATTAATTTAAAAAATAATATACTTTTCCAAAACACTAACCAAGTATTTAAGCCACAATGTATGTAAAAAGATTATATTAGAGGTCCTTCCATTCTCATATTTCTCCTCTAGCCTTCTATTTCATCTTCTGAATACTAAGACAATAACAAGTAGAAAACTCACACAAGCTTAGGGAAACCTTCATTATAAGTGCAGATGTTTCCTTCCATGAAAGTTCTGTGTACTTTTCATTCTCACAGAAGACAAAGTTGTGTTACTGAGAGTAATACATCAAATCACACTAAATTTTTGAACACTTATTGTTACTGTTCCATGAAGTTGGACTAGAGTATGGAGAAAGAAAATTTGTGCAGCATTATTTTTTTCCAATTCTCTGTCTGGGATAATCTTTGTCTTTTTAACTTCCTGTAGCATTAGAGATGTGACAAAGTATGATTCCATCATTCGAAAGCAATAGAAAAGAAAGCTGTGTTGATTATCTCACCTTGGTGGCTGATAATGAAAGATGTTTTCCTGTTTCTCAGTTTTGTGTTGAGGGTCTAGTCTTGGGAATATCATCACACCTATCTACTGCTGCTCTGTAGTTTCTAGTTTTATTTTGTTGTTGTTGTCATTTTAAATCTCCGCATTAAAATGTTTTTTTATTCCATTACTTAGATTTAATATCTGCTTTGTTTAAAATTTTATCAGTTTTTACTGGGGTTTTCTTCTGATCATGAACCTGCTTAGAAATAGCAAGACTATGAGAACTAATCCCAGTAATTTCTTTATGAATGTTAAGGTGTGGTGGCCACAGGAATCTGTTGCTCTGTGAGGTTTAGCTGCAACAGAATTGCTCATGTTGACTGTTTTACCATTCTGTTCCTGAGGGAAATGCAATCATAATCTAGTTTCTTCCAAATATGCTATTTCAGCTTATGACTTGTTTACAGGACAGGCTGACCCGTTAGCAAGATGAAAAATTATTACCTCTCTTTCTGGAAAAATATCACTCAGTGTGACAGGGGAAATGGTAGTCTGCATATGAGAACTTACTTTTTTCTATGTTAAGGCGTTTTTCATTCCACTACTTTTGAAGAGCAATATAAAACCCATAAGCCAATTAAAATGGGCATGAAACATATTTTTTAATTTCTGAAATACATAATTCAAACATTTCTTTAAATTTTATTTTATTTTAAATTTTACCCAAGAAATTAAGCATTCTTCAGGCTGTAATCAAGATCAGAAACTAGGTGATTTATTTATGGGAGGTGATACCTCAGATAATTTTTTTGGGAAATCTAAATTTAGCATCCCTATTACTTTCTGAAAGGAGTGTTTTAAGATTTGCCATGTTACCTTGGTTGTGATAAAGATATTTTCCATGGTAAATGCTATTGTTGAAAATATGATAGAAACTGTACCACTGGAGTTTACATAATGGTTTACATAATGGTTTATGAAGAAAAACAGAAACTGGAAAAAAATATGACAGATTAGGGCTCTGTAGAGGTTGATGGATGCTAATATTCAAGTCTCTGTTTTACTTAGGGCAGATAATTGAACTTGGCTTTACCTCTTTTCAAATAATCAACCTATTTATATTTGTTCTGGCATTTATGGCCTTACTGCACTTTTGTGGCAAAAAACAACAACAAAAAAACATAGAATCAAAGAACAAAGACTCATAGAATCATTTATGTTGGAGAAGACTATTAAGTTCATTGAGTCCAGTTAACCCAACACTGCCAAGTCCACCACTAAACCATATCTCATGGTAACACATCTACATGTTCATTAAATAGCCCCAGGGATGCTGACTCAACCACTTCCCTGGGCAACCTGTTCCAATCCTTGACAACCCTTTCTGTGAAGAAATTTTTTCTTGTATCCAGTCTCAACCACCAGGTGCAACTGGAGGCTATTGTCCTAGCACTTAACACCAAGGAGGGGAGACTGACCTCCATCTCACTACAACTTCTTTTTAAGTAATCACAGAATCCTTTATTTGGAAAAGACCGCTGAGATCATCAAATCCAACCTTTGCCTGATCACCATCTTGTCAATGACACCATAGCATTAAGTTCCATGGCCAATTGTTTCTTGGACAGCTCCAGGGATGGTGATTCCACCCCACACTGGGAATTTGGTTTCAATGCTTAACAACCCTTTTACTGAAGAAATTCCTTCTGATGTTCAACCTGAACCTTTCCTGATCCAGTTTATGTTTTCTGGTTCTGTCATGAGTTGGGAGAAGAGGACAACCCCTGCCTAGCTGCCACCTGTTTTCATGCAGTTGTAGAGAGTGATAAGGTCTCCCCTAAGACCTCTTTTCATCAGGTTAAGCAACCCCAGCTCCCTCAGGTGCTTTTTATATCACTCACCCTCCAGACCCTTCACCAGTTCTGTTGCCCTTCTCTGGACACACTCCAGCACCTCAATGTCCTTCTTGAAATGGGGAATCCAAAACTGAACACAGTACTTGAGGTGTGGCCTCCCCAGTGCTGAGTACAGGGGAAGACTCACTGCCCTGGTTCTGATGGCCACACTATTTCTCATACAAGCCAGGATGCCTCTGGCCTGCTTGGCCGCCTGGGCACACACTGGCTCACATTCAGTGGCTGTCAACCAGCAGCCCCAGGTCCTTTTCTGCTGGGCTGCTTCCCAGTCTCTCTGTCCAAAACCTGTAGCACTGCATTGAGTTGTTGTGACTCAGGGGCAGGGCCCAGCCCTTGGCCCATACAATTGGTCTTGGCCCCAAAACATTTATATTTTTTTCATAACACAGTAAAGAAAAAAATATAATTCTGGAAATTTTTTTAAACAAAAAAAAATATTCTGGTGGTAAAGACTTCCCTACTTATTTTTTTGTCCATCTTGCATGTTTAGCCAGATTTTTAAAGATATTAGTTGCCTTAAGTCTGTTGTGTCTGCAGGGGAGAGTTACTGTGTATTTTATAAACCTATTCTTAGATTTCTCCTAGAGTAACAGACTCAGTTGGAGAGCAATGAGCAATTATTCCTCCTCACTGAGTTTAGAAAAAGGCTCTTGTCCAATTTCTGCTGTTGGCAGACAGTCTCTAATCCATGCTTTCTGTCACCATTACAAGCATTCAAACTGGGTGCATTTTTTCAGGCAGATCGGTGTCATTAATTGTCACCTTGCAATAGCACATAAGGAACTGTTACAAAAGGCACGTAACAGAGGAGGAGATTTATTTTTAGGGCTATAAAGGAACTTCCAAATTTCAAACCTGATCCAACATCTAAGTCTTTAGTATTCTTCATACTTGACATGCATATCTGAAAAAACTAGTCATATCAGTACTAATGTAAATACAGTTTTCCCTAATTTCTGAGCATGTTTCATTATTAAAAATAAACTTGAATTATTTCTTAGCAATGAAAACTCTAGAAATGCCTTTGAGGTGAGTTATATATACAAGTGATTACTTATTTAGGATTGGTAATATTACTTATGTTTGCAATGGACAACTTTAACTGAATTTGTACTGAGACAAAAAGAGCAGCATGTGAATTTGAACTTTAAAAACTCTTGGGTTAGATATTAAGGATTTGTCTATATCCATAACTAAATGTGCATGGGACTCCTAAATAGCACCAAAGCCAACTGGACAGAAAAATTTAAGCCCTCTTTCCCTCCAAGACAGGGTGACCAGACCCCAAACGACTATTTGCTTACATGTCTCTGCTTCATAATACCTTACAGCCTGTGACTGGAAATGGGTTTGGAGAGACCATTGGTCAAAGACCATTCTGACAATTCAGAATTACAAATCTTCTCCTTTCCACAGCCTAAAACACCCCCTCACAGTGCTTTATTAGAAATAAAGAAGTAATAAAAAATACAAATCAATTCAGTAGAAGTGACTTTGATTCTTACTTTCATTTTTTTAACTAGTTGACCTTTCAGTCAGATAATAATGCTCAAACATTTTTGGTTAGACATGCATTTTGCATGTTCCTTTCTTTTTTTTTTTTTTCTTTTTTTTTCTTTTTTTCCTTAAAAATAAGTTGAAGAAAGCACTCCAGAACAAAAAGAAATCCTTTTGCTTTTTTCCCTTATTTTTCATACAGGTAGTTACAATGACAATCAGTGGGTCTTGAAGTGAGTCTTGAAGTGGGTCTGCTAAAACTCTGCTGTTTCATCTAAAAGATAAAGTGAGAATGAAGTAAACAAATTCTCTAAAGCAGCTGTTATACAATTCCACTCTGTCTCCGATTCCAAAATATAAGTCTCCTTCCTACTGTAGGTTTTGGTACTTATTTAACTCAATGGTTACTGATTTCTACTGATCTCTTTTTTCAATTGTTTTCTGCAGTTTGAAAAATTAACTTTTTTTCAAAGTACTACTCTTTTAGTTTCCATCTTGTTCTCATTCTTTCATCTCTTCCTTTCTAGCTTCATGTCAAGGTCAATTTTCCCCACCAGCTGGTTACTCCTTTTCATCAGATTCCACTCTATCACTGTTTGCTCAGCTACTTTCTTCATTCACAAATCTGATTTTCCTGTCAGTCTCACCATCCGCTTTGTCACTTTCTTATTTTGAACTGAATGCCCTTTTCCAGACAAAGTTTCCCTGTATTTTCTTCTTGTTCTATGCTCTTCCTTCCCCTTGCCTAGTCACATAGTCTTGGTTTAAGAAAATTCAACCAGTAAATTTCTTTCTCAACAAGATATTTGTTTCCACTGCACATTTGAACCAGATTTTGTTTCAGTCACAAATTTAGGCTGTCTGATACCACACTGTCACAGAGGGAAGGCTGCCCTTGTTTTCTTTGACAGTGCTTTAAGAATAGCAATTTTGGGAAAAAGTATAGAGGAAAGTTTTGAACTTGTGCCCATCTTAAACAGGAAGCAAGGTCAGTAACCTGACTGCAATGATGCAGGAGGAGTTTAATCATAACAAAGAGAACCAAAGAAGTGCTTTCTTCAGAAATATTAAGGAAGAAAATTACTTTTCTATTACTTAAGCATACTCAAAACTATGTAACTGGGCATAGCTACAGATTTGCAGTGAGAAAATTAAAAAAAGTTATTATTGCAATTCACTAAATGTCCAACTCTTCAGCTAGTGAACTCTTTCATAACCAAACTTGACTAATGATCCCACAAGAGAAGATGTAAATGAAAAAGGTGCAAAAGTTTGGGAATCAATGTATAATATTTATGGGTGTCTCTTTCACACACATTCAAATAATTTTGGATGAATATTTATAAATAAATAACTTAATTTGACTTCACTCTACAGTAAATACTCAGAGATTTTTGAGTATATATAACCCAATTCTGGCAAGCATGAACCTTGTCACCATTAATGACAAGTCCAGAAAGCCTTAATTACAGAAGACATTGCCAAAACCAGTGAATATCTGATGGCAAAAAATATTAAACTCCTTTCAAGATATGCATTTCTATTTTGGAATTATTCAGAATACACAGTCTTATTTGATAAGTAGTCAAGAAAGAATTTTTTACTCTGTTTTAATAAATATGTGAATTTTCATATCTCAATAAAGGCATCCTGTTGAACTTGAAATGTCATATACACTCAAAATCGGCATGATTCTAGTAAAATAGTGTGCAAGACAGTGGAAAATTAAATAAATTTCACCCCATGAAGAGATTAAATTTACAGGAAATATTGAATAAAATACTGAAAATAATGAATAAACACACATTTGACCTGTATGCAAAAGCAATTGGAGCAGAAATTAAACAAGATGCTCACTTTGCTGTTAATAGTCCTACTAGCCACTGTTCTTGATGCTGACAGTATTTTTACATGCAGTATAGAGAAAGAAAGAAGGAAGCATATTGGTTACTTTAATAGATGCATCATAATGTACTTTAAAAAAAAAAAGACAAACAGATGTTTCTTGTGCAAGTATAAAATTCAAAAGAGTAATAAAGCTATCAAAAATGTGTAATGAAGTGTAGATTAAAGAGCACAGTCTTGTCGTTGCAACATATGTTCTGAACTTTCATGAAATAGGGTGGTTTAAAACTAGACATGTTCTCATGAAAACAAGGAGATTGAAAAGACCTGCAAAAGAAATATTCTTTTTATGTTCTAAAAGGTAAAACCTGCAGAAGGAGATGAATGTAGCATGAATGTGCCGTAGGAATCGTAGAGCTGAGCTGATGCACTAGCATCCATTATCCAGTTCTTTGCAACTGAATGCCACTTTGATTGAAGGCCATTATGACCAAAATGCAGGTCTTAGCAGTTCTTGGAATTTTTTACGGTAGAAACAGTCAGTGCTAATTCTGTTAATTATCAGTTTCTTTTGAATAACACTAAAATGAAAGGACTTCTTTCAAATATCTCATTATTTTCCAAACTTTTTGGAAGGGATTAATTTCAGTTACAGATGGAATGACCAGTCCCTGACTATTGTGACTAAAATCATGTCTTCATGTACTTCTGTGCTAACCAGACAAAATATAGCTGTCTAGAAAAAAACAAAAGAAATATCATTGGGATAAAATCCAGATGTCAGTAACATATGTACATCATAATGTCATTTTTTCATTCTATCATCATCACACCACCTAGGAAGTGGCAACACAACCCAAGTTTCTAAGAAATATCAGTGAATAACTAACTGTGTGATGTGTGATTTATAGCAACTGATCATAAACTATAGACATGGAAAAATTATATGCACATATTGCAATCCTAGAATGAGAAAAATATGAGCTAAAAAGATATGAAAGAGAATGGGTTTGTTATGTATGAAACATTAGATATTCAGTCTTCTTGTACACACTTTCATATGAATGCGAGTATCTTCAAATTATGAAACAATCTAAAAAATGCAGAAAAATAGTAACCCACCTTAGTACTTTCAGACAACCAGCATATTATTTTCTTTCATGACTTTTCAAATGCTTCATCAACATCAATTACACTCCCATTTATGAAAGCCAAGTACAGCAGTCGTCAGACAATCACCAGAACTGCACATTCTCCCTGACAGATACTGGATCTGATAGACTTGGAAGATATTTAGAAACATTTTGCTTCTGATAAATGTTTATTTGGATATTCATCTGGATGAGACATGGCTTTGTTTAAATTTCAAGCTGTCATTCAAAGAAATTGATTTGTCTGCAGGCAAAGAGCAAGCCTAATTAGAAACTGATCATGTCAAAGAAGGGGAATATCTATGATACCTCTAAATATTGGTAAGCAGAGATGGACCATGCAGTGTCAAGATGACAATACAAACCAATTTTGATTGACACTAGAGTGGAAGACAAAAACAGTGGGATTCTTCTAAGTCTGTACTGATAGGTATATAATATCTTCCAAGGAATGCAAGAGTATCCTAGATAGGAGGCCAAGAGGTACAACACAGATCTCACAGAAAGTCACCATTCTTCTCGACTGACAGTAAGTAGCTAAGCAGGATACCTGGCAGTGCCTGAAACAGCCCTTACTAAATGTATGCAGGCAACTGAATCACATATGTGTCTACAGTCAGGAGATGAGTGCTTTTGCTCTTCTGCCAGACAAGTAGTTCCACAGTTGAAATGCACAGAATATCAGAAAGGCCTTAGGAACTTGTTTATTCCCTAAGGGAATTAATCCCTTACCCTAGTTTCTCCCATGAAGTGTCATTCTACATGCCAGGAAATTTTCTACAGTGCATCAAGGCCTCTATTGCAAAAGCACAAGTAATGTGGAAATCCATAATCTGTTTGGTTGTGTTCTGAGCTCCATTCAGAATCCATGTCCCATCAACTCCATCATCATTATTTCTAACTGCAACAGGCTGCCTGGAAAAATTAAGGTACTGCTTATGAAATATCAGTACTCACTCATGATATGTCAGGGAGTGAGTGTACAAGCACATGTACCAGGGAAAAAGAAAGAAAACAACCCAAAGCAAGCACAAAGAAAACAACCCAAAACAAGCACAAAACCACCTAGGAATGAATTGCGGGGAAACAGTAGAGTTGGAGTAGATGTCTAAATGTAAAACATGCATCATGTTCAGGTTCAAATGGATGAATCACCAAGAGGATTGCTTAAAAGCACTAAGTCCAGTATCTTTGTTTAGTAATTTCGAGAGCTGAAAGCTCCTGTTGCTGGAGAGATCTGACAGAAAAGTACGTCCTACTCTTTGGCATCAGGATATGAGAACAGCCACACTGGTTGCAAAAACTTAAAATACTTTCTGAAGATTCCATTAATCTAAAATATTTTTGACCCAAACCTGCTTCACTTGTCAATAATTTCCCTTTTTCTGAGCTATTATTTCACTTTATTCAGCCCCAGATATGCTCACAAGAATGCGTTTCCTTGAAAGAGGATTTCCTTCTCATTGAGATACTTTGCTTTACTTCTGCATATGCTGACACTTCATTTCTTCTTATTACATTGACTGGCCATCATAATCTTACCCTAGTGTCTCTATAAGTCTGAGAGATGATTAAAAAAACCCCTCATGCACTGAGAAGAAATGCTTCAATAAGCTGTTTTCTCATCTGGATTCTTGGACAACCAGCCAAATCAACAGTAATTAGGAATATTTTGGGGCAGTGGAATTCAGAGATTAGTATTGATAAATTGCTTGAACAATACTTAAAATATAGTTAGCCTGTACCAAACTTTTCCGTTACATTTGAGGGTACTGGGTTGGGTGTGCTGTGGTGAAAATGCAGGAATTATATGTGTCATGGGAGAGATCTTTGGACATTGGAGGCTAGAAATTATGCACATAATGCTGGGCTTTTTTGTATCTGAACACATCTTCCAGCTGAAAAGCTTCAATTTTTTTTTTTTTTTTTTTTTTGCTCTGTTACAGGGCCTTCTTTTGGAAATCTGTCCACTTTATCCTGCAATGCCTGTATTTTTTTCAGCAACTGCTTTGAAAACAGTGGCCTGTAGTCAAGGCTGCATGGCAACTTCACTGTTCAGACTACCTTCATTACTGATTGTGAAGGTGTTTTCAATGCTCAGGCAAAATTGAACCCATCATTCAGGATAATTTTGAAGATCTGAAGCTCTGAACATTTTGATTGTTCATCTGTCTCCCCTTGTCTGTGCAATTTTTGTTGTGTGGATGGACTCCTGTCCCCATTACAAACCTGGCACAGAGAGGAGACTTGGCTGGGGCTATTCATGCTCTGACTGGGTAGCCAGCCCCCAGAAGCCTACTCTGAATGCATCTGTCCAGAGCAGCTCAGCAGCAAGCACACAGGCTTTTTTTTACCTTATCAGTTTTCATCTATAAGTATTTGAAAGCCAATCTTCCCCAAGAAAAAACAAACAGAAAACCCCCATAAACAAAACAACCAACTAACCAACCAGCCAAACACCCAACCAGACAAAAAATGTAGCACTTTTTTAAGCTGCAAAACAATTACATTTGGATTCTAGTTGAAGTGGGGTTTATATTCGTTTTCATTCAGAATTGAAACAAATGGAAAAAAGCTTTACCCAAATATATTCATTTTTCAGACAGATATATAATTTTCCTAATGTACATGTGTACTCCCAGAAGTCAAGTTATACATAGATTTACACAATTACCTGTATTAAATATTAGAAATCCCTCTTGCCCTGAGAATTTTCCTCCAGATGCTCTGACATAATTACATTCAGTTGAAAGTATCTATAGTTGTACTGTTGGATAAATTAGTTTATTGCCTACTTTGAATTCATTGAATATTATTCCTGTTTCTTCCTCTGTGCAAATCCTTAATTTTATATTCCTTATTGCCAGAAACAAATTGAAATAGATGTGCTGAACACATGGATATGAAGCAGTCTGCCCAGCAATAATTACTTCATTACAGTTTTGAATTCTTCCAGTTCTTCTCCCTTTGGGATTCTTTAGTGGTTTGGATAGCATTAGTAAGAGATAGACAAAGTACTGTCTCGAGCTAGATATTATTAGTGCAGACTTGATAAAATCTAAATATTTTTGAAACAATTGTTCTCTGAATAATTAAGTGGATTCTGAAAACATCCAAACATTACTGATTTTTACTACACTTTGCAGTTTTTAAAAGATCACAAAAGAATTCCAGTCTTGGAGATAAATCAGCTTTCTACTGACACTGAAAATATTTAAAGAGCAGAAGATAATCAGGGCAATGGTTCTTTTTAATACACTTTTTTCCAATATTGTCCATTCATAAATAATTACATAAATGGTGCATATAAATAAAAGCTTCCCTAAAGTAATTTTCCAGCTTTTCTTTACATTTAACAGATAAAATATACTCAGGAAATTCTTTGTTTACATTTCAAAACAAAATGCAAACAGTCTCTAAATAAGTAAATAAACAAATAAAATCTGTTAATAATTCTTGTACATCAACTATAGTCGCTGTGCAAAAAAAAGAGTGAATTTGGCAAGGAACTACAATATAAATTCAATAGAATTTTTTTTTTAATTACCTTGAAAAAAAACAGTTTTCTTTTTTCACTAAGCAAGCTTTGCTAAAATTTCAGGATTTTCACATTAAATGTTTGGACATAGCCAGCATGTCATTGACCTTGTAAATCCAGTCTTGTCATCACTGGTAGACTCAAAAGTAGATATAATCCATTTTATAGCAGTCTTAGTGGGACCAGCTTTGCTTTCCTTGTCTTTCTGGGGATGCAGAGGGACCACTGGGCTAGGAGTTCTGGGTTATCAGTCTTCTGATGGTCATGCAAGCATGTTTGGGCAGTACATCCCTAAATAGCTGTACTGCTTCTCTATGGAGGGAGTGTTGTAGGGGGTAGCCATAATTAAACCAATTAATGTGAACATGAACAAATTGTTATCATGCTGACCTGGCACCTTCTCAACATACAACATCTTTTATATTAATATTAACCTCGATTTTATAGCTTTATTTTTTCCTTCTTCTTTTTTATTTTTTTAATAAAGAATGTGGTTGTTTCTTTCTCCTTCAAAATATCTGGAAATATGCCTGGGAATGCTAAAATAATTAATTACATATTAGCATAAATAGTCTTCTTAAGCCAAATGACCACCTCTAGTTGCACTTCAATTTAAGCCAAATGTTTCAGAAAACCTGGGATATGTTATAAATCATGGTTACGCTGGGACCACAGTATACTGGAAAGGATACTTAAAAAGTAATAATAAATTACATACCTTCTGTTTTACATGCTGAAAATGTGGTTTAGGAGATGCAGATTTGGGTAGCTAAGTTTTCTTCCTTCATAATCACTCCACAGGGCAAAAATGCTGAGCGCAGCCCAGCTGTAATTTTAATACTGTTATTGAACATTTAGACCATGAACTATTTTAAGATACCTCTTTAACAATAGACAAAAAGGTCAAGAACACTGACACAACAGTCGTGGAGGAAGTCTTCTCATATTTAATCATCTGTTTCTCAGGTTCTTGTCATCAATAAAGAACCCGCAAAAATCACCTGCACTCCGAGAGGTACAATATCTTTCCAGGGAAAGTATTTGCATAGAGGAACACTTTGAAAAATGTCATCTGAATACAAAACATGGGGAAGAGACATGGTACAGAATTTCTAGTGCCTAGGTGGTGCTTGGGGACTTGGACAGTGCTGAGTGTGGTGCTTCAGGTAAGTGTCTGTCAGCATTCAGCTAGTAAAGCCCTGATTTCAGGAATTTGTCTCTTTAGAAGTCATGAATTCATTTTGATGCAAAAGTGCTCCTGACAAAACAGTCTCTTGTGAAAAGAAATATATCTTTGAAAGATGATTGTCACTTGCAAATTGTAAAAGTTCAACAAAATATAGCAAAATGTGTAACTGTAAGAAATCTATGGTAAAAAATACATATTGAAAATGTTGACATTACTTTCAATTTTAAAAAGAAAAATATTTCAAAATAATCCAAGAATTAAAAATTACCTTCATGAGTCTGGTCAAGTCAAGTTCACCAGTTAGGGCTATCCTGTTTGTGAGCATTTATATCTGATTCCCTATAATTAGAGAGTTTTCAGTTGAAGAGATAATGTGGAAGTCTGGCTAATAAGTATTAATTCCAGTTCAAGAGGACTTCAATCTGCACATAGCTTATTAAGTCTACAGCTAACAGGATTCCATTTTGATCATTTAGTCTGATTTTGTGCATAGCGCAGGCCATTGAATTTTAATATATCAAGGTATCCATACACAGCCCAGATGTGTCATTTGAAAATGTGCTTGGGAATGTATAATTATTTATGTCTGTGTGTCTCCATTTTCCCATTTACAACTCCTTTTCAAGTCAGACAAAAATCTGAGACTGACTCACTGTCTCTAACATTCTACTTTGGGTGGTACAGGTTAAGCGTAAAACAAAATGCAGTCTTAAATAACTTAACAGTTCAAATAGAATGCATCTATAATTCTTTATTCTTGAAGTTTCTCTGTGCCTGATTAAATTAAAAAATCTCTTTTACTAATGGGTTTTAAAAGAATACCAAGGTTACAATTCACTAAATATAAATGTAAAAGAATGGGCTTTTTTACTTCTAGAATTAAATCAGTCTTAAATTACAATTTTATAGCAATGCCTAATCATACTTCCTTTGGATTTTTATTCATATATGGTGTTAAATATGTTAGTTATTCACTATCTATTTATAAATCAGATCACTTGTGTGGAGAAAAATCTCCTTTATTTATGCTTCCACCTTCCACATGCAGAGAAAGCCACTAAAAATAGTTTGCATCTGGCAAGTTGATCACTGTGACAATAAAAGGTTTAAACAGCAAGATAGCTCTCTTCTGTCTTTCAGTAGCATCTAGCAATTTTTTTCATTCTCTGTACACCATTCAATATTTTCAAGCATTATGAATGCCACACCTTTCTTTTCTTGCTCTGACTACATTATTACTAAATTTGTAATATGTAATGTGTCATGGAAAGCAAAAAACATCCCTGAGAATGCAGAAAACTTACACAATTTGTTTAAAATAGTCAATCTTTCAAACAGGGTTTTTCCCAGGAAAACTCTTTTTAAAGTAATTTAGTACCTGATTTTTTTAAAATATAATAATATTGTTAAGATATTTTCCACCAATCAAAAATTGTAACAGGGATGTAATTCCTGATAATATTTTTAAAAAATTGAGATTTTTTTTTTTTTTTTAATTTTGTCTGCAACAATTTTATGCTTGATACTAGTGTGGTAAAATGTTACCTATAGAAGCTTGCATAGTCTTATCTCAATCCTTTATTTTTTAATAGGAAATTTAAGGTTTTAAACACAGAATAAGTTGCCATGGAAAAGACTGGGAGTAATCAAGCCAGAGGCATTATATTATTTATGGGACATTCATCTGTCTTTAATCTCAGTGAAAGATATGTCATATGACAAGTCAGAGCTAGACTGAATAGTTTAATGAGAAGCTTGAGGAATGCAAAGACTGCAGCAAGGGATGATTGGACCAAGTAGCAGGTGCACAGTTTACTGACAATATCAGCACACATTTGACTAAACAGGCTACTGAAATAATCTTTTGTTATGAATAAATGTGAGGAATCACAGCGGTTTTGCTCAAATGGATCGGCTTCTGACAGGATTGTGTTCTTTTGCCCATTTGGTGGATTCATCAAGTCAGTATAAGGCTCTCTAAGTTTCTCCTCAAAAAGTGCCCTACCAGCTACTGGCACGCACTCCCAATGCCATCAGGAATTCCCTGGGCCTGGCTTTGTAACTTCCTGCCTCTCTTCTCAAGCCCATAATGCAGAGGGAGAGGGCTGAGGTGGCTGCCTGAACCATGAGGAATGGAGGAAGACTTCTGCTGTGTGAGGGGTACTGTACCAACTACTCATTCAAACTATGTTGCCTGTGCTGTATTCAGAGGCACAAGTTGAACAAGAACCTTTTTTCAGCATCAGGCAACCCTCTGGAAAGTAAATGAGATCTCAGGGTATTCCTTGGACGGTGAGGGTCCTGAGGAAATCACACAAATTAAGAACTAATGTCAGACAGCTGCTACTGAGATTTAGCCATGTACCCTATTCCAAGCCTTGATGGTCCTGACTGGCCTCACCTGTGGTTCCCACGCATGCCTTCTTGGCCCAAGAGCCCCACGGCAGCTCTGTCCTGTGCACCTAGACCTTCCCTGAGCTATCCTGTAGATACAATCATTTCTAGTCCTGTCCCCTGAATGGCCCCAAGCCAATGTTGAAGGAAACCTCTTCTCCAAACTTGTTTCTGGCCCAATTTCCTGCTCTAGCCCCTGACTGGTATTCGTTGATGGACCTTGGTCTTATTCAATCCCTCAATTTGCCTTGGTATGATTGAGCAGTGCTCAGAAACTGGTTCAGTCACCAACCCAGGACTTCTCAGGTGCTAAGGACTGCACCCCACAAGCACCTAGCATCATGGCCTGTGCTAGGGTCACCCTCAGTGCCTAAGTAGACAGAGCAGCAAACCCTGGAAGAATTAATCCCATCTTTCACCTTTCTGCAGCTCTGGTCCCAAAACCAGAGCTGCTTATTGATATCTTCCTTGGCAAAGTGAGGAGACATCATCTTAATCTGATGTCTGGGAGGGTGTCACAATTTGATACTTTTCTGCCTGCTATAAACACTGAGAGTCCCTGATGCTCCCTAATTCCCTGCTGACTGTGGAAACTGCTGGAGCATGACTGGAGTGTGCTGAACATGGTCTGGAACTCCTGCTGTGTGGAGGAGAAGCATGACATGATATAACTCATCCATGAGACCAAAGGAAAAAGAGGGGGCTCTTAGGAAAAGAGCACACCACAAGTGAAGAGATGTCATGATTACCACTTAAGCTTACATGAAATTCCCAGACTTCTAGTTTTATTGACTTATTAAAAACCTACAGTCAGCATTTTCAGCAGTTTAACTCATCTGCTTATTCTGCTTAACTATTTTCAGAGAATTTCCTTTGTTGTTTAACTTACATTAGCTTTTGAATGCATTCATTCATTCTGTTCCAATTCTGCCTCTTTAGTCATGTAATTATTTCCATGTTTTTATGCCAAATATCTAGTTTGTGTAAGTTCAGTCTTGGTCTTCTTACACTGGTTGTAGATGTTGTTAATAGTAGTTCAGTAGCCTACTTTTCTTAATGTTTCCATTGCTGCTTTACCTTAAGTTGTAGTCAGATTTACCAAAAGCTTTTAATGCATGTATATAATTGGTAAAATAAAAAAAAAGCCCACCCAACTTGGCTAAACATAACTTTCCAAAATCAAATGATTTAGAGTAAACAAGGAATAATTTTAACACTTGAGTGTGTAAGAGAAGATCTAGGTAATTAATTCACTATTTTGAAGATGCAGGCTTTTTTCACTCTAGACTGAGCTTTTTTTTTTTTTTTTTGCTTTAGGAGCCAGGCACTCCAATTCTTCACCTTATGCATATGCTAATTTTCTTCAGAGCTGCCATTTGGAGCCCTTTAACAGAGAAAGATCCAATTGCCCTGAGAAGATACCTTGCTTCAGAACTATCTGTACTGCTAGAGATAGGCATAATTTGAACTAGGTTTTGTTTTCTCTTTTTTGAACATTCATCCAAACCTACGCCAGGACCTTTAATCTCTCCATGAAATTACAAATCCTTGGTGTTAGACTGAAAAGCAAACCTGTGGTGGTCTGTAAAGCAGCCATTCATTATCCAGCTGCCATTTTCTAGGGGAAGACTAGTTAAAAACAAAAGCAGTTTCAGGGCACAAAGAGCTATTGTGCTTTGAAGTTCCTCATATCCAGGCTTTGCTCCACTGGAATGATTCCCCTCCCTACTAATTCCCAAGAAATAATGCTTATGCTTAAGGCAGGCACATCAAGTTATAAAAACCTCTGGATAACCAACTCTGGGATGTCAATTATTGTTCTCAGGTAATCTGGCATACATTTGTAGACTTTTGAGCTGAGGCTTCTGGCAAAACTTTCTCTGCTGCACTGTCTGTGGGATCTAAATCAAACCTTCCTTCTCTCATCTAAAAGAAGATAAAGATTGAATATATTGTCTGCCGAGGTCACTATTATCATCTCCCCTTCTTTTGCCGCATGCTGATGCTTCAGAGGAAACAGGAGTGTGGTGGAGGAGGTGGTCTTGGTCTGTTGATACAGTGCATCCCCTCAGTTCCCATGACTCACCCATGCATGGATAAAGTATTTTTTGCACTTTGACATACCTTTTCACTGACAATGGTACAGCTCAACCTGAGTGCAAACCTATAGTGTTTTTAACTTACAGTCCACACAGAATTTCTTTAAATAGAGGTCACCTTTCTCTCTTCTCTTCGTTTTTCAGCCCTCATCCATTATTTACTCAATTCTTTCTCTCTTGGATCAATATCTTCAGGCTAAAAACTTAAACTGTGAAAGTTCAGCTGTTTCTCATCCATCTGTGTTCCTGTTCTCTTTGAAGAGCTGTGTTGTGATTAAAATCCTGTTTTGAAAATATGTCTAAATTATCAAATCAACCAGAAATAGCAGTTCTGTTTCTTTGTTTATATTTAGGTTAATTAAGTGAGGTAACATAGATGGGCACTCAATTAGAAGAAAGGATGAGGCACAACTTACATACTTTTAAGATTAAACTCTTCAATTCATATAGGTTTTCTTTTTATTTTGGCTTCCCAAATGTCCACACTACCAATCTGGGAAATAAATAAATAATATTTTTCCCCCTCAATATTTCTTTTCTTCTTTCTGACATGTTATGTTTAGACCTGTTATTACATTACTCACATTGCTGCTAGTCCAGAGACTGATATCTTGCTTCTTTTGATAACTACTTTTGTCCAGTCAGTCAACCACAGCCAGTCATGTCAATGGTCAGCCTTGCTAGGCTGTGGGAAGACAGGGTGATCAGCAGTTATTGTCTGTTCAGGGATGGATGATTGGGAGCAAAACAGAAGCAGAACTATTCATGTGTTGCTGAATTGGAGCTGTATATTTGTGTGAAACCTACAAACTTATATGAATTCTGCAAGGCCAGCTTTCTTAGGGAGAGGAAACAAATGTGAAACTACTGTAGATATCAGTTTAGTTCTTTGAATTGCCCAGTGGTTATCCCTGAACTTAAAGAAGACACATATTTTGATGTTTAACTATTTATGTTTAGTAACTTCAGATCAAAGATCTTGTACTTGTGGGATGCAGTGAGACGCAAGACTTCCTATGGCATTTCATAACACTAAACACACTGAGGGATTCAGATCAATATTCATCAGTAAGCACCACAAAATTTATCACTGATATTCATCTTGCCTGAAAGAAATTGAAATGCTCTGCTAGAAAGAACTGCCTCAGCAACTAAAATCAGAGAGGAAAAATTTCTGTGGAAAACTGTGGTTTTTAAAACTTCATAATCTGATTAGAAAATGCATTTCTAGGAAGATATTGGAAAATTTATTCTTTTCAATTCTATGCTTTTGATATATTTTCAACATAATAGCTGAGTTAAAACTTGTGGAACCAAAAGTAAACCTAAAGAGGAAGAGAAAACAGCAACTGAAGAGATTCTCTGTGTTGCATTTTTATTTGTAAGGAGACAAGCTGTGCTTTTGTTTACAGTGAAGGAATGGAGACAAGGACATCTACTTTCTTTACTGCTCCACACTTCCTTTTTGTGTCACTAATCCAGTCTTTGATGTGGGATGAGTCAGATATCAACAGCAGATTTTACATTTTCTTAGTCTGCTTTTGGGTGCATTACAATGTTATGATTAGCTGAGAGCTTAAGTTCTTTTCCAAATTATAACAGCATGGTTCTTCTTCCTCTTCCCAACACATACGAGATCCCACTGTGAGGTGGTTTTAAAAGTGAGCTCAAGAGGCAGTAAAAGCGTCATCATCAAGACAAATCACAGATCTGATCACTCACCTTTGGGAACAGGTTCACAAGGGGGGTCTTAAATGTGCCACTGCACGGCAACAGGTAAGTTTAGTATCTCCCATCTGCAGGCATGATAAGGAAATGACTATAAAAACTTCTCCCTTAAATAGTTCTAAATTGTAGGAATATGTCATTAGATCTGCTTCTCAGGAAAATTGAAGGACTACTTAATGTATCAGTATTTTGGGGATTAAGGTAATCTACAGACAATGTTTCTTTTAACAGAGAGTGGAGTGACTGGAATGGCTGGAAATCTAGGTAGACTGACTTGAAAAAAAACTACCAAGTTACTTGAACATCTTGACAATGGAAATTGTTTTAGTTCAGATGCATTTTCCAGAAAATAATGGGGTTTTTTGCTACTTTCATTTTAGAAATAGCAACAAGAAAAACAGTAGAATAATGAACTGCTACAGAGAAATTGGGCCATAAATCAGGGGAATCTGAATGATTAAAAAAAAAAAATTGAAAAACATTTCATTTTTTTAATGACCCTAACTGGTAATGTTCTTCTTCAAACCTAGTTCACACATTAATTTAAGGAGCTTCAGTTCAAATTCATGTCTTTCTTCTATTCTTTTATATGGTAGTTTTGTATAAACAAGTATTGTTGATTATGAATCTCCTACAACAAAAATGAAAAAAAAAATAATTATGTAAAAGAATAATGGGTAAACTGTTTCAAAAGACAGTAATTTATATAGGATATCTGGGCATCTGACTCATAGGAAAGAAACAAATACTAATAAGATGAAAATTTGGAGAATGAAGAATTTGCTTACTTTTACACAGACTGATTTATGGGACTTTGGCCTTATTTTAATTTTGTATTGATTACAAAGCCTTTGCATAGGTTAATGATAAAGGTTAAAACTTCTTCAATAGTGAAAAGGAGTGAAAAGATGGATTTCTTCATTTAAAACAGGCGTTATTGGCAATGCTGATTCCAGCACCCTGGAGCCTTGAAGTTATAATGAACATGTCTTATAATGAACATGGATTTAGAAACTATGGCCCAAGAAAGCAATAGGAATAGGTCTAGTGAAGGTTACTGTGGTTCTCTCTACTTCAGACATAGTTATTTTTGGTCTCTGTATGGAAAATAAACCCAAGTCTCTTAGACGTGTAAGACTTGCTATTTTAGCAATATAGTTTTAATATATATGTTATTTATGCTAAAATTGACCTACAAGTTAAAAAAGTACATTTTATCTATTTCAACAAATGATGTTATCCCTTTTTGATTCTTAAGAATGTGAAACAAATGGAAATGTTTTGGTCTGTGACACCATTTGTTTGTGTTACATTAACTCATAAAAGCTTTGTTTTCTCAATGGAAATACTGAGTTCATTAACGTATAATGTGAAACAAATGCCACTGTACACTTTAAAAGAAAACTTTCAAATATTGGACTAGAGACTTAATGTCTGCTGCTCTTTTAGTTGAAATGACTTGCCAGACTTATGGTAAGATCATTGGTTACACTCTATTTCTTGTGTATACAGGTTTCATAAAATATGCACAGTTAAACATGATATGTTGGATTCATTTCCTAATATATTGTTAACCATGCACAATTTTCTTAGCTAATACCATTAGGCAGGTTTCTTAATTGGTTTCTAACAATAACAGTAATACTATTCCTTTGTACGTGAGATTACTTGCATCTTGATATTCCCTCTACAGTTAAAATTGCTATTTGTGTTGGCTTGCGTATTATTACAATGATTGTTAGGGTATCCAAAGTAAAAAAAAAAGGAGGATTTTAGATCAAATTATTTCCTCCAAATAAGTACCTATTACATATTACAGAAAATTTCTTGAGTATTTATGCCGTTTGCTTGGTTTCTAAGTGAGCACGATCTCTCTGTTCCACATCAGCTTGTGGCATACAGCTCAGGTTCAGCTTTTTGGTACTCAGAGTTCTCCTTAGGATCTGATACAGGTTTCATGGGCTACTTAGGAACAGCAATGAAAATTCAATGACTGCATTTCAGTGAAAGAAATGACTGGCCAATTGCAGAGATGAGACTTATGAAGACATTGAGAATTTGCTGCTAGGTTTTATATAACATTATAGAACCTTCCTATGATACTAAGCAAAGCTCCAAATTTAAGTGATTTCATTGGCTATGTCTACATTGTCAAGAACCTTAGCTTGTGAGTTGTCTCCTGGTTTCAGTTCTGCTTACCCACATCACATGGACGTTTGTTCACTTGATACCTTAGGTTTTAGCTTTAATAATTTTTAGATTCTCTACTGCTTTAATGTGTAATTCTGAGCTTCATATGAGGGGATAGTAAGCTCTCTTCAGAGAGTAGATGGACAAAACAGTTCCTTCACTAGCTGGGGACCAAGGACAAATGATCCAAATTTCAGCCAAAAGCATAAATAATAGTGGACTGCAGAGAGAAAAACAAGGATGGGACTTCATGAGCTAAAGCTGTAATTGAACAATTAACTCAAATATGCAAACGGACCAGAACTTATAAAAGTGTGAGACCCCATGACTGGTCGTCCATTTGGTGATCATTCTGGGTTCATCTTGGGTGTAGCCCTGGCTGGGCTCTTGTGCTGCCCAAGGTGGATCCATTGAGGCCTTCTAATAAATACCTACTTTATTCTTTAGCTCCATCTAGTCTCTGCTTCACACTAGTCTGGCATCACACTCCATGGCTGAGCATTAAGGAAAATGATCTTGGTCACTCCAAAGTAAACTTCAAGTTCTGTGGATAATTCATTCCAAGGACTGCTTCCAAAAGGCAACACAAACCAGACGGCTGAAGGCTTGAGTTTCTCTGCCCTGCAGAGTCCCTCAACATCAGGCTTTTTATTTTCAAACACTTTCCCTTGCCTGGATATCATATCCCAGAACTTGTAATGTGTTCCTTCAGTTTCATGTTATAAAAACACCACCTGGTGGGTTGCAGCAGAGCCCTCCTATTTATTTCGGACACTTTGAACTAAAAAAATCAAACAAAATGATAACTGGATCTCTGAGCCTGGGAGATCACTGTGTGTGGTTTAAAAGACATGCAAGACATGTTTAGCAGTTTCTTCTAGGTATTGCTATCCCTGAGCACAGCAGGCATAAGCCACTCAACAGCACTTTGCCTGAAGGATCTCCTTCTGGGACGCATATTTAACTATGTGAATGTAGCTGCAATGACACTTTCTGTGCTTTAACAGGAAACACTTTCATGAAGTACTGGCTTCTCACAAATGTTTGCGCACATCAGATATTGGCTATTTTCATGGCAATATGCAGCCCTTGATCCTGCCCTTCAACACCAGATACTGAAACCAAAATTAATTAAAGGCAAGAGTTCAGGTATAAAAGTGAAAATATACTACTACAGGTGAAAGAATATGAACTTGATCAATATTTCACTGTTTTATTATTATTTATTTATTTTCCTACCAATAATTTATTTTTATTATTTATTTATTTTCCTACCTAGAATTTATCAAATGTAATCTATTTCCCACAGTTACATGATTCAATATTTTAGTTTTAGTTTTACAACAAAGATATAAAGCTTGATGGTAGGGGATATATTGGGAAACACTCCCTGGTCACTCAGTGTTGAACCTGTTATGTAGCTAAGTGTAGGGTTTTTCTGTTCAAATTCAGACCCAATATCTACATCTGAGTATTCCACCTTCTTTTTCTGCATTTCCTTATTTCTCTGCATTCGCTGTAATGCAAGCTGTTGTAACTGACTTTAATTCAGTTGTCTAACTAAAAGGGTCAAAAGTCACTGGAGATGTTCTAAGATGTCCAAGAGGTCATTAAAGGTTTTTATAAGAATCAGGCTGCTTTTGGATAAGCAGTGTATGCCAAATGTGATACCTCTCTTTCCTACACCTAAAATACCTGTAGGCATCTATGTTTAACCCAAGGTGTAAGTGTAGACTCTACAGATAACAAGAACTATGTGGAATTATTTCTCACTTACATACCATCTCTTATTATCTTCTTAAGCTCATCCCTTCAGCATCAACATAATGCTACTTTATGCTGCATTTGGTGTGGTGCTCACACTTAACATTTCTGACACAAACAGAACTGTTTAAACAACACAGCAAACAGATGAAATTTTGCTCTGCCAAAGTATGAACTTATATGTTCTAATGCTGTAATATTAATCACAATGTTTGTGGAAATTCTTTTGCTCATTATTTTTTATAAATAAGAGCAGGAAAATACTTCAAATTGCAGCTATTTACACAGTTTCAGAGCTGATGCTGGGTACATGTCTCTGATACATGCCAGCTTTGCTTTATGTAGACTTATGCAAAAATGGTATTTGGATTTTAATTCCCAAGCTATTTATCTTCTCCTCTGCTGAAATCATAAATTTCATAAGAAAAAAAAAAATCCCTCTGAATCTCAGATCAGACTTTTGAATTTTACCATCTTTCCAGTCAAAATATTAGTTCTAATATGATTTTATTACTAAACTAGGCATTTATCAGAGATAATTTGAAATACTTGGGAAAATTAAATGCCTTTTCTGTAACATAATTCCAGCTTCAGACATGTGAGGAGATTAAAACCAAACAAGTTTGCTTTATTTCTGGTCTGTTCTGCTAAAAATGATTGGATATCTCTCATTGCAAGTATGCTGTGAACTATGAAAGTTAAATTCATTTACAGGGAAGGATCAATTCTTTTACAGATTATGATATATGAAAGGTGGCATATATGTTTAAATCCTGATTCATAATGGACAACAGAACCTACTAATTTAAATAAAAAGGGTAGCCTAAGTGGAGGAATTAAACCTATACTTTTACTTATTAGAACTACAAAAAAAAAACCCAGCAACATAGCACAGCTCTGTTCAAATAGGCTATTTTAAAGGAGTGTTTTTCTTTTCAGTGATTTTTTCACCATATGATATCTAAAAATATTTTTTGGATATGTATCCAAATTTTTTGGATACGTATCTTCTTATTTCAGTAAAGTCAAAATGTTGCATAGATTTACGGGGCTAAATAGGTGACAGGTTTACTGTATGATTACACTACAGTTCTAACAGTGTATTCATTTAAGATCAGAGGTTATGCATAATGATTTATGGCATTTTAATGGATCAAAGGTGGGTTTGAACATTTTTGTTAAAACACTGCTTTCATGGGAACTTCCAAAAATCTGCAGTTTTCATTTAAGGCTGGAAAGAAAGGAAAAAAATTCCCATCAAAAGAAATCCTTTTTTTCTGTAATATTGTAAATTAAATTTTCATTAGAAATTACACGACTGTCATTGATTATTATCTAGTCATATTGTCTTCAGATTCAAAATACATTCAGCAGAAGCTAGTTATTTCTTCAGCTGCAAGGTCTAAGAATATTTTTCTTTATATAAATTAGCTTTTATATTTTATGTCCTGCATAAGGCCCAAACTTTCACTAATTTGATAGTGTATCTGTTAGTATTGGAAAAATCTACTCTGTTATACCTATAGCATTTGCTGAACTCCTTTGTTGTGTAGGTGAGAGTTGAATTTTTCACTGTCTACTGAAATATGATAACACCTCACTAAAACTCTGAAGAAATTATGAAAGCATTTTTTTTTCTACTGAAAAAACTTCCCTGAGAAAAATCCTTGATATACCTTGATAGTGATGATCCACTCAAAACACTTTCAGTGAAGCATAAGTTGACTGATGTTTTTCTACACAGGTTACTGAAAGTACATGATGAGGAAAAGTTTTATTCCCTCCTTCGTAACATCTCTTCTGTCACTCTTCCTTCTTGTATGTCCACTTGCATTGTACTCATACAGCTAATTTTCACAAATTCCAGGCAAGAGAATGGGATTGATAAATCCACATGAAATATCAAGCTCCACTACTTAGTACAGCAGCAAAGAAGATTAATTCATTTTAGCAGGTTTTTTTCAGAAAGCATCCAGCAGGTTTTTTCAGACAGCATGTTTGACTTTAGCTGACTTTCCCCTTAATGCTTTTTTTTCAAGGCTGCAGGAAGGATATTTGAGTACATAGAGCATAACATCACAAAAAGCAGCTTTCAAGCTGCTTTTAGAGAAAAGAGTATTTTTAATGCAAGCACCAAAAAAAAAAAATTGTTCTTTTTAAGAATGACTGTCCTCTGCAGCTTCTGCTAAACCAGCTTAACAAAGAAGATAACAACATGACTAAAATATTTATACTTTGTTATAGTCACTTTGAATAATAATAAAAAAATATTCACAAGTTTATTCATCTTTCCTAACGATACAAAAAGAAGCACCTAAGCACTGATGCAGAAACTCAGACTGTAAAATCAATATATCAGCTCAGTAGAGCTGAGCTTCTTTCTAATGCTGCTGTTCCAGCAGTAGAGTTTACCTTCTGAATTATATATGTATTGACCTAATTATATAAATATTGACTTTGCTTTATATGAAGCTTTTCTTAGTCTCGATGTAATTACAATGTCAATATTTGTTGTATGTAATAACACTGAATTTAGACTTGTTAATTTTGATTGATAGTGGCATGCCACAAGTTATTACATGGGATAAGAGTTAGTCTATAAGCATGCATAGCAGATACAAGCAGCTGACAATGCTACCAAATTTCAGTGTGTCTCCAAGACCTTCTGTTTCCCATGTTTAACCAGGCAGAGGAAATATAATGGGTGATTACATCCATGTTCCATTAGAGTACTATTTTGAGGTGGAGAAATATTTACCCTGGTAAAAAAAAAAATAAAACGTACAAATATTGAGCTGGGAACTCAGTAAAAGGGTTCCTGTTTAAAGTTAGCTTTAGAACTTTTCCTTACAATATTGTAAAATGTATTTAAATTTTGCCAAAATGGAGGTTTTATATAGAAATAACTATATTTTTCTGCATACCTTCCATGAGTTATACATTATTTTGCAATTATATTGGGACGCAGACACAAGAAATTTCACTTTAAATTATTTCCTTTTTCTTCAAATCCAAGAAAGATGTGAGCAGTGGACTTTCAGGTGCTACTGGGACTTGCAAAACGTTCACTTCAGTCTGTAAATGTTTGTTGAGATATATTTCTACAAGAACAACTTTGTTCAGAGCTGGCAGACCTCAGAAATGTTTTCAGTGATTAATAGCCATATAGTATAGTGCATATTTCTAGATGCAATTATAAAGCATTTGAATTTGGCAGTAACATGAGAATTAGAAACCAAACTGTGACAGTCTGTGCACTGAGGATATTTAAATTTTTTCTAGCTATAATATGTTGCCAGCAGTGACAAGGCATGCATCATACTGTATTTTCTTATTTGTCTCAGCAGGGATGCCAGACAAGACGAACCTCAGTGACGTAAAGCAAATCCATCAAACCAACGATGGCAGCACTTTAGACAAAACTGGAGCAGGATGTGCAGCAATGGCCGATTATATCACATTTATGCTGATTAGTTTGGTAATACTGTTTCTCAGTCTTTGGTAACTGCTTATTTCTGGCTTGATATATGTATCTCATTGTCAACTATTTATCCCTACTCAGAAGCCTGGAATAAGGGATCTGGTGAATATAGCAGTATTTATGGTATCTTGTATACGATCAGCCAGTGATCTCAGCCATGAATATTAACAAAGAGTTTTGTGTAATATTTTACCTGTGTTTTTTTTTTTAAGCCTGTATAGTCATAAAAAGTCATGCTTACTTTTTTAATATTTTATATTGAAAATAAGTGGTCTACGATAATATTTCTCTTAAAAGCAATTTGTAAAAAAAGAGTATTACCAAGTTTGAAATGGTCTCTCTCATCTAGACCAATCCTGTGCTCATAGTAGACTCACTTCTTGCAAGTTTCCTAAGTCCAAGTTCAGTTGACATTGGAATATCTCCAAGGAGGAAGACTTTACAGTTGTAGTGCTCTAGTGCTAGAACACTAGAACTAGTGTTCTAGTGCTTCAACATTCCTAGCAGATATTTTTTAGCTACTGTATTTCAGTTTGTGCCTCTTGCCCATTGTGCCCACTGAGTCCTGTCACAGCACCACGGACAAGAGTTTGGCTCCATATTCTTTGCTCCCTTTATCAGGTATTTATAAATTTTCAAAAGATCCCACTCTGCATCTTCTCCAGGCCAAACAGACCCAGCTGTCTCAGCCACTCCTTGCATAAGTTTTGTTCCCATACCTTAGAAATCTTCAGGCCCTTTGCAGGAATCCATCCACTATGTCCATGTCTCTCTTGTCATTGTCCTTGAGAGCTCAGACCTGAACATAACATTGTAGATGTTATCTCACTAGTGGAGAACAGAGGGAAAGGATCACCTTCTTTGACCTGCTGATATTTTTCCTGATTCAGCCCAGAAGGTAGTTGGTTGTCTTTGCTGCGAGGGCACAGTATAGACTCTTTTTCATCTTGGTGTCCATTAGGACCACAAGGTCCATCTCTGCAAAACTGCTTTTCAACCAGCAGGCACCAACCTGTACAGCTGTATGGGGTTATTCCTCCCCACAAGAAGGATTTGGCATTTCCCTTTCTTGAACTTTCTAAGATTCCTATCAAGCCAATTCTTCAGTCTGTCAGGGTCCCTTTGAATTCAGAATAATTTTTTATAGTTCAGAAAAACCTATATGTTAGATACTATATATGTATATGATAGCTGCATTTTATCTAGGGATAACAGCAAGGTTAAGATTCAGTGTTGGATTAAGGTGTCTTAACATATATGTCAAGCTACAGATATATGTGCTCTTTAAGTTGTAACTGTAGCCATTGGATTCAATTGCTAAAATACCAACGAGTGCCAGTTGTGATGCCCAAAAAAACCCCACCTGGTGTCCACTACTGTTCTGAATGGCCTCAGGTCTTTCTCCGGGCAAGTAACTACAGTCCTTCATCAACACAGTCAACAAAGACCAGCACATTTTTCAGCTCATATAAAGACAGACACCCAAAAAAGCAAGTCAGTTGCCTGAAAAAATATGACTGGTGCCGCCTAAGATTTCTTGGAGTATCCAAGACATCCTCAGGGGACTGGCATATGTGATGCAAGACTTATGAGATGTTCAGAAGCTTCCTTAAATGGTAGCCATGGGGAGTGGCAGCTGGCAGCTACGTGGGACATCTCTAACTCAGATAGATCTAGACATTCACATGTGGACCCATGAATCATACACCGAACCCCCACCAATATTACCGGTAGCTTAGATACCTGGTTGGAGTGGTGACACATGAATGCAAACCTGAATCACAACAATCCCAGCTCAAGTTCTTGTGCTTCATAAAATGAGGCAAGTAAAAGCATGCTGCAGTACTAATGGTACATTTTGTATTACTGTTATAAAATTTAATTGTTCTGCCATGACTAATTCTTGTGTCATTTTAACCAGAAAGTATTTAAGAATATTTTGTAGTTATTTCTGCTGTAGAGTATTTTACAAGAAGAAAAAAAAAAAAAAACAAAAACAACCTGTACAGTATTGTATGTATTCATATGATAACTAGAACTCTTTCTAGACAAAAAATGTTACTCTTGTATGGGACTAATATAAAGAAACATACATAAATATTTTTATTCCCAAACATCTATATTAGTCATTAACACACACAGTATAACATACAGTATAATAAATAGGTAAACAGATATAAAAATTAGAAAAGCAAGTGAACATTTCTATAAATAGATCCATACCCAGATAAATATCATTATTAGGCATGTGTGCCAGTATGCACATTTTGCTTGACCTCTTTTTTCCTTTGCAGATTTTGCAAATCAATCTTTCAAATTCATTTGTCTTGCTTACTTGAAATTATGACATTGGTAATTCAGGGAAAGAAAATGTGAATTTTCCTTTGTAATGTCACCTCACACTAGTAATCAATCCAGATTGGCAACTGTTTTTTTTTTTTAAATGGCCAGTATCAGTCACTTCAATGGAAATTGAATAAGGCTTTGAAAAGGAGATACAGAAATGCAGAAAAAAATCCTCAATTACTTTTATATATGTCCTGAAGCACTTTGTTTCCATTCCTAACTTTTGTGCGCTGTTAAAGACCTTACAAAGACAGGTATTCCAGGAATAGTAGTTTTTTTTTCTATAGAATCTAGGAAACACAAGCCTCATTTTCAAATACTGATCGTAATTAGTCCTAAGACCTCCTCAGGTATATGTGAATTACTAGTCTGTAATACTCCTTTCTTTTGGCTTTCTTGGCCTATTCCCATTATCTTCAACACTGTACCTACACAGAATAACTTCTAAGATGCCTTTTGGAGTGGAAAATTAGGTTTCTCCTTACCAGACACATATGAACAAACTAGTAACAACATGAATAATAGTGGCAGGTCCGGAGATTTCTCACTCACTACTCTGCCATGAGACCTCATTCACCCTCCTGTTCCATCTAACCCTAGGCATCACTGCACAGTCCACATCATTGCTCAGAGTCATTCATCTGCCAGGCTGCATCAAGATATTTTCATTAAATCTACCATGCTACGAAGAAATATTCTAGTTTCTTAAAGGACTGTTATATAATCATTAAAACAGGTCAGAGCAAGGAGAACGGAGACAAGACTCTTTGATGATCTGTCCCAAGGTCACCTTGCAAGGGAGGTACCATTCCACAAACTGTGGAAACCTGCAGAATTTTGTATAACTCCACACTTGGAAGGTAGGGGGGAAAAAAAGGACCAAAACCCCCAATGTTGCTGTGCTATGCTAAAGCAAACAATGGAAAGAGGAATAGCACTGAACAGAAACATGAAGAATGCTTTAGAGAAGCCAAGAAGAGAAATAGGAAAAAAAATGTTAAGCTGGAGATTGTGGTAATGGAGCATAAAACCACCTCCATCCATATAAAATGATGTACTGTTCACAGTATGTATGTAAGCCAATCTGGGTCAATTGCCTGGGCATGCAGAAGCTTTTCCCAACATGAGGTTACACAGGCTGCACAGGGCTGGTTCTGAGCTCCTCAGATGACCTCAGAAATGACATGCAGGTCTCGTTTCCTCTGTTTCCTTTCATTTGTTTATACTGGGGCATTTTTGACAGTTAGAATCTTCTCCGTATTTCCCAGAACATGTAGTAAATAAGATTTTGGCTTTATTTTGCCTTCTATAAAATAATCTTTTCATGTATTATAACTGTTATGGTCTCAAATAAGAATGCTTGACTCAAAGTGCACTATTTCTCAGACAGACACACACTTGAAGACTGATCATACTAAAATTGCAATATTAGAGTTGTGTACCTGGCCTTGGTACATTTTTTTTTTTTTAAATAGCAACCATAAAATAAGAGAGCCTTGTAAGAAATAATTTCTTGGAGGACAGTCTGGCTACTTACAATAAAATTCCAGGAAAGGAATAATTCTAAAAAAATACAGCTCTTCAGATATCCATAATATTTTTATTTGATAAAATCAAGATATTCCTCTTCTACCCTGAGCTCAAGAGAGGCCCTATACATAGCACACTCATTTGTTAGGAAAGCCTGCTTTCTCCCTGGGTGCAGCCCTCAGATCATTGTCCATTACTGGTTTTCCAGGAAGGCCAAGGTCAATGAAAAAGACTGAGGTGCCACAGTGTGTCCAGAGAAGTTCAAGGGAGCTTGTGACAGATCTGGAGTATCTGAGGGAGCTGGGATTGTTTCATCTAGAGGAAAGGAAGCTCAGAGGTGACCTTATCACACTACAAAAAACAGAGAAGAGGTTGTATGAAGATGGGGGTCAGCCTCTCCTCCCAGGAAACCAGTGACAGAGAGGACATAGCCTCAAGCTGTGCCAAGAAAGGTTTAGATTGTGTATCAGGAGTAATTTCTTCATAGAAAGGGTTGTTACACATTGGAATGGACTGCCCAGTGATTTGGTGGAGTCACTATCCCCAGAGATATTTAAAAGACATGTAGATGTGATACTGAGGGACATGGTTTAGTGGCAGACTTGGCAGTGCTGGGTTAACAGACTCAAGGATCTTAAGGTTCTTTTCCGGGCTAAATGATTCTATAATTCTTGACTTTGCATTTCTGTTTTCTGTAGTTGTACCTGTGTTTGTAAATGTGCTTGTATCTCCTGGGGAAAAGGTACTGACTGGAGTACTTATTCTCATAACTAATGTCCTAGCACTTTAAATAAACATTTCAAGGTGACAGCTTTTCCTGTGTGTAGCTGGTGAAAGAGAAAAAAAAGCACCTGTTTCCTTCAAAAGCAAATACCATTGTTCTCTTCATGAATAATAAAAGATGATGCATAATTACAGCTATGTAAAAGGTTATCTTTTTGTTCTCTCTTTTTTATAGATAGTTATGCATACAACTTATTTACAACTCTGTACCTGTGTATTTATATGCTAAAATAATATTCTTGTTCAGTTTATAACAGGGTTTAGATTAACCTATTGAAGATTTCAGATTAATCTTGTTATTTCCATATCATCTTCTCAGGATAATGAATTAAAATATGTAGTTGAAGCTATCTCTATTTGTTCTCCTTTATATTCAGTTTTTCTCTGAAATAATTGTATAAGCATTAATCTTATTTAGAAAATGGTGTGCTTTTCTGTGTGCTCTGAGTCTGATTATAATGGGAATTAAAATAAAAGTTGTTTCTAACTATATTACACTAAAAAAGCTAGTGAGTCCAGAAAAATCCATATTTTCTTCTTGAAAATCTCAACAAAATTAATAAAGTTTTAACTCTTGATTCTTTCGTCCTAGTGATACATGAACAAATTTTGGGAGAACATATTTGCATTTCAGGCAGGTAGAAACTTCGTCTTTCTATTTATTTTAGTACTTTTTAATGTGAAATGCTGCAGACAGTATACCTGGTACCCCATGAGGCTCTTTTCCAGTTCACATTGAAGAGGAAGCTCATGCTGAGCTTCTGTGGCTGGGAGGACTCAGTCGATGCATCTCATCACCCCTCACAGTGCAGAGGGCTGTGCTAAGATCACCTGCTGTGCATGCCTAATTCAGGTGTCACAACGAAGTCTCTCCAGGTTTGTCAAGCAGTCCTAATCAATTGTTAGTCTCTTGAATGTAAGTCACACTGAGGTCTTTCTCTGTGGCAGCTTCTGATTTTCCTGCTCCTCTCAATGTCACTCTCTTTCCCATTTGAGCTGGTACAAGAGTTTACAGGATCACGCAGTGAAACCAGTCGGGGTATTTCTGACTCAAAGGATCTCCTTGATCCAGTTCACCTTGCATCTTCAAAGACAATACTGCTGGTACAATGGATGGTGTGGCCACAGTGCTCCTGGAATTTTAGCCACATATTTATGGCAGGTGGACACAACATTAGGGACAAAAACCACAGATAACATTACAACATACTGCAAAGTTGTTTCCATAACTGTGTTATGTGTGGAGATTCATACTTCAGTATCTAAAGCAGGATATGGCCCTTAAAAAATCATAGTAAAGCCTGATTTTATTCACGCTGCACACGAAAGTGCATAACAGATCTCTTTTGCTGATGGCAAAAGCATACTGCTCAATACATACATCAGCATGCCTTACAATGAGTCATTTCTCTTCTTTGTATCTGTCTTTAGGGGATCAGTATTGCATAGAAGGTACTTCCCTGTTTATTTTCAGTTCACTTTATTTATAAGTATAGCTAACACCTTTGTGATGGCTGTTAAAAATATTTTTCATGTCTGTTTACATCCCTGCTTTTTGGCAGACAGAGGTGTTCATGAAACCCATGTATTTCACCCTCTGTATAAAAAAAAAAAAAAACCCAAACAAAAAAGATTTTTATAAACTGAAAAAAAAAAATAATACCAGGCCTTCAGAAAGGTAAAAATCAACATCATCCTGAAGCATAAAGGTTTCTTGGCACATATATCTTTAGCAAACTATAAAAAAATGTTATTTTTAGTTTAAGAGCAATATCAGACTTGAAATTAGTGCATGGGCCAGCTCCTACTTTTAGAGATTTCTGATACAACTGAATTCCATGGATACAACAATAAACATACTTTGATTTTGTATTATCTACATGCAAAATTGAATTGAGACACTTAATACAATAAGATTGTTTTCAGAAACTTATCACAAAATTACAGGTAATAGCAATTTGTATTTCTCTGCTCTCTCCTGATTATATGTACACCATAACAAATAAAAAAATTAATTTAGAAAATAAAGATTTATATTGTGAACCCCTACCTCTGTGACTCTTAGGAAAAAGTATGGAATTTGTAACTTGGTGATAAATTTCAGCATTTCAGTAATCTAAACATCATGGGAAAGAGGAAATTACATAGTTTTTATCTTTTTTTATGACTATATATTCAGCTTTCCACTCTTTGTATGGGTCTTAAAACTGGCAATTTCAGACTGCAGAAGAGGGGTTATGTTGAGTGGGCAGCATCTGGGTCCTTTGAAGGGAGGAATATTACATTGATGCTTTATTCTTTCTCACTTCAGGATCGACTTTGTCATTATGTTTGCTACCATGCTTTTATACCTTTGCTCTTCCTTCATTTATCTGGTGCTCCAGATTACATCTGGATCTAATATATGTGGTGCCATTTGCATATGTTAGATGCTACATCTTGGTTCTCTTTGTTACCCTTAAAACCAGTTTTTCCTGCTCCAGAGCTACATTTCTTCAAAGAGCATGGGTCAGTTGTTTATAGCTATGGGGTCCCCAGTAGCAACCTGCTCCCTGTCCTCTGGCATGCCATGTCTGTGCTTCCTTTACACCACAATCCGTGTCTGCAGTTCTCTGCTCTTGCACTAATTCTCTATTACTCCATGTTGAACATTGTCTTAGAGTCATAAATATCTCATTCTGCATGGAATAACTGCTTGTTACTGCCATCTATGTAAAACTATTGTTGTCTCATGCAAAGATAAATGAAAGTAAACAAAATTTGCCATAGTTATTGGGTCAGTCAGGAAAAAACTCTCGTATCACAGCTAAACTGAGCAAAACAAAGCTGCAGGCAAGGAAAGAAACATTCAGACAGCCAGTCTGAGGAGTGCCAGTCTGGAGGGCTTGAAAACTCCATACAAAGCCAGTAAGGGCCACTTTAGCAATGGCAACGCTATATTCCAAGGCTGCACATTTATACCAAGGTGGTCTGAAACACCTGCCTCAGGGTGGCCAGATCAACTGAGTGCTCTGGATCAAAGGGTCACCTTGAAAGTGATTCCTCTCATCCTGAGAAAGGAATCTAAGATCACGTAGGTCTCTTCTGGTAAAAAAGAGATTAGTTTAAGGATATCTAATAATTAATATGTGAATTCACAAGAGAAAAAAAATTACTTTTATCATGGGACAATCCAGTTAAGGCCTTCAACCTTTTCCTTCTAGAACAAAAACTTCTAAAGTGTTACCTGTCTTCATTACCTGCACAGAGAATTTGAATAGCCACCCTAGCAGGACTGATCTTCTGCATCCCCTGATACTCAGGTACCATCTGGATCTGCTGAATAGCCTTCTACAGCAGCATGGGCCTAAAACTGTTTAAAACTTGAAACTAAGTAACCTTGAAACTAAATAAAAATAATTATGGAAGATTTTTTTTTTAATGTGAGAAAGCCAGGGAAAGGCACTCTCCATGCATTTCTGCAAAGCTACTGGAATTTCAAATCATATTTGAGAGTTTATAAACCCACGAACATACATGCTTATCTAAGTAATGATCAGTCCTATTTCAAACGTAGATATGTAGTAACAAAGAAAATAAACCATTCTGTACCATAGGCAAGTGAAATTTGCTTGTGTCTAATATGACTTTATCTTTGGTTTTATCTTAACATAATGCAAAAGCTTGAAGACAAATTTACTGATTGACAATAAATTTACTGATTGATCAACAAAATCATAGCCAAAAACCAAATCAAACCAAACCCCAAACCAAACCAACAACAACAACAACAACAAAAATCCTTCAGCGTGAATTATTCCAATACTTAGAAATCTGTGATGGATGTTCTGACAAATCTCATTCCTCCTCCCTAAGCGGTTTCTGCATTTTAGGTGCAACTGTTCCCAGATAAAATCCTGACACAGTCCAGAGAGAAGACAATAAGATTTCATACTCTCTGTGAACAAATTCACTGTCTCTGAGCTCTGATGGTGGAGAAGCTTTTTTGTTATTGCCTCTAAATCTATTTTGTCCCCCTAGAATCTATCATGTCTGCTCCTGAGTTGCCACAGCTTACAGCCTAGCAATTTGCAGAAACATATCAGGTTCTAAATTGCTGTGGCACGGACAAACACTCATATCACTGCTGAAAACACAGAGATCCCCAGGATAGAACAACCAATAATTTCTCTGGAGCTAGTGGAAGATCTCTTTTAATGGGAATCAGAGTTTTGAGCGTTGAAACTCTAGCCAAGCACTGCTTTCACCTGAAATTAGAAAACTAAAATTGTGTGATATATATACACTTGCCTTTATACGTAAACAAGCAGATAATGGTCAGCAGCCTTTATACGTAAACAAGCAGATAATGGTCAGCAGCACAAACTTTTTGGGTTTCAGGCATTTCTTTAACAAATGGTTTCTTTCCTTTAAGTAAAACAATTTTGGAAGAGAATCTCTCTGTTTTAGAAACAAAAGGCAACATACAACTGATTGAACACTCAGGAAAGAAAGATGATAAAAATATTTACTTTTCTATTTTCATCTCTAAAACAATAGCATACTTCATAGCTATTTCAATCAGGAGCCCATGTACCAATCTTTAAAAAAAAAAAACGTTTCTTATCAGTGCATGAAAACATCTGTTTTCAAAGGCCATCATTTGACTCTGAAAAAGATCCAATGTTGTCAATATCCATTGTTCTTATTTTTTCCAGTAAAACTTAAACAATAGTGGGCAAAAGTAGTAATTAACATGCAAAACAATGTTACTCTAAATGTTTTTTAAATCCCTGCACAAGTATGAACTCTATCTGTTCTCTGGCAATACAGATGAAAGCACAGATGTATAACCACTAACTGGTATGTGTATTGTTTATCCCCACAACTGCATAAGCATTTTGTTTTCTCTCTCACATTATACTCTACTGCTCTTTTTGCATGCTAATTTTATCTACTATTCTATATAATTGTCAATGTTAGCACTTTTTTTCTAATCTGACTGTAGAATTGCAGAGAGGTCCATTTTTTTTGTAGGTTTGTTCATGGCCTACTGAAGGGGTATCCCAATGTTATTAGTCTGGAGAGTCTACTTCAAAAATTAATGCTTAAAAAATTACTACAATGAGGGAAAGCCAGTTGTGACATTGGGTATGGGATGCTGTTGCTGGTATCATTATACAGTATACAAAATTCAGCCTTTGCTTCCATACAGATACTTTATTTAACATCAGTTGGTAATTTTACTTGGATTCAGATGAGAAATTAGAAGAATCATCTAAATTCACAGAATCAAATTTATTAATCAGATTTCCCAATGAGGTAAATGGGAAAAACATTAAATCTCCAAATCCAAACATCCTGTCTTTCATATAGACTTGGATATGTTTAGGGAAGTGATTATATGATTTGGATTGCCTCAGCTATTGGGGAACTACATGCCATGGATCAGAGGTACTTCCCAGTCACAACAGTTCACAGCTGCTTTCCAACTCCATGATCCAGCACCCAAAACTTGTAATTTCTGATTCTCCTACAATGACTGTCAGAGGATATTTTATTGCTCAAAGCTGTTTAGAAAACTCATTATTAAATAGGTATCAAACCCTTGAGAATAAGCCATGTAACTTTGCAGAATTTCAAGTAGTTCAGACACTATTCGGTCTCAGAAGGAAAATAACACCCCTTCATCCATTGCTAAGTGGCTAGATAGGTTACATTCTCCATATAACCGTCTTATATATTTTTGCTGGCAGTAATGTTTAGCATTTCTGGTTCCATACACTATCTTCATCACAGTGATCTTTCCCTCTTTCACTCTACTTTCATTTATTAAGGTCATACCAAATATCTTAACAGAGACCCTAGCTTCTGTCCTGTCAGAGACCGTAGAAAAGAAGGACAAATTTAATTCTGGGATATGCCAGCCTTTTTCAGGAAATTTTTTCAGAGGAGCGAAGGAATTGCTAAGGTGATTATGAGCTATTTCAGCTTTAGTACATTTAGGCAAATAAGGAGCACCACCATTTGCTTTATTTGATAGCTTTTTGCTGGACTACATGGAAGAACACTGCAGGTTTAGGCACACTGTGACTAGTACACTATCTGACTGGCAGTTTCAGCAGAGGCTGAGGTTTGAACAAGCAGCAGCTGAACTGCACCAACCTCTCTCACTGTTTCTTTCAGAATGGAGATGAAGAAAAATCTTTTACAGGGTAATGTCAGGAAACCTGCAGTGCTGCTGTGGGTGTTTGTTCTGTGCCTAGATGAAAGCCATTGGGTTCCTGCACTGTTGTTATGATCCGGATAGAAGAGACACCTCTACACGAATTAAGGTGCAAATAAGACCATATGCCAAAGTCACCAGTACAAATTTTATTTAACAGTAAATGTGAGATAGAGACATAGAAACAAATAGGAAGGGGATGGGGGAGAGAGGCAGAGAGAGAGATTAAGTGAATATATCACCATCACAAGTGGCATTCTGCTGATCCCTGAGTAATTTTTCTGGAGGTACCATGTTTATACAGTCCAGATCCTGGGTATCCGTGGGGTGACGATGCCATTCCCATAAACTAGAGGTGGCATATGCATAGGCATTTTCTTCCTTTCCCAACAGCTTGCCACAGTGGGAATTTTTTATCTGGATGATAACCAAACCTTTAACTCCATTAGACCTGCCTTTAACTCCATTAGGCCTGGAATTAACTCTTCCCTGCTGTGCATTATGTGTTTATTTCAAGTTCCATTGTGGTGGCTTATATTATGGGGACAGTGTTTTCAGACATGCAATTGCATTCTTGAAGTCCTCACAACTGTCAGTCTGCCACATTTCAGAAAAAATGGTTTGTAGAGAAGACCCATAAAGCTATCAAATGCTAAGGCAAAATTAAATTTACATTTCATGAAGGTTAGTAATTATCATTTCTCAAACATTGCTAGATGGTTTAAACAAAATGATCTTGAGGATTTGTGATATATGGCACATAGTATTCAAATGGCTTTGCATCAAAGCCCGACGCTGGCTTTTCACCAAATTATATCTTTGCTATATGATATATGTGCATGAAGACTGTCTCAGATTGTGAGGTTAAAAAGAAACTTAGCTCTGCCCTTTATTTCTCTTCCCTTCAGGCTGTATCTCATTTTTTCAAAAAGCTTCAAAACAGTGAGTCTCTGAATGGAATTGAATTTGTAAAATTCAAATATCCCTTTTAATGTTGCCCTACCCTTTATGACACAGTAAGTACATTGTGAGATCTTATATACCCCTTTTCATAAAAAGACTCAACTTAAAAAAGAAATTCCATAGTGCAGTGTAAGCAATAGCTAGTTTCTTGTGCTGACAACCTCGAGTAGATAAAAATTCCTGTAAGACTCCCTCTTATCACCTCTAAGAGAAGAAGCTATCTTCACTCCCTGATGCCATACAGGCACATGCCCCAGGTTTAGATGATGAAAAGAATCATGTATGAAATGACACCAATCCAGCATCCAGGAGGCCACAAAGAATGTTAAGGTTTCTCTGTACCTCTGAATGTCAATTTATGTTTATGTTGGGGCACTGTGAATGAGTGAACATTATAGAATATCAGAATATTCCCCTACTCCCATCTACAACTAAAAGGTTTTTGAGAAAAAAATAGTAAGTTTTAAGAAACTTTATCCTCTACTTCCTTTGAAAATAACTTAGAATAACAGGATCAGTGTGAAAGGTTTCTGGCTCCCAAGCCTAGAAACCACTAGATCATACACACTAAGTCTTTCTAGATACCATTAAACTGGACTTCCTCCAATGCACGAGGTGCAGCCCAACTCACACAGCCTGTCTGTTCTAAAACCAGGGAGCAATAGCTTAGCAAATAGTGAAGTTAAGAAGACTTAATTTTGAGTTATTCAATGAATAAAAAAAGTTGAGTTCTTGAGCAAAGACTTTGAGAAATCAATTCTAAAAGGAAAAGTCATATTTCTTTTCCACCAAAGATCAAAATTTCAGTGATTTGGACTGTTTTTTGTCTTGCTTAAAGGAAGCATACTATTCACAGAAAACTACCATAATAAAACATGTATTTTTAAATCTTTGAATTAATACCTTGTCAAAGACCTTGCTGGGAATGCAAAATAAATTGAACTTGTTGAAGAAGATATAGAAGTCATCTCATCTAAGTTCATTCTTCCAAAAATAAAGTATTTGGTCCAAGCTTGTCCAAACATTCTCTTAGTCATCTGTGAAACATTTGTAGTACATGTCATTTTAATACCACCTTATATGACAGGAAAAACGAACTGCCCCCTGGAGATGCACATCTTCTTCAACTCTCTCTAAAAAAACTTAGATTAATCAATTGCATAAGGTACAGATGTTTTTGGATAGTAAATAACAAGACCCATCCCCACCTCAGGTGTCTAGCAGGAGTGAGAGAAATAAGACTTCCTTAATGACCACAAGGAAGTCCAAATAGAATTATAATTACTAAAATTGTTTTTAGAAAGGTTGTTATTATTATTATGCAAGGAAATTAAATTAATGATAAATTTAAAGGTTAAAAATTTTGCTGCCTTTCCAAAGTCTAAAGACTAAATAAAAAGCATCGACCTAACTGCATCTATGAGCACAGTTTTTTTCCAATCTGTTGATTACAGCCAGCTAATTCTGCAGCTATATTAGCCCCACAGCAGTAATGACCTGGGAATAGGACTTTGGAATGGTTATATTCATGAGGCCATGATTGGAACAGGAAAAGAAAAAATATTCAGAAACCTGGCCTTCCAGCTTCCAACAATTAGCTTTGCTACAAACCCAATTTGACAGGAGCACACATAAATTCCACTTTTTGCTAGTAACTGTAAACTTCAAAAAAACCCAAAGACATTTCCAAGGGATATTAATGGAGATGGTCTGGATCTAAAAGGAAAGTTTGGTGCATTTGAGATCTTTGCTAATGAAATTAATGAACAAAGCCATAATGTGTAATGGATTAAATATTACATTAGCAGTCCATTTCCAAAGGATTGATGAGCTTCTTGCTTGTTTCAGACACTACTGACAAGTAAGATTGGCTAAGAATCTGAAGATCTAAATGCCTCATTTTGTTTTCCAAAATGTAATATAAAAAGGACCAAATGCACCACAACAAACAAAAACAAAACAGAAATAATAAAAGGTTTCTGCTCATAAAGTTCTGCTTGAAGCAAGACTACAAAGTAATGCTGCCCCAGGATATGATTCAGTATTGGAGATGCTTTATACAAAGGCTAATGAGCCTGTACTGAAAACACTATTTGCCAGTGGCAAAACTAACAGTAATTCTATATTATTGCTAATTTGCTGGCTATTTTTCTTCATTCAATAGCTGATAAATTCCAACAATGTTGCTTCTAGGGAAATATCAACTGCTATGAAAATGACATGTAAAAGTGTCATAACTCTAAGTGCTTTTGTGACAGGATTATTAATATTTGCAATTCATACTTATCATTGAAGATACAAAAGTTAAACTTTTCCAAAATATTGAGTCAAGGAAATCTGTTTTGCTTTGGTGGTATTGTGAACCAATGGTGGTATTGTGAAAGATTTTGCTTTGGTGGTATTGTGAACAATAAATTCTATTGGTTAGTAGTGCATTTCACAGAATCATAGACTCATGAAGTGTAGAAGAGACCTTCAAGAACGTGTAGTCCAACCTAACACCACTATTCACCCCTAAACCCTATGACCAAGTGCCACATCCAGAGAGCTCTTGAACACTTCCAGAAACAGTGACTCGGTCACATCCTCGGGCAATTTGTTGCAATGCCTAACACTCTTTCAGTGATTTTATTTTTTCTAATATCTAATCTGAATTTCCCTTAGGGCAACATATGCCATTTCCTCTTGTCCTTTTACTTGAGACATGGTAAAGTAGATCAATCCCCACTTGATGAAAACAATTCTTTTCTCGATTTTAAAGCTAATGACTTTTTATAGACAACAGTAACTTTTATTTTCTCTACATATTTACACTGTCAGACAAGGGAGTAAACCTCCATTTTCCTTTCTCTGCTGTCTTCAGAGGCAGGATAAGCCTATTAATAAGAATTCACTGGCACCTTTTACATTTTTTCCGTTTAGGATCTACAGTGGATGGCTAATGTTGCAAGATGTCAGGTAACATGGCACTAAAAGAACATATTGCAATAAAAGAGACACTTAAATAATACAAAATCAGGTCTAACAGCTTTTACAGAGCAGGTAAGACTATATTTAATACTTTAAGGATGAATTTAGCATATGTATTATAGTTCATAATCCTAACTCCTGTAAAAAGCAACCACAAAATCCTATAGCCCCATAATGAAAGGGAAACACAGAAAATGCTGCAATAAAAATATTTTTTCCTGAGATAATAGGTTAAAAGCCCCCTATGTTATCTTTTATTCAAGTAAAATGAAAATTTCTGTTGAGTTGCCCAAAATGCTAAGCAGTGTGTTTTTGCTTACTTTCTGTTGACTTAATTAAAGGCTCCCAAAACATTTGCAAATCCTTTTGTTTGTATTTCCTGCATGGAATATATTGAGACAAGCAAGCTGTATTAGATAACAAGGTGAACCCCATAAGTGCTCTCCATTTTCTTTAACCAAGATGTCTAAAGATTCCTCTAAACAGCAAACAAAATGGAGATCATGGATTTGATTGAAAGCATACCTGGCCAAAATGGGCTACCTGGAAATGCACCACATGTGACACCAGCAAAAAATACTGAAAGCATTTCTTTCTCCGGGGTGGCATCTGTTTTGACACTGCTCAGCACACTTCAGTACATTCATCCACACATCTGTGCTTCTTGGAAGAGCCAAGTGACCACGTGGCACATTAAAGATCTTCCTAATAAATCTTAGATAAATCTATCTAAGGATACCTTTCTATCAAGTTGTTTGTTTTCTAATACAGCTTCCTGGTTCTGAAAACATCTGGGTCTAACTATAAGGACAGTGTACATTTTGCAGACAGATTCTTAATCTCTATTATCTGCATCATTTACTTTCAGTCTTACTCTATTTTTCTGCTTACTCTATATTTCTGCTGATACATATCTGTCTGTATGAGATCCTGAAAAAATGAAATTTAAAACAAAATTTGCTGTTTGCAAACAATGAATGTATGTAGCGTTTGTGGGCTTTTCTTCTTTCTTTTGTTTTAAATATTTTCTTTTCAAGTGTAATTTAGAAGGAAAATTTGCATTCTGATTGCAAAGACAGAAGTTAGAAGCAAGTGGAAAAATACAAAGAAATGGATTATTACACAGGATGTACACTGCCTTCCATCAAAACTAAACAGCTATCACATTTAAGACTTCCAGGAGAGATTCACTTCCATATAACATTTGAAAAATATGACTAAAATATTAAAAAAAAAGTTTTAATATGACTTCCAATTTGTCACATATTCAAATTATGTACATGCTCCTGCTTCATAAAAAACTACATGGCATCAAGGCTGTTACATATTGTCCATCTTACATTTAAAAACTACAGATTTACACCTTTGTCAATATAAGAGGTTTTTTAGTAGAAAATAAATTTTATCACTACAATATGAAAAATTAATGTAATGTGATTTTATTCTTTAATAGAAGACACAAATCAAGCAAAGTCAAATACCATTGATTTTCAAATAGTGAGACACAAGGGAATCAGGTAGCAACAGCTCATGGATCTGGTACAAATACTGGTATACCTTCATATTCATGATTTCACCTACACTGTTTCTGGATGCCTCTGTTACATTGTGAAAGGAAATGTCTATTCTCTGCCTTTCCTTTTAATTACTTATCAGAATACAGCAAGATATGTATTACTGCAGATATATCTTCATTTCTGATGTACAAACATAAAGAAAACTTTTTTTTTTTCCTTTTGTTCCTTTTTCTCTGCAAGGTTCCCTTATGAAAAGATTTCAAGTTGTGTCACATTATCTTTTGTGCTTGCCTCCATTTGCAGCCATAACAGTTGTTCCTGGTAACTATCCACCCATCATACATGTGCTCCCTTATGTAGTTACTCTTCAATAAAGCATAACACAATTTTTTTTTTCTAAATATGTTATTCAAATGTACCAACTTCTGGCATTTGCTTTGCTGTTTTATTTCAGTTGTACTATTTACCTAATTTGCTCTTTTTTCCCTTCCATACTTGCTCAGTGTGATGAGTGTGATCTGCTTTCTTCCCATCCCCACTGGCAGTGCGGCTCCCTGAGTGCCTCAAGCCCACGTGGGACAGTGTCCTGCTGAAAGTGCCAACCTCCTCCATGTCTGCAACAGCACATTCCCTCTGCCTCCTGCATTTTGGCTAGGCAAGCAGTGAGGCAGGTCAGTTTGTTGATTCCCTGGAAATTCAACCAGCTAAAAATCAACACTTGGTTTTGGTCTCAGTGCTACTTTCTCCGGTAGCAACTGCTTGCAAGAGCAGCACTTAAGACCTAGAAATGCACAGTCTCCCATTCTTAGAATGGGGTTGGTTGTAGCTTGAGAAATTAGGTCAATGAGGACACTCACAGATCCTAAAGGATGTGAAACTGGACCCTCATGCTTTGTAGATGTAGAAGTCCTTCAGAGAGCAGTCATTCTAACTGCTTCATTGTCAAGAGTGAACACATCAGCTGTCATCACAGTGTGTTTAGTCAACTGCTACCCACAGTTCACTTACCATCTGTGGCTCTTGAAGAGATAAACATGTACACACACAAACATGTACAGGCCTACAGGACACTGGGATTTCTGATCTATCTCTATCTTCACCTAAAAGGCAGTTTCTTGCACAATGTGTGGAATTTGAGGTCTTCATTTATATTACACAGGGAAATTAGCTTCTCAGCGAAATCTGTAGTCTTAAAGGTCAGGCATTATAGAAAAGTTTTAAATCCTTATTTGAATATTTTACTCCAAGAATCAAGAACTTGGTGTTACCTATAATTTGTTTCATTTGTCATTCATCATATCAGTCCCTTAGTAGAATGTAGTACAATTTTCTTTTAGACCTCCTTCAAAACTGGAGGGAGGAAAATTCATCACACCTAAAGCTCTAAATGGTGTACCTATTTTCTGTCTTTAGAACTGTGATGTTTCCAACAGCATCCATCTTTGGAAGTCTGACATGCTGACAGTAAATTTATCTTCTGTTTTGTCATTCATAATCTTTTTTTATCATTCCGCAGTATGGTCACTGACTACCTTAATTTAATTTCACATTCACCCTTTTTGAAGCACTCTGTTTAGCTCCACCTTCTCTGCCACCTCTCATTTTTATTTAATTCTCTTAAAATCAGAGAATCTTTGTCCTGATATAATCCACTGTGCACGTTCTATTAAATAACATTCTGTGTTGCAAGAGCAAGCTGATAATAGTCTACTATGTGACCTTCTTCTTTGTCAAATTGCTCCCTCAACCCCACTTACACTGTGAGAACAGTTCTCCCTGCTAAGTGTATTGTCACGGGCTTCCATTGTCCATTACTTGCATTCATTGCAATGAATGTACCTTAATGTTCCATACAGCAGTACTATAATGAATATATTTTTTGCATGTCTTGGCTTTTTCCATGGTCACAGAAATCAGTATTTTTTTTTTTTTCTCTCCAGGGATTTCAGTGCTTCAGTGAGTTTTGAATTAGGGCTTTATGTTTACTTTCCATGAACAGTGACTTTGTCTTTTGGATATGATATTTGCTCTCAGTGTATCATTAGACACTGGGCACTTCACCAGCGTGGTAGGGTACACCATCTCAGCAGACAAGAAGGAAAAAGAAGGAAACAATTCTCTCCATATTTTGAGTGAAACCCTATTAAAGAAATGGATGTACTTACAGGACATTTATAAATGTCTTAAAGAATATAAAAAAGGGCTGCATGCTTAGCAAACATGGCCACTGAAAAAATTTACAACAGTACTTTAGGACGCTTTAGGAGAAAATCATTCTGAAAAAGGTAAGCACCTTATTGACATACCTGTCTGGTACCATTGGTCTCTTCAGCTGTTCATTAAGTAATGCTGTTATTTTGAGTGTTGGTACTGATAGTGTTGCTCTAAGGGCTCTTGTTTGTAATGTTTCCTCATAAAAAAGAGAGGTTTTTCATTAGAAAAAAGCTGAAATGAGGAAAGAAACAGGAAGGGCAAAGAATAGTTAATAAAAATGTTAATAAATAATAACTAAATAATTACTTAAATTAATAATTTAATCATCATCATGATTTTAGCTGAAACAATTCCTGCTTACATCATCCAGAATTGTCAAAAAAGTATGCGGTTGTGCCAGGTATCAATTCCTAACATATAATATCAATTTTTAATATTTATAAATGTTTTAAAGTGTATTTTGGGGAAAGGTAAATTTTATATTATGAGTTTGCTTGTTTTTTATATGCATATTTTAACAAGGCTTGAGCTGGAATTTGGTAAACTTTACTTCCTTGAAACATTTCTTACTAGAATACGTGATTTTGTTTGGTGTTTTGTCAGAATACAATTTAAAGTAAGCTCCAAAGTGAACTCTATTTAAATTCAGAGCAATTTAAGATCAGGCTTATGCATTAGGTCAATACTGTAGAACAGTCTTTTCCTCCTTTTAGAACAGCTATCATTTATTTAAATTGAGTGCAAAGTAAAATTTATTATACCCTGTGTGCCTATAAGAAATCTCTAGTGAATATGATTGTTTATTCAGATAACTGTGTTATCCTTGTCCATTTTATTTTGCACTCTTTTGGAACATTATAGTGGAAAAATTTTCCTGGAGAGAGCCCTAGTTAATGATTTATGAGATAGACAACTTCCAGAATTCCTTTTGAGCTTTGCAAAATTGAACACGAGAGAATAAAGTTGTCAGGTGTCAGAGCAGTGGAGCATTTCTTCCAGTCTGGTTTGGAGGATGAAACCACATGGTGCTGTTCTGGGAAAACTTATTTTAGTCACTGTAAAGTGCATCATTATTATTCAGTCTGATTGATCAATGTAAGTATATTCACTTCATTTAGATCAAATAAATTCACAACCAAATTATTCTGTACACAGTCAGGTGCATGCCATCTATCTAATCTAAAACATTTTTCTATTTTGTTCCAAAAAAAAGGTAGACTGGTTGCCACAACGCAGACATAGTAAGTGAATGATAAATAACTCAATGACTTTCAGGCTGTATGAGCAGGAAAAATTAAATAATAGGAGAATAAAAAATAGACAACTCTTAAATCTTGCCAGTCACATGGAAGAAAGAAGGCATTTCATATAATTTTATTTGAAATATTGCTAGTATCGGTAAATTAGATGTACCTTCCGCCAAACTGTTCACCAAGTTTTGAAAGCCGATGGAATATTTTGATATCAGAATGACTAGTCGAGAAATAGTAAAATTGAGCTATATGGAAACAACCCTAATTCATTCCATTATTTTATTAGATGACTTTCAAAGAGACTTGACATGTCATATGATTTGGCTTTGGATATGAAGAGAAAATTTCTGGGCTCCTGAAGTGCTGGATTGAAAGACAAGCCTGACAGAGTTCAAGAAGCATTTGGACAGTGGTCTGAGGCACATGGTGTGGTTTTTTGGGATGGTGCTGTGCAGGGCAAGAGCTGGACTCGATGATCCTAGAGGGTTACTTTCGACTCAGCACATTCTTTGTGATTCTTTGATTCTGTGATAATGGCTATAACAGTTGACAGGTAGTGCCAAGCATGGTGAAACTGCTGCAGTTGTTTATACACAGTGATAAAAATTACTAACATTAATAACATTGTTTTGTGCATTTATGGACATGTGTAGGAGTAAGCTTATGTTTTCCTATGGATATTTAGGGCAAGGAGGGCTTATTTATGCTTCCTGGTTTGGTCTGGTATATTCAAGAAATAGTTCTCCTGTTTCCACTGTGAGGAAGATGGTATGAACCAGGAACCTCATAAATGTTAGAAGGTATAGTTGGTACACTTTTTAGAGAAAATTAAGCAGTTCAGGAAAGTACAGCCTCATTTTTCTGACCCAAAAGATGGGAAAACAGGAAAGAACAGTCCTTGATACTTTATACCAGCCAGACAGTAAAGATAAAAATTTATAAATAAAAAGCCTACTTGAACAACTAGTTTATGATTAGTCTAAGTAAGGTAAGAATAAATGGATGACTGATTTTATTTAGCTATGCATCCTGGTGTCAGTATAGCTACAGCTAATTTTCCTCCCAGTAACTTGTACAGTGCTGTGTTTATTAGGATGAGAACGATAACACGCTGATATTTTAGTTATTGCTAAGTAGGGCTTACTCTAAGGCAAGGGCTCTTAAGCTTATTACATTGCCCTGCCAGTGAGGAGGCTGCTGGCCACAAGAAGTTGGGAGGATCCGTAGCCAGGACAGCTGGCCCCAAAGGGCAAAAGGAATACTCCCTAGGAAATGACAGCATTTAAACTAGGGGGAAAGTTGGCCAGAAGCTGTTGCTTAGGGTAAGGATGGGCACTGTTCAGCAGGTGGTGAACAATTTTATTGTTCATCACTTCTTTCATATATATTATAATTCTTTTGTTGTTGTTTCTTGTTAGTTGGAGGAGGAGTAGTAATAGTAGTAGGAGAAATTTTCTGTCCTATTAAACTATCTCAACTCACAAATCTCACTCTTATTTTCCTGATTCTCTCCCTATCCCACATTGAGGCCAGGATCGAAGAAAATTAATGTGTGGTGTTCAGCTGCCTGCCATGTCAAATCATGACATTGGGATACAGATGTTTCCTTCACCCAACATGGACAACTGGTTGTGATCCTTACACATAATTAATTTTTTTTAATCTATGGATGTCCTTCAGTATATCTCATCCCTCATTTCATGCAGCTTACCTAAAAATAAAAGAAAAAAAATTCAAAACACACAATCACAACCAAAAAAAAAAGCCCCCCTAAAAAGCTTTAAAAGCAAGTTTGCATAGCCTATGCAAAAACATGCAAAATAAGTAGTTTGCAAAAGCTGATAAATGATACACATAGCTTATGACAGGTATTGTTTAAAGATTGACAGTATTTCTATATTTAATATTAACATGATATTAACATAATGAAGAAGAATACATAAATTACTTTTTAAATTTTTTTTTGGCATGACATGAATTGCTAGATGTAGACTACTATTAAAGGACTTTTTCATCAGGTTTAGCATTCTGAACTTGCTGCAGCAACTGCTAGCACTACCAGTGAACAGCAAAATTGAGAAGGATACAGCTAATAGGTTTTACCCTTTATCAGCCTCATGCTAATTTAGTGCAACACAGAATATTATTTGCATTACTTCAAAAGTAAAAAGATGCTCTCCATGGGATTACATCACTATTAGATGTTTCTTACTCTATTATGCGTGAGTCAACACAGCATTAAAAACAGGGATTGTACAAACTTCATTTGTGATAATAAGCTTAATGAGCAGCACTAAGAAATGTCTGAAGAACTGAATTATGATGACATAGTATTTGCAAAATAGAGCTTTGTATTTTTTGAATGTTGTTTCATTGAAGACACACCAGCTTTTTTGGTATGAAATGGAAAATAAGAATACCACTATACATTTTAAACATCTGTCATGGTAGGCAATCATTGGAAGGGAAACAATCACTAAAACACATGTAAGATGCAAAATTAGAACACCCAAACTTGTTTCTTGTGAAATAAGATGTTTATAGTGTTTTGTGATGTTTTCTGTTACCATCGGTAAAATTCCTCAGTTTTACTGTGCATCAATAACAGGGAAAGGAAGGAGTAAAATAAATATAGATTTATGCCGTTAGGAGACATAATACCCCAGTTTATTTAGTACCAGATAGAATGGCTGAAAATTTTGGTACACCAGCCAAAGTGAGTGGCACCTAACTTGGTCATTATAGAAACAACCCCAGCAAAAGCCAAAGAAAAAGTGTTATAAATCTTTATGTGTACAAGCTGGATTTTGCCTGGTATCCCATAATCCTTATGGATCCAGCTGACAGGGATCCTCTCACACTGAAACTACCTAAAGCTGAAATTTTTTAAATAGTTTTGGTTTTATTTTTCATAAACTGTAATATACTTTAAAAAAAATTAAAATTAATGTTTGTTTTACAACATTCTTCTTTTTTTGCTTATTGTGTCTGGCAGTCTTCCCTCTGTCATTTCATTTTCTATTTTGATATTTATAACCACACTCTCACTGTCCTCATCCTTTTGTTCCCATTTCTGTCAATCTGCTCTCTACTCATATAAGCACATCATCACCTATTTACTCTGAATGAAATAACCAGCATGGTGGGCCTTGGGCCTGTCAATAATTCATATTGCACAGCAAAAAGGATTTGATAAATACTTGTGATCTCTGTAAATCACCTAGAAAACTGATTATGTCTAGGATGATAGAGATCAGAATGACCTGTGAAACTGCATTTGGGGACAGAAAGGTGAAAAGAGAGTTTTCCTAGTGTGAAGGACAAACCCATTTTTTTATTTATTTTGTAGAAATGTTTGGGCAATTTCACCTAGTATGGCTTTTTTCCAATCACTTCCCCTAACTAATATTCTATTACTTCTAAGATAAGTTATCTAGTTAAAAAAAAAAACAAAAACAAAAAAATAAACAAAAACCCAAACCAGCAAACAAGGTAAAGTCAACAATGCCATAATATGGAGAAGAACTTCAGATGGAGTTGTTTATCTGTGATTTTGTTGCTGGATGTGTACATCTTAATCTTGTCTAGTTATGTTTGCTTTGTTTCACAGAACTTTGACAAGACTGTATGTAATGAATCAGTGTCTCCTGTTCAATATCAAATGCTTCTGAAATTACTTATTTGTTTTCCTTAATTTGTTGAATCCATTAGCTAATTCTCTTAACACAAACTGGTCAGTGTTGTGTAGCATGTGCTGAAGACAAAGAATTCTTGAGTGGAATACACACAAGGTAGTCCTTTTCTACTAAAAAAGTAGAAGGTTGTAGCAGACATTCAATGGGGAAAACTCTAAAGAAGCAATTGTGAATTAATGGAGCTGTGATCTTTGTGATCTATTATGATCTTCTAAAAAGACAAAAAATTATGTGTTATAAAGTAACAAACACAGTTGACACTATTGATGGTAATCACAAAGCAAAAGCTAAAAGCTAAACCATATGATGGGATGTTTTTTAAAATATGCTTCTCTGATTCAAGGTTGAGATCATTTGGCACATGACCCTTGTTATTTGTATCTTAATTACCTCTGCCCATGTTATAGTTATAAAAGCTTTAATCTACAGACTTTTCAATTAGTTCATTACCAAATTCCATCTCTGTCAAGCAAATAAAAACCACATCTACACTACTGCAAAAGACATCTTTTCTCTGGTTTCTTTGTCTTGATGAACACCCAAGCCATACCCCAGCCACATATTAGGACAAGTTATTAGTGTGTAAAAGCCTTCTCCTGTACTCCCAGTTACACCAAAGTTGACCTTTGGAGCACAGGAGCCATCATCTGTTGGAGTACAGGTGTCCTTGCCTGGGACACCAGGCTTAGGAATGCAACAACAGCAAAGCTGCTGACAGCCGCAGAAAGCTAAAGACATCAACCAGCGCTGAAAAAAAGCCAAAGCTTTCTTTTTGCTTTGCATACACACGCTGAGTCTACTGTAAGAAAAAGTGAGAACAGGAGCATTTCAGAACTCCAGAATCCATTACCTTCGGTCTGAAAACAAACAAGAAATGTATATAGGGTAACAAAGACAGAAGTTTAACTGTGCTACAATGCAGTCAAGACCTGTAGTCCAAGGGTTGTTTCCTATTTATAAACTAATGATTTAGACTGCTTCAAAAATTTCAGTGTTATTTCTGCAGTGCAGACTTCCCTAGGGAAGGTTTTCCATATGCATAAAAGTGGAAAATATTCAGAGGCTTTTTATTAAGTAAGAAAGCATTTAAAAGAGGACATGCTGTATCAATGTCATACCTATATCCCTAATTTTGCTGTAATGAGATTAGTTGAAAAATAATTGTGTCCAGGCCCAAATTTGGCCTATTCAATGAAGCACCGCTATCATAATTTTTATCCTAATATTTATCTGCTGTTTAATATTAGATGCCAAAAACTCTTCTGTTACGTTTTTGTACGAATACTCCTTTGATATGACATGACATCTGATGGTATGGATTATCCCTTGGGTCAGGTGGGGTCAGCTGAGCTGTCCCAGCTGTTTTCCCTCTCATTTGCTTGTGAGCCCCCAGCCTTCTCGCTGGCATGGCTGCATGGCAAACAGAAAAGGCCATAACTCTGTATAAGCACTGTTCAGCAACAGCTGGAGCAAAACTGCCTTATCAACACTTTTTTCAACATAAATCCAAAACAAAGCCCCATACAAGCTACTGTGAAGAAAACTAACTCTAGCCAAACTAGAGTTTCGTAGCCAACACCAGCACACCACTGCACAGCAGGGACAAATATAATGCTGCATTAGCAGAATACAATTTTTGAGTATACACCATGCATAGGGACTGTTGTCATAGTCTACCAGTAGCTAAGTATTTCAGACTTATTAACTTCATTGTACAACTTCAAACCTGATTAGGGAAACCTAACAAGAGCATTCTTTTTATCTGCTATATAACTGATACTCTTGGGCAGTTATTTTATATAACATATGTAGAAATATTTAGATAATCCCGACACAAATTTTACAGCAAAAATCAATGACACTAATTATTTCATTCTTGCTGTTGTTGAAATAATAAAAATGATACCAAACAATACCTCAATGCATAAGTTTTTGCTTTCCAACACACCAACCCATATTTTGGAACATGCAAGTATATAAAAACTGAGCTACACTGCCTCAGTATAATGCAATTCTGGGAAGTCATCCAAATTTGGGAATGCTGTTTTACTACCAGCACATCAAAAATGGACAGATAATTCATCTCATAGTCAACTAAGAAAAGAATATAACCAAGGAGTTTGAAGATGAGATTTTGTGTTTTGTAAAAATGATGCAAGAGACTTTCCTATTTCCTTTCTAATAGCGCCAAAGTTTGTATTCCTTGAAAGATCCTTTTCCATTTACAGTTGATTTATTAATGTGCAATACAGTTCAAACAGCCTTTTATGCAGCCAAGATTTCTTCTACACAGATATTAAAATTTGTGGACAGAAGCAGCACAAGACAGAGTGGTGTTGTCTACAGTTTCAAATTTGCCATAGCAAAGCTGCAATTAAACAATGTCTCATTACTTGCAAAATCTTTCCAGTCTAACAGTCTTTCTGCTTCAGTTGTTTACTGATTTTCTCTTCCTGGAATCCAAAGATTATTTGAAAAGAAGGAGACAGACAATTTGTCTTTGCAGGAAGAGTAGATTAAGAAAACAGTTTAGAAAGTATGAACTCTGGAAGCAGCAGATTTGAGTGTCTAAAATAATATTGAAAATTGCCTTCCAGTGATGTTTATGTTCTCTGGCTTCAAGAACATGCAGGGCAAGATTATGAGTGTCAGCAAATAAAGATGACAACTCCAAGAGGGAGTAATGAAATGGCAGTAAAAACACCTGGTAATAGTACCCAGAAATCCCAGAACTTCCAAATTATAGATTAGTAACAGCTGAGGAAGTAGCAAGATATTGAATGCACAGCCATTCTTTCACACATCTGTAGCAAGTTACTTGGCATGGGAAATAAGCTGCAAATCAGGTTATTTTTTTGTTGAGCATTCTGCCTTTCTGATTTTTGTGCTTGTATGATACCCAGAACACAGTCCCACTTTTCAGGTTACATTACCATTCATAGAGCTTTTATCAATGAATCACCTTAAATAATATACTTAGCTTAAGTGCAATACGCACTGATTGAAAATAGTTGTCTTGAAATCTTCTGTTCAGCCCTTAAGATATTTCTTGCAACTGAAAGGGTAATTTCAAGAGTAAGGTTCATTATTATACACGAAGAAAATAATTTAATCTTCTCAAGTACAATTTGCTCTGTGCAGATCACCTCTGTCAGAAGATGAAATGCACTACATGTTTTTTATTATTTTTGCTAGCAATTGAATAATAAAATCCAGGCTTTAATCCAGAGACTAAAGTCCTCCAAAAGCATAAAGGGACAAAAGTCACAAGCGCTCTATACCTAAACATTTTGGAACAATATACTGAACATAATACACACATACACACACAAAATTCAAAACTCAGTAACCTCCAAAAAAGATAAAATGTAAAGTCATTTTTGGAAAAGTTTAATAGAATAGAAAAGAAAAAGAAAACATTGGATGAACTTGATTCAAAACATCATTCATTTCTTGTCACGGAGTTTAAATTAAATTCAAATCAATTTTTGATCTCATCTTCCCGTTCTGTGAGGGCATTTTGAACCTGAGGCTAAAATTGATGGAACCAACAATTTGTAGAACAACTTGCGTTACCTTTAAGAAGGCTTGTGCATATCAAAACAAACAAAAGATAAAGGGCTGGGGACAGAGACAGACAGGAGAAAATGGTAATAGGTCTGTGTATTGTCTATTCTTTGGTAATGTAGTTTTTATGTTACATTTCATCTCCCAAAAGATAAATGTCATTTAAAATATTGAAATTATGGAAAAGTAATGAGAAACTGTGCCCTGGGAATATGACTAAAGCAAGAGGTGAGATGGGGCAAGACAAAGAGAGGAAGAGAAGAGAGGGAGAGGGGAGAGGAAGTGTGGGAAGGGAGGAGGGGAGAGGGAAGAAGAAGGGGAAGAATAGGAAAGGGAAGAATTCTTTCTAGTTCTGCTTTCTAATTCAGTTTCTAATTCTGCACATTACAATGTGCATCTAATAATGTTATTCCATGTACTGTTTGAGACTATAGAAGACACTGACCTCATTAGAGAGGAAAATCAGGAATAAGACATCTGTATGGTGTATTTCAAGGTTAAGAAAACTGTAGCAGATGCTATACAGCATAACAGGGATGGAACATCATTTTAGCAATATGATTCAAACTGCAGGTATTATAGTCAAATGGGAAGTTAAGAATGCCAGTTACAATTTGAAAGGGACAGACAGAGGTTGAACCTGAAGACTTTGTTTCCACATGAATTTCCGCGGAGTTATCTATATACTGCAGCAGCTGTATATGAATACAGGATTCTGAATCCTATGTTATGAATCATTGAATGTTCTGATAAGCAAGGTAGAGGTGATGACTAATTATATACAAATGCCTTTTTATTCATTACAAACTTAGAAAATTCATTCATTAGTATAAATAGATGTTGTCATGTGGAAGATATTTACATCACTAAAGAAAATTTATAGTGAAAGTTACAGTTACAGAAGGAAAACATGACAAGGTATGTGTATCTCAGAAATGCACTGCAGAATGAAATAAGGAAGATAGCAACTGAACTGAATTTGTTAATGGCAAAGAATATAAGTGACATCCCAGGTGCTATTTTGCATCAGGATTCTTCTTTCCCTCTGTCTTCCAAACTTTTCTTTAAAACCATTCATATGTCCATTTCAAGATGCTGAAAGAGGAGTTCCAAACTTTTCTTCTGGAAAGGACTTCAAGATGCAATTACAGTAGTCAAGATTATTAATTTGTGTAGACTAATCAATGTTCCTGAAATAAATATTTTTTTTGTGTATTGTCTACTTTCCTCTTCTTCAGGAATGCTATTTTTATGCTAAATAAAATGTTTTTATGTTAAATTTATCTTCCAGAAATGCCATTTACAGTATTAAAATGGTAAATTGACAATGAGAAACTGTTCCCTTTAAATGGCCAATATGGCAAATGCAAAAGACAGAAGATCTCTTTTGGAAATTTGGTTGATTTACAGTGCCTGAGTATCTGGCCCAGTATAGAAATTTTTGTTTCTTTGATTTTGCATTTACTTTTGCCATGAATAAGAAAACATATGGCAAATAAGAATTTGGAAGTCACCCAGACTCTTGTTTTCTCCAGATGTTGCTCAGGAATGCAGAAGGAAAAGAGAAAGAAATGGTTTGCTAGAAATAAGGAAATAATTTACAAACAAAAGAGCCAAAATCACCATTCCCATGAAACCCTGCTACAGAAGTTTGTCGGGACACAAACTTCTGGGTAATTTGAGATTGAACAGTAACTTCAGAAACACAGAAGCAAGCATCAAAGTATGCTTGAGGCTATAATCATGCTACCAATCTCACTTAGATTTTTCTCTTGAAAAAGCTTTAATGGGAATGAAGTTGTTGCATTCTTAGGAACACATTTTAGGCAAAAAGATTAGATTTAAAATCAGCTGAGCTCATTCAAAATCACAAAAATGCTTTTCCCTTTTCTGAAAGAAGATGGATTCAATGGGTGTACTGTGCCTGTGTCTTGCAAAGTTTTGCAATAACTAGTGGTAGAAGACAGAAGGAAATGTCGCTATGGGCAGAAAAGCCTTACACAGGGAAAAAAAAAACAGTAGAAGCACTGTTCTAGTTCATCATGACCTGTAGAACCAAACTCTAAAATAAGTAGAGGGAACTATCTTTTGAAAGTGCTGAAAATGACCTAATAACTATGAAAAGTATGAAAAATTATCTCATTCAGATTTTACACAGGATTACCTGAGCTAAATTTGGGGTTCACCCTCAAAATCAAGACTTAAAGATGTGATTTGCAGTTGAGTGGCATATTTACTCTTTTCTGTCCAGTAGAATCAGTAGATTTCTTTGCAGGCCATTGGTAAAAATGCTCCTTATTGAATCTTTCTTGTTCTGCTTATAAGAATGGGCCAAGGTGATGAAAACTTTTATGCAGTCCATTTTATGTTCCTAAATTAGGTACTACCATATTTGAAAAGCAGATGTTAATGTGAGTCATGGCTCTTCTGATAATCTAACTCTTCTGCCTAGGTTTTTCATAAAGTCAATATGGAGAAAAAGTAGCTTTGATGTTTGAATTTTTTGACAAATCAAAATTAGATTATTCAAATGGTATCATCTGGGCAAACACCTCTAAGAGACTAAAATTCAGAAATCCCAGAAGCTATTAGATTGCAAACTGAAATAATATATTTTGGGGAAAATTTTTGTTTGCTTCTTTATGGTTGTAAAAGAGATTATTTCATATTACTTAGGAGTTAAAACATCAGTGAGGGACATGTTATTCCTTCATCAAGGTCTGCATCTTGGTCTCTTCTTGATACTGTCCTATGTTGTGGGACATGTAGATATGTTGCTTCAGTGCATGGCATGTAAAGGATACTCTGTTAATTCCATTGGTCTACAGACTGCTAGTCATGTCATCACCTAAAAAAATCTATGCATTATCTTGCTCAAGCACTTCTTACAATGTCTGCAGCAACGAGAGAATTTTAAATCAGACCAGGCTATGTCTCAAGGTTAAATAGTCTGTGTTGTTACCTGGGGCTGAACCTTCAACCTTCAACTTAAACTTCTGAACTCAGTGCAGTCAGAACTATTGTGCCTGGATCTAGTCTACCGGAATTAATCCAGTTGTTAGCAAAGAAATTGACAGTTCAGAATTATTCCGCTTATCTGGAGTTGCTCTGAACATTTTTTAAGATCTTCAGCAATTTACACTTAATCTGATTTGTCTTATTTATCTTTTGAGAGACTAAAAGCATAAACCAAAGATTAGTCAATGTCTCGTTTGGCCTTATGCTTCTATAGTTGTTTTCCTTACCCGCCGCAACAGGAAAGGGAATAAAATTAAAATCTCCTGTGTTTCTCAAAGATTCTTCTTACATGGAAGATGAAATCACACTCATAAAGGTCAGAAAACATCTCCAGAGATCATGTAGTCCATCCACTTACTCAGAGCACATTCAGCAGGCCATATACAGTTAATTTTTAAATATATCAGAAGATGCAGGTTTCACAGTCTCTCTGGGAAGCCTGTTAGTGCTTGACCACCTTCATGGCATTTTTTCTTACCTAGAAAGATTTTACTTCATTTTCTCATGCTATTTTCCACCTAGTGTCTGTTTTCTCTCACTTTCCACCTTCACAGCTGAAAAGTTTGACTATCTTCTTTAGTTTCTTGGATGAGGTGTTGTAGGTCCCCCCTAGCCTCTCTTCTCCAGGATCAACACTCCCCAGTCTTTCAGCATTTACCCCCATGGTGCATGGATCAACCTTCCCAACAGTCTTTGTATCTCCCTGCTGATCTCACTCCAAAATGTCTTCACTTTATGTCTTGGCCTCTTCTGTGTATGTTCTTAATTGAAATAAAAAAAATACTCAGTTTTTTCATCAAAGTCTCGGATTGTTTGCCAGAAAGACATTCTGCTCACCAATCCTTCTAACAGAAAAGGGGTTAAGCATGCTTGATTATTACACAATGAACACATGTCACAGAAACTCTTGGAGAAATTGTCCCACAAAGTATTTTGAACTAATTATGCTGTGTTAGTAATTACTCAGAATATTGTATAATTTTATTCTTCTGATTGCTATGTAGATAGAGCAGAATTAATGATTCATTACAAACATACATATATGAACAACTTTAATTTTAATTTTTCTTTTAATTTCAGTGCAAGTAAGCTAGAATAGCTCAGACTCCTTGGAGCCAAAGTTTAATGAAGTGCTATAGCTTGGGCTAGTTTCTTTATTTCTAAATTTAGCTCTAGTATTAAACACTGAAGTAATGGGTTTTTTTAATAGCATCATATCTTAACTATTACTAAATAAATTATTTATACTAGTCTACACAGAATGCAAAACAGAAAGCAACTAAAAAAGTCTGATTTTTACAAATCAGAATTTGTTTTAATGGCCACATTTCTTTAAATCAAGTGTCCTCCCATTCTGTAAGATTTCTGGATTGTGAATGCTTGGTGTATTAAACTTCATAAATTTTAGAATGGAATCATACAATCACAGAATTATTTATGTTGGGAGAGACCTTAAATATTGTCTGTTTCAAACCCCCTGCTATGAGCAGGGACATCTTTGAGCAATGTCATCTAGTGGAAGGTGTCCCTGACCATGGCAGAGGAGTGGCAAAAATCCAAGCCATTCTATGATCTCTTGTTCTTGTGACAACTTTAGTGAGCCATATACTTACACAGTTAGAAAATCAGTCTGGTCATCTAGTCTTCCTGTAGGGTTGGTATAACTTTCCTGTGAACAATATCACAGTTATCCATTACTCCAGAGAAATGCAGCAAGAAATCAAGTGGTTTATAAAATAATTTATTGATGTTTTTTAAAATCATATCTAGAATGTAGACCCTCACAATGGGTCTACAGTCCTATTTTAACTGACTCTACCTCTGTAACTGTTACCTCCATTAAAGTAAAATTTAAAAATATGAAACCCCCAACATTTTGGTAAAATCTGAAAGCAGTTCTATATCCCAGATGATAATCCAATTTGAACAGTGGTTATAATGCAGACCACTAAGTATTGACTCTGAACTAAGTATTCTATTGATAATACTAAATATATCATCTATCATATCAGAAGATCTGCAAAGAGCTCAGACAACTGTAGAAAATTGAAAAGTCTGATTTCCATCTTAATATTAGTTGAGGGTACAAGGTTTTACTCTTCAGTAATAGGTAACAAAAATGTTTCATGAACAGAGCAAAATATGAAAAAAATTAACAAAGCTGACAACATTGTTTACTACATCTGATTCCTACCAAAAACATTTGTATACTTGATCGAGGTTTGTGTAATCTCCAACAGCAAAATTTCTTTTTTCCTATGTTGCATTCTTTACTGGACAGAAACTCAAGGCACTGCCAGGTGATAACTTGGTCATTTTGTGCAAATGAAATGTCTATCCAGTCATTTCAGATGGCTCGGCTGAGAAACATCCTGTCTGATTTTGGCCAGATACTCAAGGTACTCCTTCTTTAGCTTGATGATGATTCTTTCCAAGACTATGCCTGAAAGGAACACAAACCTGATGCGAAGAGCAAATACTGCCTTTGGCTCTTCTTCAGCTTTCTGGACAGAAAGGGGACGCCTAGAACACTAAATGCACAATAGTATGATCTGTAGGCAAGACTTGGCCAAGAGACCTCAAGAGAGCTCAATTTCTATGAAATTAATTTAGAAAACCAATATGAAGTAAAAAATAATCTAAGTTTAGTGTTCTGGCACACAAGCTTGATGAACGTGTATATCTAAAGGACAACTCAACTTTTCTCCAAAAAATTGTTTCAAGAGTGTAGTTCATATAGGAAAATCATGCATCTTCAAATATTCTGCTGGTTGTTATGGTCAAAATTAAAAAGCTCTAATTCAAAGACAAACCAGTATTTCCTAAGAACAAAAAATTAAAGAAGGCATAATAAATTATGAAAACATTTAGTTACACAGCAGCTTCAAAGTAGTAATTCTCAGACATGAGTCAGAAATCCCCTGGAGGGAAGCAAACTTCATTTTTTAAATCACCTGGTTCTTCATCTCAGATTTTGAAAGGACAGGTCGTTAAGTACAGGAGGAAGACGTTGTACTGCAGCTATTCCGTAGGGATTATATTGCAGCTACTCCCACCAGAGAAACAGCTAAAACTAGTTGCAGTAGTACTAGAGTTCAATATTTAATCTTTGAAGACCTTAGTTAATTGAAGTCAATGAGGAAGGTGAATGCTAAATATTGAGTTAATGATTCATGGTTGAATATATATATTTAATTAAATAAATATTGTGCTCTATATATCATACCCATTAAAACTATGATAACTGTTGCTATGAAGGTGCTTAAATAATCATAATTCATACTGAAATTATAATTTATGTATCTAATTGCTAATAAAGGATAGCCAAAACCATTTAATCAATAAAACTGCTTTATTTATGAAAAAAACTCTTTGTGCCCTTTTCTCTGTCGCTCTCTTTCACAGGTTTCATGGAATTTCAATGCTTTTTCTTTTATTGACAGGTGTATTTTGGGATATAATAGTAAAAGTAAAGTAAAGCATTTAAAATTACTAGCATTCTACAGTCTGTTTACTTGATTACAATATATCTATATCAGTTTTATTTAATACAATGTTAAATTACTTTTTTTATTCTGAAGAAACTGACATCTTAGTATTTTCAGGGAAAACATAAGTCAAGAGAGATTAGTACTAAGAAGGAAATTTGTAAAAAGTAATTAGACAAATGAAGTAGTTGTTTGTGTTTTTTTATTCCCATTTCTGTTTCCATAAATATCTGTGTTTTTCAGAGCATTCAATCTTACTATACCTGTTTACTCTTGCATTTCTCAGTGTTAGAGTGAAGCAAACAAATAGGACTGAAATCTTTTATTTGAGCTGCTGACATGTAATAGTCCACTGTAGACTACAAATAGCACTGGTTAAAATCCCACTTTTGTGAGTGGAACAAGAAGGCAGATTGCAGAATTATCATATAGACATACTATCTTCCCCTTCTCGGGGTTTGCATGAGGTTCTCTAAGCAAGTGTCTCTTATTGGAGTATTGAAAGCTTGCAAAATAAATCTCTCTGTAACTGAGCATTCATTCAAATAAGTATTAGTCTATAGATTCCAACTGAACAGGCCCTTTCAAGAATTTGAGCCTCAGTGACTAGGTTTTGGCAGAAGAGTCACTAATAGAATTTTTTTGCTTTAAAATAATGCAAGTAGTTCATATAACCCTGCATCCTTTCATCCATTCATTTTAATATGCATACTAAGCTCAGTTTTACTCTTATGTACAACTGTACATGCTGAGAATTGTCCCATTGATTACAACTTGTTCTACTTACAGCATGTGACTTAGGTGCAAATTAATATATCCAGCAAGAAATTAATTATTTTAAATATAAATTCAACTTCAAGTGTAATTCAGAAGTTTTCTTCCTACAGCTGTTTTCAGAAAACATATATGATGTTGTCTGAGAGATAGCTGATAAGGAAACAAGAAGCCAATACAGAACTAGCAATTTGATTGAGATATTAAAAATCAATAATAATAATTGTTATGATGCATTATGAGTTCTTCATATATTTTCCCATCTTGAATACTGCAAGCATCCAAGAAAACTTATCATTCAATCAAATATTTGAATACTGTTATAATTACCTTTCCTCTTCTAATATGTTTCCTTTGCTTCAAGTATTGCCAGTTCTTCAATTATTGCAATCAGCATTCATGGCAATGAGTGATCTGAACCTTTAATCATAACTCTGATAGCCTTCTTACAAGCTATCATTGTTACATCTACAGAAAAAGACTTGCAGTTTCACGCAAGATGAGAGTAAGACACTGATTTATCTTTTAAAAGCAAATCTCTAACAATCCATGGCATTCAAAAGCAGAAACATCAGTTAAGTCTGCCTTTCCTGTCAGGACAAAAATAAAGGCAGACATCACTCATGCTCCTTTTTAGGGCAGACAAGAAGGCAGACTCACTTCAAAACCTGGAAAGGCTATGGGCTAAATTCTTCAGGAAATCTTGGCAAGGCACATGAAGAACAAGGTATCAGGAGCAACTCCTATGGCTTTACCATGGGCAAACCATGCCTAAGTGTCTGTCAGGGGTAGGACCAGTAAAAACTCTGTATCTCCTACCACTCCCCTGTAAACAAGGTGAAAATGCCTGAATGAGAGCCTTCTGAGGGGCTAAGGTGTCAGCCAATTGCCTTTTACTGTACGTAAAATAATTTAACTTTCAGCATAATATCATATGTTCCCATAAGAGAGAGAGAGAAAACAGAGACTTGATTTGGAAGTTTATATTTCTGGTTTACAAGACCCAGTAACCACAGAGGTCGTATTTAAGCTATTTGAGGATGTATATGTGAAGATCCCAATCCCTTATATTGATCACTGCACTGATGCAATGAAGTTCTCCTTTATTAAAAGCTGCTAAAAGTTCAGGAGCTATTTCAGATTCAGGAACGAAGTCCTATCAAAATTGTTTTCAAGCTGAAACATAATAAAATATAAAAGCTTGATTTCCCTCTCTTTTTTCCTGAAGTAGATAATAAAGCTGAAAGAAAAGCTTATCTTTTTTTCTGCTTCATGTTACAAAGTCCCCTACAATATGCTAGTCTTGATGAAAACCTCTTATGCAGAAACATTTTGTGGAAAAATGCAAAAAGAAAGTCCTTTTCATCATCTTTCAAGATTAAGCATGGGCTTAAACTAGAATTAAAATGGAGAAAATTCTTATCAGTGGGCATCATTAACTTCTTGATTTCATCATTAGTCCCTGTAGTTTATAGATTTCAATACAGCAGGAATTCCTGACACATTTTGTCTGATCTTCAGAGCTACTGCAAAAGTAAAACCAGTGTTTCAGAAAGTTCCACTTTGGTCTGTGAATGAGCCTTTTCAGATAACTTTGGAACAGGTAATCAGAACATAAGACAATTAAATTCTGTTCAGTGTATGCCTTGGGTAATTAAAAAAAACTTGAAATATTAGTAAGGAAAGAAAGTCTTATCTGAGAAGGTACTTTTCTAATGGACTTTCAGAATAAAACCATCAGTAAGAATTTGGATATCTGAAGATCTATCAATACCTCAGCTCATTTCAAGAACCTCCTTACCTCCAGAATTAAGCAATATAGGAGAAATCTCTTTCAAAGTTTTAATTTCTAAGGAGCAGCACTAAAATGTACTTATGTAATAATTTATTAAATTTTATATAGAATCTACATAATGCATTAAAGGAAAACACATTTTTAAAATCATATATAACTCAGCAATGCACTCAGGTATAGACCTAATTTTTAAGAAAGTGGCATTACATATAGACTTGGTCTTCTACCTGTATATTTGATTTTTTGGCACTTTATTCATCTAAGTGACAAAAATATTTAGTTTGATTATACATCTCAGTGTATTTCAGGTATCAAAAATGTTATGTCTCGTAGCAACTCCAATGGTAGGTTTTCCCTTCTGCAAATTTTTTAGGTTGGAAAAAAAAAGTTGACTTATTCATGCAAACAGAATATCTCAAGTTAAATACTGGAGGCAAATTAATATCTGCAGGTTTCCTGTATCTCATATCTTCCTATGAAATGTTTCCTGCCGTCAGACTCTGCTTGGTACGTGGTACTCTGAACATCTGCCACATCCTTCTCTGACACTTTGTGAGGTAGTTGTACATCAGCAGCACAGTCTTATGGGGACTGCTACCATTCTCATCAACTTCAGGGCCAAGCAGATCCTCCTGGTGCACGTGGAGCTACTGGGGTCCGTGGCCTGTCCTTGTTCCCTTGTTCCATTGTTCCTGCACTCCTCACCAGGTCTTAGTGGCTGTGCTGATACAACAACCAAACACAGTCCGAGCAGTATTCAGATTCTAAAGCTTGGAAGATTATTTGGTCATGTTGGAGGCACAGGGCACTCAGGGCATGCAGGTACAGTACTCAGGGTACTGATTATTTGGTACACGTTGGGAGGCTTGGGAACAGGAAGGGCTGGTGCTTCAGCTGTGAGGTAGGAGCATGCCCATGAAGAAATGTCTAGCTCATTTCAGAAAGGAACTAAAAGGTAAAGAATTGAAGTAAAACGCTCTGAAGCAAGGGACTCAGGGAATGAGGATGGCTTCCTGGGGCACATGATGAAGGGGATAGAGATTGCCCCAGCTGGTGCAACTGTCTGGGAGGAGCCATTTACCTCTTCTTGACCCCAGACCTCTGTCTTAAAAATGGAAACAATAATATTGCACTATAAAGATTTGAAAAATGCAAAATATATGATAGATACTTGCAAGTAATGCTGGTACTGTAACAAGAGAAGAAAGTGTTTCTGATGGTGAAAAGAGTTTCCTTATCTGGGTTGTCAAAACTATTTAGGTACACTAATTCCTGTGTCTCCTTCTCTGTCTGCATGTTTGGTTTCCATGTGAAAAACGGCATGAGAGAGTGGAGTTTTGGTTAATATATATATGACTTAGAATGTCAGTGGATTTGGAACTGGAAAGAATGCTCCACAGAGAATTCACAATGTTCTATTCAGGAGCTCAGAACACTCTTGTACATGGAGTAGGTAGTATTAGGGTATAAAATATAATATATATAAAATATTAATGATATGATATGACATGACAACAAAACATAACATAATAAAATATAATATTATATAAAATATTATTATAAATATAATATAATATAATATAATATAATATAATATAATATAATATAATATAATATAATATAATTAATATAATATAATATAATATAATATAATATAATATATATAATATTTGAGGTATTTTGGGGAGAAAGTTACAGCCATAGTAAGGCTGGTCTCCACAATTTACCTTTTTTTCCCCCAGCTTGTACAAAAGAAAGGATAGGAAGCAAGATAATCTTTAACTCAAATCTTGAAACACCAAGACTTTCAAAGGAACTATGACAATTGTGATGTGTACTGAGAACACATTGATTTATTTCAATGACTCATTTCCTCTATATTGAAAGAAAGTATTTCCTGTCAGGAAAGATCAAACAAATTTTTATAGAGAACTACAGAAGGCAAATACAAAAAAAACCCAATTGCCTAGGAAAGTAGTGTATCAGGGTGCTGCTCTCCCCACAGTAATTAGAAAAGCACTGCAGGAGACAAGAAGAAAGCACCTGTCATTAGGAAAAAAACAACCAAATAAACAAATATGTATTTTATAATTATATTTTATTATTTTATTTTCTTTTAAAATTATCTTTTATAAATATTTTTTATAATTAAGTAATAATAACGATTCCATTAAAAATGCTACCAGTGGATATTTCATGTTACCAGTGGATATTTCCCACAAAGTACACTGAGATTTATGAGAAGCAGCTGATGTCTATGTTAATATAGCAAATACCAACTCAAAGACATAGAAATTCCTTCTTTGCATCTCATAGAAGTACTGTATATTCTGACATCTGAAAGAAATATCATAAATGGAATTAGTCACAAACTTTCATGTGAATTTTTTCAATTTAGAAAGTCATGATTTATTGAAACAATAAATGTAAAATTGTCATTGAATTTTCTGGGTAAAAATAAATTTATGACTGTTTAAGTTTTATAGCTTTTTAAAATCTATTTTCTGGTCTTCAGAAGAAACATACTTTTAAAATCAAAACATAAAGGAATTTATAAAGTGAGAAATAAAAGCCAAAACTGAGAAGAAATGTTTCAAAAATAACTGAAGCAGAATGTTTTGGTTAATATTTACAGATGTTTTTCTTTCTTGCACTTTCATTTTGACATATTTCTCATATATTCAGTGTTTATTTCCAACTCAGAAAAAAGCAAGTTGGTTCTTTAAAAGTGGGTAACTAATGTCATTATAGATGCTCTAATTTTTTTCCAGATAGTTACATGGAGCTAGAATCATTTAAGGAGAGGAGCAGCAGATGGGTACTTGAAAGAGCTATGCAAGTCTACATTTAGGAAACTGAATCCTGCTTTTTGAAACTCTGTAAACCAAAATTACTTTATGAAATATGTAAACACATCTTCACATTCAACTATGCCACTTCTTCTGACTTTTGTTTGCTTCTTCTCAGAAACCAAGTGTAAAGCTCCACTCTCCTTAAGTGTAATGCTAAATAAGCAAGGGAATTTACATAAATATTACCTAATTCTACTCTGATCAAGTTGAAAGAATGTTTCAGCTGTTTGATTGTTCTTAAATACTTCATTATATTGATCCCAGATTTTGATGGGTAGGACAAGCAAATAGAAACTTTAACATCACAGTATTATTCTTTACAAAGTAAGAGGAAAAAATCAACAGGAATTAGGGAGAAAAGCTAAATGCTTCTGAAGAGTGTTGCTCTGAATTTAGATGTCATATCTATCCATAATTTGATACTATTAAATACAAAATTTGAATACACAAGGAAATCAACTATTGGACCTTTCTTTGTTGTTTATAGGAAGGAAAAGCAGTAAAAATGTTTGTGTAAAGGAAAATCAAGTAAAAAACCCCAAAACCAAAAAATAGGCATTTTTGTGCTTAGTGGTTTGTGTTCCCATCCTCAGTTCATAAATGTTTTCCTTATGAGTATCTGAAATTAAAATTAGAGCAGTTTAAAACAATATTTTATGTTTACATCAATGCTTGCTACAAATCAAGTCTGGCTGAGACCAATATTCATATTTCAGCCGTAGCAAAGTAGAATTAAACACAAATATAACATTAACTGTAGAAACTTGATTTCATTTTATCCTTAAACCTACCTTGTTTCTAGTAGCTTGTCTTTTTAAGGATTTATCTAACCTCAATTTTAAACACTCTTTCTTGGAAACATATGTGTCTCAAATACAGATATGGACACACATATACTGAATCAGCTAAACATCTACTGCAAGTGCAATCAGAAAGAGTTAGAAGACTATTCTCACAATAACTGGATCACTCAGGAGACTAATGTAATTGCAGAAACCAGCATTAGAATTCCTCAGAGATAGAAAAAATATGAAAACCATTAACAAAATATGAAGAGTTTGGTTTTTTTTTTTCCCATTCCTTGGAAAAAGATTTTTGTAATTTCAATTTTTTTCCTGAACAGTTTGTGAAGATCCAGTGAATTATGGACTAAAAAATGAAGTGCATCCTCCACATTTGTTTCATTCAAATTAATGATTGCTCATAACCAAAATCCCCAATCTTAATATATATTTATCTTCACTTGATATAGAATTGCAACTTGACAATGTAGTTTCTAATCTCTATCACAGGTCAATCCACAGTTCTGTCTCAGATTTTAGCAGCTTTGGACAACTGAGAGCATAGCACAACTTTGCAGGGTTAACTTCTTTTGCAAATTGTACAGTACTAATATATTCAGATACTTTCACTAGTTCAGAGCTAATAACAAAGTGAAACATGTATTTCCAAACAAATAAACTTTTGAAAATTTATTTGTCAGAAAAGCAAAGTTCCAAGCCTATTAGCACTTATGACAGGCTTGACAGAAATAAAAATAACAAAAAATCTTGACTGTGTTTAATAAAAGGGTAAATGCTTGACAGTATGCACCATTATATCTATAATGACAAACAAATGCTTCTAAAAATGTACTGGAACTGAACTAACTTTTTGAAGAACTTGAAGGTCAGTTTGAGACAAGGGACTTGGTAAATGAAAGCAGTCACATTGCCCACAGAGTTGCCCTGTCATATGAAGTACAATATTCCGGCACTCACTTTTCCAACAGAATGCATCTTTGATTTGTCAGGGATGTGACACACTCTATTAGAAGAGGATACTGGTAAGTGTCTTCACAGAGCAAGTTCTGCTGAGCAGCCTGCAGAAGTGTCACATTTTGTTAGAACTGCTACCCTGTCCTCATGTCTCATTATGCATGGAACACTATACTGGGAGGGTATCACTTAATAAAATTAATGCTGAAAATGAAACAAAACCAGAGATGAATGCATGACAATGACACAGTACATCTGCCCACTTTAGAACATGTTACAAAGTGAAGGTACAGCTCATTATTTCAACTGGCTTCATTGTATTATAATTGTTTTTGATATACTTGCAAATCACTTTATATGGCTGCAGAAAGAACATTTTACTTTTGTTGTTGAATTTATGCAAACATGCCTGAATTTACTATTCTCCTTTCCCTCTCCTTTATATTTCTCTGTCTTTTTAACCTCCTATTGTGACTTTTTAGACAAAGGCTTCTTCCATTATTTACATTCCTTAATTTGCCTATGCTGTCTTGAATAATCTGAGTCTAAAATGCTTTGGAACTCACTTCTACTACTCACAATATATTAAAAGGTAACAACAGAAAGCAAAGGAGAATATAATGCAAAATATAGCAAGGTCCATAATACAGTTTTAGTCACACTAAGGTTGTTTTACCTGAATATTCTACATGGCTGTTTCCGAGTTTTTAATTCTTAAAAGAAAGATCTGTCACAGAGGTGTCTGCTAGATCATATCTAAGACAGCATTCAGGCCAGCTTTAGAATGTCAGAGTGTGTTACTAGAGTTCCTGAACAAAGTGGCCTTCATCAACAACAGCTACTCTCTGCAGCATTTATGCAAGGAAGTGTTCTCCAGCACCTTCAATGCGACAGAGCGATCCTGGGGGAGTTCAAGGGAATCCACTAGCTGCACAAAACAGGCTGATTTGTACGGACTTTCTAAATGACTACTCCTATTGCTCTTGGATTAAAACACAGGGCAAAATGAACCATGGGTTTGACTTGAGAGAGGATTTCTTGTGTTCTTGTGAAACCCAAGTTCACCCAAATAATGTCCTCTTTCCTCCACCCCACACTCAATTTGAAAGATTGTAAAGGAGGGGCAAGCATAGAGAAGACTTCCTGTTGAAAATGCAGCATTCAAATGCTAAGCAGAAGAGATTTGCAAGGTAAAAGGGATCTTCAGTTCACAGTGTAGAACTTAAAACACTTTGCCAGCCTGTGGAGTCCTGGATTATGCTCCATGTTTTGTGTTCTACCTTTAAGAGTCACTGATTTAAAAACACCCACAGTAGATTAAAGGAGTGTTTCCTATCTGGGTTTCATAGCCATTAGGATAGTTATTAATGCTTTGGGGCTTTTAGTTATGAAGAGGGGCAGTGAAGTATTCTGGCACTGTTGTTAAATACCAATATAGGTTTCGAACTTGGTTCCTACATGGTTCAGCCCTACTGAGATAATAATTTATGACAGTCATAATCTTTGTTATCATCATGCAATTCATTTCATTTTCCCCTTAGCTCAGCACTCATGATTATAACTTTTATAAAGTAATTTTAGTTGGTATTCTGCAGGACCTTGATTCACAATGGCATACAGGGATGGGAAAGAGGATGTAATATAACACATAAAAATTCTGGCTATATTTTCCTTGATTGTTTAGCTCACTTCCTTTTCTACTCAGTCAAGATATGTATTCTGCTGGATGTTTTTTCTCTTTGTCTCAGGTAATATGGGAAGAAAGTAATTTCACAGTGTACAGCATATTTTCCTCTGTGTCTTCTCAGGTAATGAATGAAGTTATGCATACTTGGCATTTATTCAGCTTGCTCATATGTGTTAGATTGTACTGTTTGAATAATTCAGTATACTCCTTACACTCTTGTAGTCAAATCAGAGTAGGTAAGAGAGACGTGCAACTGTCAAAGAGTTGCTATCATCTGAGCAGAGGTTATGAACAAAATGGACCCTCTAGTCAGCTAAACTTCAAAATGGTGCAGAAATGCAAGATCTTTCCTATAAAAGCTATACATCAAGAGATTCACAATATGAAAATTTCATTATGCAATTCTCTCAACAGAAAGGTCATAAGAGATTAGAAGATAGCACTACAGAAACACTACACTACAATTCTTAGACCAGTGCCTCTCAAGAGCAGCCTTTTTTAATCAGAAAGATAACTACTGTTCTAAAAATACAAAAATTGTCTTGTGCAATGTTGGAAAAATGGTTTTTATCTACATCATATGAAAAAAACTAAAGTTAGCAGGGGATGCTCAAATTTTGTTTTTGAATGTTTCCATTTCAGTTGTTTGACTGCCTGTATGTGAACACAAACTGTTTAGTGAAACACTTGCTCAGATCCTACAGATCACTGATAATACAGACCATGAGTTGAGAAATAGCCTTATATTTGACTACTCCTGCACCTCCTTTGATTAGTCCTACTCAGATGAAGTGTCACAAGTAAACCTATAGGAGTCATTCAGTTTTTTGCTAGAAACTGTCTGATGAAGCAAGGGACCAAGATCAGTGTTCTCCTAAATCATTATTGTACACTGCTCATCTTCACACTGATACACAAATACACAGGCAGGTATTTCACAATGTTTTATCTGGAGGTTTGATGGAAACTGATCAGTTAAATAGGTGCTCATTGTGACTTAGTCCTAAGGCATTAATAGTCTCTTTGAAGGTGCTAAGGGTTTGAAAAATATAAAATGCATCCATATCGTATCACACCTGATCCTATGTTTAAAACTGTTTTTCTGCAACCATGAAATCTGTGATTTTTCCTGCAGACTTCATGGAAACTGAAGTGTATTCTTATATCAAAGTAAGAAGGGTTAGCAGAAAGATTGACATTCATGTGAATTCATAGATGACTGGAAACTAATGATTATTTCATTCTATACTCAATATATTATGAGGTGGACTTTTGTACTGTTTTAACCATAGTGCAAGAAATAGCATGACATGAGGGAATATTTCCCGTTAAATTCCCCATGGAGCTCATTATGCACATGAAGTGATTACAATTCTGAAAAAATAATGAAAAATTAGTTTGAAAACAAAAGTGAATATCACATGGGATTTGGCCTTATGTTTTAGGGCTTCTTTTAAAAATGTTTTGTTTCATTGTGTTTTGACATTTTTGTTATGTGGCCATCACTAAAAATTTATTTGTGGTGCCAGAGAAAACTTGGAAAACAGCAGAAGAGCTGAGAGAAGTGGTATAAAACTCAAAGAGTTGAACTGATGTTTTGGGGGAAAGTGGATTTTCATGTTGCTCTTCAGTGAAACTTTTATTTGGTAATTCTATAAAGCATGATCCTTACTGTAGTCAAAATGTCAAAATATGAGAAGAAAAAACAAAAAAAAACCAAAATAAAAGCCCTACCGTATTTTTGAAACACAAAACTAGATCTCAGATGGTAAGGGAAAAGTATATATAAGATTTTTATTTCTCTTTGTGACTTTGTTTATGAAGTCTTGGACAATTTGCTGTAGGTGACCCTGATTGAGCAAAGAAGTTACACAAGATCACCTTCAGAGGCCCCTTGCAACCTCAATATTTTTGTGATTCTGTGGTTGAGAACATTAACCACATTTGTGTTTGACACAAGTCAATGAAATATAGATTTTTTTATTATTATCATTTGTCTTTAGTTAACTGTAAGGACAATACAGAGGAGAGTCAAATTTGTGTCATTCACTCCATTTCTTCAGAAAAATGCAAGTAGCTGGGGAGTGTAGCTGGACTCATTGTGTGGATGCCTTTCAATTCCATAAGAAATGGAGTTTGGTATGATATAAAAAAATGTTTTCACCTCAGCAAAATAGTGAAGTATTGTCCAATGAAGTGAAATGGTTATGAAGTCCAGAATTTCCCTGTCACATTCCCTTACTTCACATCCTTATAATGACTTTTACATAAGGTGATTCCTGAATTGCTGCAATGTAGGAGAAAGGAAAAACAGTCTTACAGTCCATTCATAAGATCTTTGGAAGGCAACCACAACCCTCTTCTGCCTTCATCTATATTAGTAGATTAGCAGGCCAAATGGATTCACATACTGTTATCATAATGATTTTTCAAGATATTTTCATAGTGAATATATTTATATAAATACACACATATATAAAAGCATTTAATGACCATGTGAAAAAGTTAAAAGCATTTTGATGCAAATTATAAATTACGAGAACATTTTGCTCATTTTCAAATTATTTTATTCATTTCATTTGAAATTCTGCTTATTATACTTCATTACACTGACTTGTCTGTGAATGAAGATTTTATTATGCTCAGTCATATCTATATCCAAGTGTATTTTTTATTTCCTATCAACATTAATTCCCTTTAATCAGTATGGAAAGCCATTATAAAGAAGAACAATTTGTATTAACATATTAAGAATATATTATGTGTAATGCAGTAGCATATTCAGGCACAGTATCACCAGCCTATTGAAGGAGGTGATTGTCCCAGTCTACTCTGCCCTGGTACAGCCTCACCTTGAATATTGTTTTGGGCACCACAATGTAAAAAAGACATTTAGGTCTTGGAGAGTGTCCAAAGGAGGGCCACGAGGATGAAGGGCCTAGAGGGGAAGCCATATGAGGAGGGGCTGAGGTCACTGGGTCTGTGCAGTGGAGAAGAGGAGACTGGGGGGAGACCCCACTGCAGTTACAACTTCCTCATGAGGGGAAGAGAAAGGGCAGACACTGATCTCTTCTCTGTGGTGAGCAGGGACAGGACTGAGGGAATGACCTGGAGTTGTGTCAGGGGAGGATTAGGCTGGATATTAGGAAAAGGTTCTTCACCCAGAGGGTGGCTGGGCCCTGGAACAGCTCCCCAGGGCAGAGGTCACAGCGCCAGGCTGGCAGAGCTCAAGAAGCCTTTGGACAATGCTCTCAGGCACATGGTGTGACTCTTGGGGTGTCCTGTGCAGGGCCAGTAGTTGGACTCGATGATCCTTTGGGTCCCTTAGAATTCAGCAGATTCTGTAATTCTATGATATTAACTCCAAAATACAAGTATTGAAAGATTTTATGTAAATACAAACCGTATATATTTAGGGTCAGATTCAGCTGACCAAAAGGACTTCAAGTGCCATTTGAGCTTCTTTGGGATAGTCCTCCTGGTCTACAGACACTTCATTAAGCATGAGCTATCTGGTAGATCTCATATCAGCTGGCCCTGTGTAGATCGCTGAAAGGCACATGAATGTCCAAAATGGTACTTGGTGCCTGTGCACAGGTACTCAAATCTTAATCTAAAGTTATTGTTCACTTAAGCACCTACTTTTCCATTACAGAGGGAGCTGGTATCATTTCATCAGTTGGATTATTCTGTAGACTATTGGCTGTAAAGCAGTTGAAAAGACATTGATAACTGACACCATTTGAAATACCATACTTTATTCTATTCATCCTTTACTCCTGCAAAGGACATGGGACTTCTGTAGACCTTCTGTAAGATTTGTCACTGTGTCTGACATATCAAAAGACACTGAGAGCCTTTGGGTGAGCGTCTGAATCAAAACTAAAATCTTCTAAAAATACAGTGGTATCTTGGATACTAGCTTGCAAATGGACACCTAAATGTAGGTGTCTAAATCTTTGCTGCATGTCCACACTAGGAGTTGTCTTATTTTCTCCATAAAGGTGAACACAAAACAGCTGGTTTAAAATTGAAGACATTATATTTTATGTCTCTACAGTGCACACTGTTTGTGTTACTGTTGTGCGGTCATTGGCTAGCAAGTCCCTACTAATTGAAAACAGAGCATCCGCTCACACTACATGAAATTATCCTTAAGATGAACATTATAGTAGGATGAAAAATAAAACATAATCAAAACTGTTAATAAAACTATCTCTTTTGCAGAAAAAAAAAAAGCTTCCTTGTAATGCAATCTAAATTGAGATACTGTTAATTACAGATCCAAGATTACAAGAAGCATTAAACATGGAGACCTCAATTACTTTACATTAAACTTCTCAATCACTTTGCCTGGAACTCCTTATTTGGAGTTCTCCAAATAACTCTCATGGCATTTGTGCTTAACAACATCTTGTATCTGTTGGATTAAAAGCAAAAATATTTCTTTCATTTGTTATTTTAAATTATCAAAATATGAAATTTATTTTATCAATTCATCTTTTGAATTTCATGTTCAGTTTGCAGTAGATAGGAAAGCAAATCTTTTGTTCATCATGCTACATAGTCACCACTTTATATGCACCACAACAACTAAAGTACAGCAAGTACCTGCAGCTGTTTTGTAGCAGATGGTTATAGTCAGCATCTGATTTTTTTTTACTGCTAGCAAATGTAAAGCACTTGATTCAATGGCCTAATTAAAAACAAAAAAAAAAAAAAAAAAAAAAAAGCAAAAACCCACAGACCATTTTAGAAGATACAGTTTGTCTTTTCTCTTCTTTCTCCTTATAATTGCCCTATAGTTTCATTGTATTACTTCCTCATCTTAGATAAGATTTTTTGGCATTGATATTTTTCAAGACTCCTGCTTGTTAGTTTTTAAATTAGCATTGTATATGCCTCCTGCAAACATCCTCTCCTCTGAAGGGAACTTATGCTGATATTCTTAAGACTTCATTTCTTAAGAATATGAAGGTTCATAAGAAGAATTCTTAAGAAGAATTCTTAAGAATTCTTAAGGTTTGAAAAACCTTACAGATGTTTCAATCTTGTTTGGAGAAGAGCTGGGAATCCAGAAGATAATAATTATGTTAGATTTTTCCCAAGCACACTATAAACCTAAAAATGATCTCTTTTCACTGAAACACTGGAAAATTAGTCCAAGCTACCTTTCTCAGCTTCAACCCTATCCTATTTGGAAGGAAGGTGGGACTCAGATTATGAGAGATTGCTCTACAGCCTTCTTAAAAAAGTAGTCTGTAGTCAGCTGTAGATCAGTAATGAGAATTAAAGCTGATCAAAACTACATTGTCCTCATAACTGCTTAAAAAAAATTATACACAACAGCCTATAAAATTGTGTCTCTTCTTTGCATGTCTGTAGTTTCAACAACATATTTTACAATAATTTTAAAGTTTTTTGAGAATTCAGTTATTCCTCTCCCTCCCACCCAGTAGATTAACCAACCTAACACGGGGAGAAATAAAAATCAGGACTCTGTTATGGAAGCTGCCATAATAAATATGGGAAGAGCTACTTAGCTACTTTAAAAACCAGTTGTCTTACTATCATTTGGGAAAATGTGGTCCTTCTTTGAGTTGGATTTTTGAGAAAATGTCCTCCAGAGGTCCTTTCCAAGAAAATAATCTTATGAATCTGTGATTCTAAAGCCTTTTTTATCTTTCAAGGAGTTTGTGGCTTAATTGAACACAAATCACAAGGGCCCATCCAGGAAATAAAGTAAGGATCAGAGCAAAACAAGACAAATTACATTATAAAATGGTCCTCACATGCAAGTCAGGGAGAATGATTACAAGGAAAGTGAGCTATAAGACTAATTTGTTCAACTGGAAAATTATATCAATAATTATTCCCTGCTTAATTCAGGGCTTATGTACAGCTGAAAGAAGGGCAGACTTGAGTGCAAAGTCTTGTGACAGGACTACTGAGAGCTGTCAGTCTCATTACTTCACGGACAAATCCACTGAAACTCAAGAATACTACTTTCACATATATAAGTACCCTGGCAGACACCACTGCATTGGCTGGCCTCAGTACAGGCTTTTAGTACCTTCTTTATTGTTGTGTGGATTAGAAACTGGGCATAATAAAGGGAGATTATTTTCACTTCTCTTCATAGCATTCTTTTGTCTTCTTTGATGAAAAGTAGACTCTTCAAAAATCCTTCAGACCCAGAAAGTAAGACCTAAGTTTAAGTTTAATCTGCCCTTGGAATTTCAAAGTATGAGAACTGTAATAGAAATAGCTTTTTCCTTTAAAGCACCTATCATTTTTATGCTGTTTTAATGTACAGGATATAGTTTACTCTTCCACAACAATACTAAACTCCGTTGATCTGCTTGCATTGTATCTTCCCATCACTGTCTAGTTAAGAGTAAACCAACTGATTTCATTCAGTAGGAGCAGACTTACTTGAACATGCTTCTCTGAAATTGTTATGGGTGCTTAAGCGATAATGATTGGATGACCTACCTACACTCTAATAATGAGCAGACTATAGAAAGTAGTACAGCATATTAAATTGAGGATATAAATCTCTTTCTATTACGACTGTCTTCCTCAACACTAATGGAAAGTTCAGCTTTTTATGGCAGCTTAAATAAGAACTGGAAAATGATGGAGCAGGCAGGATTAATTGAATGCCCAGGAGATATGGCTGTTGCTGTTCTACCTCCTCCTGTTGGTCTCCTGGACTCACCTCACAGTACATCTGTGCATTCACCCTTCATTTAAATTGCATATTTGTAGTAGGTTTGGATTAAGGTTTTTATGCCTTTTAAGATGAGATTAATTTTCTACAAATATCAGGGTCCATTATTTTGTTAAAATTACATACTTGTGTGAAAAATCAGAATTTCCATTTAGAATACTTCCTCACTCTGTAACTATGACAAATCAGCAGTGTCATACCAAAAGTTTTGTTTCTGGAAAAAAAAGTTTGTGGTAGTTCTGTGTCCAGTACGAAATTGTGTCACAAACTTTTTCTTTAATTTCAGGTGCATAAACTCTCATCAAAACTTAATTTTCTTACATTTACACTGAATAATAACCCATCTGATATCATCTGCATATAAATGAACTCTGCAAAAAAATTGTGAAGTTTAAAAGAAACAACTATATTAAATACTGTCAGTTTACTGTTTTATAGAAGTCTTTCGGACCTTTTTTTTTCCCTGAGCTAATTTGGCTTTGGTAATCAGAAATAAAGGGTTTTGTTGCCTTATTAAACTCTTTTGTTGTAGCATATTGACTTAAGGTTTCACACCAACAGGCAAGGTAAAAGTTAATTACTATTCAGTACCTTTAATTGCAAGCTACAGTTCAAATACTTCAGGACAAGGTAAAGCAAATAACACTTGTCACCAGTAATTACAGCCAGTTTTCACCACCCTGCCTTAAAGGCACTGAGCTGCTGCTTTCTTAAGAGGTCACTAAAGATAAATGACAGACGATAAATGACCAAAAACATCACACTTCTCAAACATCCAAATTATACTTCACTTTGATAAATCTTTTCATATCTGCAATTATGTTTGTGTTCACCATTAAAATTAAAAAAAAAAAAAAAAAAAAAGCTTTTCTATTATTCTGTTGCTGTGCATTCCAAGTCTCCAAATAATTCATTTTTGCTTACCATGTAATACTCACATACCTCACCAAGGTCTGAGTTTAGGAATGATTTGGTGGTTGTGATTTTGTTTTTACAAACTGCCATAAAGATCTAGTAGGTAAAGTACACACTTATAAGAAAAATACACAAGAGAAAAATAAACAGAAAGCTGTATAAAATGAAATGGTCAAAGGGAGAATAACATAGTTTCTAAAATTCACAGATACCTCTTTTTCTTCCATGCAGCTTATGTGAAAAACATAAGCAAATAAATGTAAGAAGAAAATTTACATCAAGCTGTTTCTTAATTGAGCTCTAATGAATCCCCTTTGAGACTCACCATAACAGAGAAATTCATATGTAGTCTGATTTCCATCTGTGCATTGAACTGGCTTACAGCTGTTTACCTTTGCTGTCTAGCAAAAACAGACAGTTTTTAGGACTGGCTTGCAATCTAAAACTTTCTCTCATCTCTTCTAAGCAACACAGCCCAAAGCTTCCAAAATAAGTTTGCTGATCGGTCTCTGTGAAAAGTATTTCCCTTTAATATCTGCACCTAAGAAGTACAATTTTTAACCTTTCCTTACAAAGTATCTGTGATGTATACCTATACATCAGCTGGATAGTTAAGGGTAGAAAACAGAAAACAAAAAAATATGTCTGCTAAACAGTCTCTACCATCAACAGCTTTAGCTGCTTGCTAGTGATTATAAATTGTCACTGATATAATTTAGTGTGTGGTTTCAAGGCCAGTGTCCAGTGAAATAGAGAACACTATAAATTCATATTTGCAATATATTTGTCATTTTGTTGTATGTGCAGGTGTGTTTCTATTGTACACACAGCAATGGAAATGGTTCTTGAAATAGACTGATCGGAAAAATGTTCATCCTGTTGAGAGATGAAATACTGCAAAAGGGATAGGTAGAGCTGATATTGCCATTGAAACCACTCTGTGCCTAAAGAGAATACTTTTGTGGGCTGAACTTCCCTCACCTAATGACCACAAACTACACAAACTGCCTGCAATTATTGGCACCTCCCTATGAGGTTCTTAGTTGCCTTTGTTCAGATCATTTAAGGTAAGGTCTGCTAGGACAAGCTCTTAAAAGCTGCTGTACATAAAAGGAAATCTACCTAGCTTTTGGACTGGTCAGTGCTCATTTCCCTGGGACATTTCCTTCCCTTGAACTTTCACTGGCCCCTACTGCTTAGCTGTACTGAGAGAGGAGTTAGTTCCAAGACAGTTTAAAAGAAGTACCAGGACATATTGGCAGCTTTAGAACCAAAATATCCACTTCTTGTATGAGGTCTTTGAGTGCTTTTCTTCAAGCTTCATCATCTAACTTTGAGATGATTTAGATACCTGAAAGATTCAAATCTACTGTTAATACTTAGTTTGAAAGGAACTAATTTCAGTAAATTAAATAATCCCTATGAAAGTCTTTTTGATGCAAACATAAATTGAATATTCAGAAGAATTGCTATACTTAATTTCATAAATGTAGGATAGGACTAACAGTGATTGTGAGTTGTAGAGATCATCAAATATTTATATATATATATATATATATATATAATCTTAATTATGTCATATTGTCATGGTTTGACACTGGCACAATGCCAGTGCCCCCATGAAAATGCACTTTCCCAACTAATTGCTGTGAGATGTGGTCATGTACAGAGCAGAGCAGGCCCAAGCTTAATAACAAAGGAAAAAACTTTATTAAACTACTACTACTATAAAAAACACATACACTAAATCCAGGATGAAGACCCTCCAAAACACTCCTCCTCCCACCCAATTTCCAAACAAAACCACAGTGAGACACCACCCGGGATTCCTGATCAAGTTGCCACCCTTCAGATAATCAATACTCAGTCCCTCAAAGGAGAGAGGTCTCTCTTGCACCACAGACTCCCCCAGGAAACACAATTGCCACCCTTGTGTTTCCATGTCACACATGGCAACTGCCGGGAGAAAAATCTGCCAGTGTGACACTCTCCTTTCCATGTCACAGTGCTCTCACCACCGTGCATGGACAGACTGCTCATAGGGCTCCTTTAAGGATGCTTTGCCACAGACCAAAAGAAACAACAGTTCAGCATCTCATCTTGGGACTACAGTCCCCCCCATTTTCCCCCTGGGGCCAACGGTCCAAGAACAGAGATCATCTTCTTCCTGAAGACAGAGTGCGTCACCATTCCCTCCTCAGCTTTCCTCTGTTCTCTCCATTTCTGCGCTGGTGGTTGCTTGAAGCAGGTCTCTGGTTCACCACAGCATCCCCCTAAAATGCAGTCTCTATTGCAGGAGAATTTGGCTCAGTCTATGGCTAACAAGGAAAGTCCAGCCACAAGCCACTCCATCATCTCCTTCTACCCAAAAATTTCCTCTTCCAACATCTCAGATCCCAGACTGTCTCTCTTGTACTTCAAATCAAGGAGGAGTAGTATTTTACAAAGCCTTCATTTCCCAGGAAAGGGTTAAAATTCAGACTCCCCAGACGGCTGAAATCTCTGCCCAGAAGCCGATTCCCAAGGCCAAGGTTGGGCACCTCCCCCTCTTCTCCTTCTCCTCTGCTGGCAAATTTACAGGTGCCATCCGGACTCTCTGTCTCTTCCTTCTGGTGGGGGGGCGAGGGGGTGGGGGAGAGGGGCAAAAGCATCTTTGCTTCTCTCCACCCTTCCATCCACAGGACCTGGCTCGGTTCCAGTCCTTCTACCTGGTTCCAGTCCCTCAGCCCACTCGGCTCACCTCGACCAGGCCACATGGCTCCCCCTCCCCCACCCAGCCCCATGGCTGGGCAGGGGAGGTCTGCACTGCACTCTACCGGAACCAAAGAGAGCGAGCTTTTGGGAGTTCCTGCTTTTAACCCCCTGTGTTCTCAGAGACGTGTCCATACCTTCAGTGGTCACTCCAGGTGCTAGTATCCAACCCTGACCACTGATTGGTCTGACCCAACTTCCTGAAAAAATTCACCTCCATGTCAAACCACGACACATATCTATAGATTCCTTTGATTTTCTCAAAGTTTTCCATAAAAAAAAAGAAAAATTGTGCAGAATCGTATGGGGTCAGATTCCTGGGGAAGAACACATGTGAAAGTTTGGAGAGAAAGGGAATGTCTGTTTACCTAGGCATTTCAACTGTATCTTTGTTAGAGATGCAGAAGATTGTTGTATGTCAAGAAGGAAGTATTTAAGTTAATCAGTTTATTGAAAGAGTTTTCTTCTAATGGATTGTCAAAAGCAAATAATGATGTGTTTTAACAGCAGTGGACAGCTAGCAGTCATAGTTTCCTGAGAGGTGGGGAGAGCCCAAGAATTGAATCCCATTAATAGTTTTCATTTAAGTAAAAATAAAATCACAGAAATGGAGATGGAAGCCAGAAGTTTGAAACTAAGTTGTGTGACTGCAAGAATTTGAGAGCTTGTTTTCAACACAAATAAATTAAGGTGCTGAAGGTGCTAACCCCATGTCCTGGCAGTAATCAAAGTAGAATGTGTTTCAGGTGCTACTAAGGATGTATTATAATGCCTTTGCCAATTCAGTCCTTAGATAAAAGATATCAGATTCATTATTTCCTTAGTGACTAAAGTCCATTAAAAAAAGACAACTTTCACTTTCAATAATGTGTACCACTAATATGTTTTTAGAGACCTAGAAGTATCTTGTTTCTCTTTCATCTTCCTGTTTTTTTATATAGAGACATTCATGCATAAATTGTCCAAAGACTTGGACATAGATTAAGAGAATGAAGAGATCCTTGAAAAATAACAGGATTTAGGATGGCAAGCTAGTCTCAGACTATATCTTAATTTTTACATCCTGTGAGTTTCTATATTTCACCTTTCCTGTGTGAGACACTTCAGCACCCACAGCAGATTAAAACTTAAATGGTGCTGACTGTACATCAAATGTGAGCAGAGGAGAGATATCAACAAATCTGAACTGATGCCTTCAATCACTGGCTTGGTTACACCAAATGCTTTGCCAGCAGAGCCTCCAGTGTACATGCAGAGCATGGGAGCAGAAAGTGCTTTTCTGCCATCATAGTCTCACTAATCCTCTCAATGACATAAACTAAGTATGACAATGACTCTGTCAGCATAAATGTCTCTGCATAAGGTATTTTTCTAACATAACAGTGTCAGTAAGGAGTGAGATTTTTTTCGCACCCTCAGCTATAAAAGCTCTACTGATTAAAATTTTGAGTGTAATTTTGACTGAGACTCAAGACTAAGAAATCAACCTTAAAATGTCTAAGAACACTTTCTCCCTTCCATCTGCCCAGAGTAAAAGCTGAGATGGCAGGAGCAGGATTTGTGAGCCACAGAAGGATCAAGATGAATTTTTGTGGGCCTATAAAATTACATGGTCGTGTCACCCTCATTCAAAGATGATGTCAAGGAGTTTGGGGAGAATTAAGTAGTGTTTGTGGATTATAGTGATGTTAATCTGTGATGTGGTTATCAAGATACCCCTTTCTGTGCCTTGATATACTGGAAAGTTGCTTTTAGGAAATTGTCCATATAATGTAAGATCTTTTCCATTGCTTTCTATAGGAAACAGTTGGGCCTGTTGCCATTGCTCTAAGTAGACTGTCAGTAACAGTGCTCTGTAGTATAAACTAAATTTATTATAAATAACAATAAGAAATTATTATAACAAATGATATAGGAAATTATAATATTTTATATCTTTCTATTCTCAGTTACCAAAAGTGTGTACTTTATTGGGTACATGAAAATATGGGTAGATAATATGCATTATATAACGTGCATACAGGTACATAGAGACCTAGACATACTACGTACTTCTATATTTTATACATAGTATATGTAAAGATGTGTATATAAATATATATGTATCTCCACATCATGCCTGGAGATGCTAAGATTTAGATGACTTTTTAGACTAATTTGGGTAAGCAAAAAGCACAATTTTGTTGGAAAAATGTTCTACTCCCTTAAGAGACAGATTCTGATTCCATTAGAGATACTCTAAGATCTGATCCACAAAATTTGCTTGTCAGTTAGTGAAGTGTTTGTTTATAATTACCATTATACTCAGATATACAGACTTGTACCAAGGCTTGTATATTAAATAGAGCACAATTTCTTCATAAACAGCTTCTTCTTGTATGCTACATTTGTTTTTAAACCTGTAAAGTATCCTGCTAAGATAAAATTGAGAGATACCTCTGCCCAAATAAAGGGACAAACAAGGCCACATGCTGAAGCTAATAGTATAGAGTTTATTTAACAGTAAATGTGAGGTAGAGAGATATAAAGAAATATAAAAGTAGAAAGGGTAGGGTGGACAGAGAGAAAGAGAGAGGAGGGGGGAGAGAGAGAGAGATCATCAGAAGATGGTTGACTATTCTTCACCCTGGGCTCCTTAGTGGCAGTGGTCCTAGGTTGTTCAAAACTTTTCACTATTTATACATTTTTGAAACCAAAGGAATTAACAGCCAAACATTTCTCTTATTATATTGGCTGAATGATTCCCTCACTTCTATTGCTAATTAATCCCCATGATCAATTTTTCTCTTCTTGTGAGTCGGTGAGTTTCTGAGTCAGTGGGTCTGTACTCGGCAGTTACAGTCTACCCTTGGTGAATTACCTTTTACCCATCCTGAGCTCTGTAAGTCTTTACATTTCCCTGGAATAATTCTAGCAAAGTTCAAGCATTTTGCCCTCATTGTCTGCAATTACACTTCACATTTAATGGTTTTATTAAAAGGCATTGCTTTATTCATAGCATTCACTCAGATTTTCAATTTTCTGCATGTTTGCCTTTGACTTCAGGTGCTTTGTATTAACTATTTGTATTTATTTAACTTGGCATGTCTGTTTTATCTGCAATTCATACACACAATTACTGCAAGTGAACTTATGAACTTGAATGTATCGCATGGGTAGTAAGTAACAGATTTTCTAGCTTGAGTGTTTCCTCCTTTGTGTATTTTCTTCTAGACTGCATATTTATTGCCTGAGTAATTGTTATAGTCATTGTTATTCTCTTGAGAGTCTTCTGACACTTACTCATTCTCTAGAGCATGAATAGTAGAGAATAGACTAGACTAGACTAGACTAAGCTAGAATGGAAATAGAACAGATTGGGTTGGAAGGAACCTTAAGATCCTCTACTTTAATACCCCTACCATGGTCAGGGACACCTTCCACTAGAATAAGTTTCTCAAAGCCCCATACAACCTGGCCTTGATCACTGCCAGGAATGGGGCATCCACCGCTTCTCTGGGAAACCTGTTCCAGTGCTTCACCACTCTTATACTTAATCTGGGATAAGCCAATCCTTTCTGTTGGGTGTGGAAGGTCCTTCCTCAGCTGGAGGATTTGCAGCATTCTCCAGGGGAAGCTACCTGATCACTCCCTGGCCTAAAGATTATATTCTAAATACCAAACCTCTGAGGTCTAAATCATCACCTAGTGACAGATTCATCATGAATGTGTCTAGTTAGATAAATTAATCTCACCATTGGCTGATACAATATACAATAGACTGTCATTTAATGAGGCACTTAACTGTATTATTCATCCAGTTAAAAATATATATTGTTGTCAAGAAATTATTGCCTTTAACGAAAAAATGTATGGTCTTGAATACAATACACAAATAAAAGCCTTTAGTAAAGTTTTTTATTTTACTGCTGCAAATATTCAATCTGTAACTTCTCTTTTTTTTGTGTGTGTGTTGTATTTCTAGACAACATCTAGTCAACCATCTTCTGATGATAAAAATGGGGCTTTTTTAGTTCTCTATACTTAAATAGTGTAGTACTTTAGATAATACTGCTTTTATTGTTATTATATAATTATGGAATGCTTATCAACACTCTTAAATTAGTAAAGGCTTAGTACTTGCAAAGTTCAAATCTTTCTTCAGGGATGTATAGGTGCTTTCTTTTCATTAGATTTATCAATGATTTTAACATCAATAAAATCTAAAGCACACGAAGATTTACACTAAGTTGCTGTGGCCTACATTTCAGGTCCAGATTTGAAATTAGGGAAAAAGATAACAAGGGCTGACTTAGTCATCTTGGAACCTGGGGACAAAAGGAAAAGGGAAGGGCTGTCCTTAGGTCAGCCGCTCCTGGTGTTTGAAGTATACGGAAGCTCCTGCTACAGCTTTAAAGCACATGAGCACAAAGAGTATATACTGTACATTATTCGTCCTCAGAGATGAACCAAAGTGCCCTCCTGAAGAGGCCCTCACATGAAAATGCATAATTTATATTTGCACAGCACAGTACAATGCCAGGCAGAGGCTCTGTCCCAGCTAGTTCTGAAACTGGAGGCACCTTTGTGCTGTGCCTATGCCTGCCAGGGGTTATCTTATTGTACTTATGCTGCTTCCAAGGTCTAACATAGCATAAATCTGCATTCAGAGTATGGTACTGCACTGTGCAGTCACATTGCATCATTTAGAGCTAGCTGAGGTGTTTATAACACTGGGTATTACTTCTTGTAAGCTTGTCTTTAAAGCCCCAGAAGCTTGGACTGAAGTCAATTCATCTGAGATACTTGACACCTCTATTGGCTACAATGACAATGTTATGCCATAGTGTGATAGTATTGCTGAATGCAATTTCTTCCTAGAAAGTAGAAATGTCAGTTCTGTGGATGAACATTGCTCTTGGCTCCCTAATGTGCCACATTAAGGAGAATCTTGAAAATCAAGGACTGTTAGTGCAAGCGTGGTTTCCATACTGTGCAGTAAGAATTTGAAAAGAAAACCTCATCTAAAAGCTTCCCTTTGAATACAATCAAGCAGATTTTTAATTATGCTTAAGTAATTTCTCAAGAATATGTAGATTGTTTCTTTTTAATCTGCCTATTGCAGTAAAATCACCGTTCCATCACCATATTTTATATTATATTTAATAGACCTTGTTAGACTCTGTTATCTCTCTGTTCTGACCAGTTACAATGCCAGACTTGCACGAGTGTTTTGATTTGTATCTTCTAATCATGGTTGTCTGGATAGTATCCTTGTTACAATCTCTGTACATGAGATAGCCAGTATTTTCTTGAATTGCAACAGTAAAATTTCACAATTCACGTTCAATACTCTGTCTCTCATTTCTTATAACAATTACTTAAAAAATATTTCATTTCTAGAGTTAACTATGGGGTTATGATTTATTTTCATCCTGACAGAGTATTGTTCTCATTCCACTAGTGTTGGAAACATTGTTGATAACTTTTTGCTCCAGCAACTGGAATATCTACACATAGTCTAAAAATGTGATTCTGATGATCTATGTAATAGATTTTTGCCTGCATTATTTTAGGCAATAAATAGCTTAGCAGCTACTGAAACCTTTATAAAGGTTTCCCAATTGTTTCTTGGAATGCCATGCAGTATTACTTTTTAAATAATATTTTTCAGGAACCTGAATCTCTTTCAATATGTCTAAACATTGAAAACTGCTATCGCTTGAGACTATGTGAAACATTTGCACAGAGTTGGCAGACAAATATGAAGGTAGAGGATGTGTGCAGGCCTGTGCCTCTGGAGTGGCAACAACAGGCTGGGCATCATGATCCCTGATTAAAAAAATGGCATTCCTTAAAGCACCTGAAGCAATCCCTAGCTTCTGTTTTATCATGCACAAAAAATATTTTAATAATTGTAGTGTCAAAACAAGATTTAAGAGCTACAATAATTTAAAATTTCATACATTGAAAATAATTTCCATAAAACAAATATTCTGAGCATTTTACATTAAACACTTCTTTTTTTTTCCCTACAGATTTCATTCAAATATGCAGGGCAATGTGTAGCAGGGTTTGTGTAAGTATATGCATTAGTCACTTCATGGAAAAACATGCAAAGATTATTTCTGCAGTAAAAAATTTATACATAAAAAAAAATAGTACACACTTTTGAAAATTAGACATAAAAATTATGCATCAAACTATAACCAAATAAGCCTGTGCAACTCTACTTGCACAAAGACAACTGAGAACAAAGTTTTTCTTGTGAATGTTAGTTGGAAGGTGATGAGATACGTTATGGATTAAATAATTATAATTAACTTCTTCAAAAAATTATAAGTCCTCAGAACAACAAAAAATTCTTTACTACAATAAATTCAGTATTTGATCTTGATCATTTGAATGTCCCAATTCTGTACTGAATTAAATTTATCGTTCACTTAGCACTTCTGAAATGAACCATTCATACCTGCAACAATAGTCTGTAATTAAACTATTCCATGATCTCTATTATCTGCCTTACAGAAACGTTCAGGAGAGTAATTAACACTCTTCACAACAGCAAAAAGACTTATTAATCAACAATAAAATAAACACCTGGAAATAACTGTAAATTAATAGTATTAGAAATTAATAGGTGTGTAACATGAAGACCAGTAAAATTTAACAGCTGTTTGAGAATTTACTGTAAAAGCTGCAGTATTTTTACATTTCTAATACCAATGGTAGACTTAATTAGCAAAGGTGATCCTAATAACAAATTCGGACCTAATAGACAAGGGTCTTGCCTTAGGTAGCTAGACAAACAGTGCTGACTTAAAATTTAGGCACAAAGCTGAATATCTGGTTTGATAGCGTTATTTCAGCTGTTTTATTTGTTAATACAAATGATAATTTTGAATGGTTTATATTTATATACTGAGAGGTATCTCAGTAGTTATGTGGGATTTATAATATTTTTCAACCAGCCTGTAGATTCAACTGTAGGTAAAATGTATATATCAGAGTGCCCGAATTCTCACTTAACATGTCTAGCTTCTATTATAAAATTTCATTTTTCTAGGTTCTTGCGTAAGGTCATAGCATTTTTTATCTAAATTGTTTAGGTGGGGTTTTTTCCTGAGTTCTTTGCTTGGCTTTTCTTAGATATTTCATAGAATGAGGGCAGAAGGTAAGTACTGCCTGCTTACTGTAGTTAAGTGCCCTTCCTGTGTTTTAGTGCTACCCTGAGTTCATTGCCCCTGACATGAACATGAGCCATCATTTCTTAATGGCCTTACTGGGAAAAGGCCAAGGTTGGCATCACAGGGATGAATTTGCACAGGGAGTCTATGGCTCCCTTCCCTTCTAGAGGTCAGGCTGACTGCGCTCAAAGCCAGTGCTGATGTGATGCAGCTGCCTAATATTTCAACAAATCACCGGGAGAGGACTTTGGGTGGCAGAAGGACCTCGTGGAGGCCTTGCTGGAAGCCTCTACCCCGCAGCACTGAAGCTGCACCTCTGCTCAGACCCAGAGTCATGGCCTTTGCCTGAGCTATGCCGTAGGTATGGCCATACAGACCTGCTGGCTCAGCTGCATGTGTCCACTTCAGACTGCACTCCTGCAGACATCACAGCGACTGCAGGGCTCGTCTGACCATGGGGACGATCGGTGGTCCTGCTCTGATCTTTTTGCTCACATACTGCTGGGCACTTTCCTCCCCAGCAACAGCCCACTGCTCTCTCCACCTCTTTCTGGATTTGGCACTAATGCAGGGAGCAGAGGCAGTAACATTCAGAGGAGCCACTGCTTCTGCTCTCACCACTCCTCTCCTGGGTGGGGAAGTTTTCCTTGCACAGGTGAAGAAGGGCAAGTGGTTAAATACAGCTCCTGAACAACGAAATGAGGAGTACTCAGTGGACTACCTGGCAGGTAGTTAAATCACTTGTCCAAAACTGCAGACTACCTTTTCTCTCCCTAATGATTTATCAGAACTACTACTTTTTCTTTTTACCCTTTATTAAAGATCTGTACTTGTTTTCTCACCTCAGGATATAACAATCTGTTAGTGTTGTTGGTATGGTGATGTCATCCTCTGGCATTCAAAAATCATTCTCAATCACAAGGTAAAAGCAGCTCTGTTAGTTCTGCTTTTGACTTCAGTCCTCTTGATTTATGTATAAAAGCTTTTATATCTAACATTTTTTTAATTTCATGTTTTCTTGCCTCTTTTTGGTTAGCTCACATTCTTAGGTAATAATACAGAAGTGAGAATATAGGAAATGAAAAGAATTGATTTTATGAAATCTGGTGAGTCTGAATAATGGTTTCATGGACTTTGTTGGTGCAACATCTTGGAAAAATCCTTTACCCAGAATTCTACAATGCTTCTTCATCTCCTCTATGTCATATTGTTAACATTAATTTTATTTTGTATGAAAAAAAAGTTTTCATTGAAGTACTTGTCTCTCCTATGCATTAGCATTCAGCTCACACAGGGGTTGATACCGTAAATGATTCCATATTTCTCTGAAATTGTTTGAAGCCAAATCAGCTGATTAGACAATGTTTATGTAAATCAGCTGATGATGCTGGTACAAGGGAACCTATTTTGGTTTTCAACCTCACCTCAAACATGAGCTAGCAGCAGCTCTGCCAGTGAAGGCAAATGTCTTGGAAAAAGGTGTAAAACTGGCAGTTCATACAAAAAAAGCTGAATTTTAAATGTCTGTCTGTATGCAAGGGAAGATACACACAGAAATTAAATGTTAGATAGGTTCCATTACATTTTTAAAGCATTAAATGGTTTTAAAACTTGGACAAATATTCTAGATATAATTACTCAACTTTGTGAACATCATTATTATCCATTATGAACATGGTATTCTGAACAAAGCATTCAGTCTCTTTTTGTTGGTTTGGTTTGGGGTTCTTTTTACAATAAAGGTATACATTTAACACATAGGTTCATGTTGTTCTAATTGTGCTTTTATGAAGAAATAAAAAGATAAACATTCAGTCACAAAGAACTAGAAAAATTAATAGTGTCAACAGCACGACTCCCACAACATCTAGAAACTTCTTCCTCCCTCATATTTTATTTTTAGCAGTAATTTTACTCCAGTGTCCTGGGGTGCTTTGAGAGATCTGTGTTTGAATGTTCAGGACACACAGGGGACTCAGAGGTCCACACCAAGTGCACACATAGCAGGGACAGGACTGAGAACAGAGGAACTTCCCATTGTGATTCACTGCTGCACCAATATCTGCATTGCCCCTGTTACCTATGGGACGTGTCTCTGTTGCATAATCCAAAGTATCTGCATATCAGGGTTATATAAAAAATGTTACCTTTTATTTTAATTTATAGAATTTTACATAGTTTTTTCCTATTTGGTACTTTAAACTTTATTTGTTTTTGTCTAGAAATTACCTAAAAGCAAGATAATACTAATGTGGAAGTACAATTATGAAATTATGCAAATATTTATTTAATTTGATTAATACTTGAACTCTTTTTCTCCTTAATACAAGTACAGCCAATGATTAGGCTCTAATGAGTGCAATCTGATTTAAATAGGAATGAGAAAGTTTTTGGCTCTGTAACTTTTAAAAATATAATCTCTGTGACCAATATTCCTAATTTTCGTTGATCTCTTTAATTTATTTTTATTACCAAAGAAGTTGCTTTGTTACAATAAAAAAGTTTAGGGATGATTTAATCTCTTCTTTTACTTGGATATCTGTAATGATTTACTTCCTTGAAAAACAGTGGATGACAGTAGATACAAATGAAAACCATTAATCTCTGTGTAATGCATGCTGAGTTTGGACTGTGTCCAGGAAGTATCTTACTTAAATATACTGGTCAAGACAAAAATCTTTGAAAATTACTCTTACTGAGGTTTGAATACAATAAAATAAGAAGCTGCTGTCCCATTTCTACAAGTTACCAGAGAAGATGTGTCTTTCCAAAATCTTCATGTCTAAACTCAGTTGTAAGTTTTATATGTTGATATCTTTCCACTTTACCCGAATTATCTGGCTTTCATAAAAAATGGAGTAAACAGTTAACATTAGTAGCAACCAAGATCAAAACATGTACAGCAGATGCACTAAAGCTCATTGGTGCAAATAATCATCATCTGGATGATTTTATTGAGACTTCTCTACTTCCTGCATGCTACATAAATCCATTTAATAGGCCTGCTCTTGAATAGGGTGTTTGTGGGGATTTTGGGATTGGGATTTTTGATTTGTTTTCTTGGTTGTTTTGTTTGTTTGCTTTTGTTTGGGATGGGTAATTTTTCTTTTTAAATTAAAAAAAAAAAATTTCAGTACTTTCTCTCCTAACTCTGTAGATCGATGTAAGTTATCTGATGCCAAATATCTCACATGCTTATCTTATAGGTATCTGATTTTTGTTATCCTATAGATACCTGATTATTAGGGTCCCATGACAAAAATGATCAAGTGTTTCTGACTTTAGACATTGCATCTTTAGTTTTGACTTTGTGCATTGACACTCACATTTCCCTGTGCTGTTCCACACATGCTTTTTGCTGCCTGCCTACAAGCAAGTGCAGGGGGCCGATATATGGGCTTTGTTTGAGTGCAGTGCTAATGCAGTTGGACTGCTTCTGGTGTATGAGGTAGGTCTTTCAAGCCGAGTTAAGTCTGTTCTGCTGGGTTTTGTTTTGTGGGTTTGGTTTGGTTTTTTTTTTTTTTTGTTATTTTATTTTTTTTTAATTCATGTTTATTTATAAAACTAAAATGGCCCTGAGGTTTTGTTCTTATTCTATTTGAAGCAGTCTAACTTGGACTTGCAGCAGAAAATTTGTACCTACATGTACTCCTTTTCTTTCCTACCTGGTGTTTTCTTCCTTCCTCCTTCCAAGTGTACTCCTGACAGCCTTACAGTTGATTTTTCAGTGAGAAAAGGCCATAATGCCTTTCCACAAATTTTTTCCAGGACTCTGATAATTTTTTTGAATGTGAAGGAGTCCCAGAATTTCTGTGAATCGATATGCTTAGTTCCTCCATTAGCATCACTAATTCCCTAAATTAACTCAAATCTGACCACTGCAAACCAAAAATATTCGGTAACATTTACAGAACCTCTTTTTTTTTATTCATATAATTAATTTAAATTGACTTTTTTAAGGTTATTCTCTATTAAATCCTTACAAGGATATCCAGATCAGTATAAACTTAGCACTGTTTATTTCTAATGACTTAGTAATGAAATCTGCCAGCTGTCAGAAATCTGAATAGCCAAGGCTATTCAATATTAATACCATTATCAGTTTCATTTGTTCTCCAACACTGTGTTTAGGAAGTTAAATACTTCTGTAATGATACTGTTCCCAATTCACCATCTGTTGAATGATGATAGGTCTTTATACAACACTTAGAGCAAAAATTAATATTGAAGACTTCAATGATGATTAAAAAATTGCTGTTTTTTGAGACATCAGCCATACAGTTTCACAAACATGTCTTTAGAAAGATAAGAGTAAGAAAACAGCCTAAAACCTTTGAGAAGCTTGTAAACATATCAGACACTACTGCAGGAAATGTAAATCAGGAAATGCTGGTGAAAAAAGCTAGAAGACACAGCCTAAAACATAAAGATAGTAAGATTGTCCAAAATCCCAATAACAGAGAAGTAGGAATCAAATGCTTGTAACAGCAAGTTGGATACTTCAGCTTAAATATGTTAGAAAGAAAATGAGAGACAGCACACATTCCTAAATTAGCTGAGAGACACTGAGGAACTTCAGGAAGTACTTCAAGGATTGTCTGCTTTTGCATTTTCTTGCCTTAAAGTTTCCTTTGTAATATTTTCTTTAACGTAATGGTATTTTTATTTTTAATCCCCATCAGGTACACTGGAATTGTTTTGAGATCCGACGGTGGTTGGGTATGCAGTGAACTCATTCTCCAGCTGAGGACTGATACCCTGCTCAAGGGTTTTGCCTAATTAATCTATTTATGTGTTCTCAGGCTTATATGAGAAAGGAGGGTTCTAGAGACCTGGCAGATCTGCCTCCAGTTACAAAGGATCATTTTGGAGTGGGACTTCCCAAATGTCTAAGTTGTGCAGGGCTTTTAAATGCTGTTTTGACAGATAAAAGGGGTCTCAAAATTACTGGGATGTATCCAGTTCAATGGATGCAATCAGACTCACCAAACAAAACAGTAACGTTTCCTTCGCTATTTTTTATTCTTTTGCCCCCAGAAGATTGTCCACTATTCTCATATTCTGTGTGCTGATGCTTCTAAATAAGATTCTTGCAAGAGAGTTTCTGATAAAATGAAATGTTTAACAGAAGCATCAATTGGAATGAGTGATAAAGGAACATCCATATTTTCAAGAGCTAAATCTTTTGAGATCAAAATTCCTGAAACAAGCTAATTTGTCTTCAAAATATGCATAAAACATAAGCCTGTACACCTGTACTATTTTCAGGACTCAACCTCTGTGTCAGACATAGATTTCCTAACCTGCTGTGATAAAGCAATTACCTCAGGCTTTGAAGTCAGCTATGAGAAACTTTTTAAGGATTCCATAGTCTGGTGGAGACATCTGGCTGGAAAAAAGAAATTAGTGCAAATTTATTGCATTAACCCAAGAAATATTTGAACCAACAGCCTCAACAGAACAAGTGATACTCTTTAAGGCTGAAAATATATTTCAGAAAATAGAATGTCTATAAATACAGTGGATGTTTATACCCTAAAAATAAATGAAGTTATTTACTTCTTTTGAATTGTCTAAACCACTTTCTGTTAAGCTACGAAGCCACCAAGAATAACTCTTCAGTAAAATGTAAATACTACTTTTTCAATTTGTCTTTTACCTGTTGTATTTGGTCTGACAGATGGAGTTAATTTTCCCCATAGCAGACCACATATTGCTGTGCTTTGGAGTGGTAGCTGGAAAGGTGCTGGCAACACACACCAGTGTTTTGGCTTTGGCTGAGCAGAGCTTGCACAACATCAAGGTTGTATCTCCAACCTTACTCTCTCTCTCTCCAGGAAGCTGGGAGCAAGCAAGATCTTAGGAGGGGACACAGCCAGGACATCTGATCCCAGCTGGCTAAAGAGTTATTCTTTAGCATATGGTGTCTGCTCAGCAATAAAAACCAGGAGAACTGGGAGGCAGGGGGGTGGCATTTACTATTATGACAGTTGATTTCCAGGACAATTGTTATGTGCACTGAAGCCCTACTTCCAGGGAAGTGGCTGCACATTACCTGCTGTTGGGAAGTAGAGAATAAATCATTTGGGTTTTCTTTTCTTCCACACACAGCCTTTTTTTTTTTTTTTCTTTATTTATCTGCCTTTATCTTGAACAATGAGGTTTTTCCCATGTTATTTTCTCACCCTGATGAGGAAGGCAATGACAGCACATGTTAGTGGTCCAGGCAAAATCAACATAGAACAGTCCTTTTTGGCTCACAAACAGGGACGTGAGGAATTTGAGATAAAGCAGAGGCAAAGGGTGGAAGGTATTTGGGTTTTTTGACTCAGTTTTGGTAGCAGGGTGGCTTCTGTGAGAAGCCGCTTGAAGCTTCCCCTGCGCTTGACAGAACCAATGCCAACCAGCTTCAAGACAGACCCACTGCTGGCCAAGGCCGAGCCCATCAGCGATGCTGGGATAACACATCTAAGGAGGAGAATAAACCCTGTGCAAATCAGCCAAAGGAGTGAGAACATGTGAGAGCAACAGGCCTGCAGACACCAAGGTGAGAGAAAGAGGTTGGGCAGGAGGTTCTCCAGGTACCTGAGCCGATTCCCCCACAGCCCGTGGTGCAGACCATGGTGAAGCAGCTACGCCCCAGCCCACTTCATTATCATACTCTGATTTAACTGGCAGTAAATTAAACTAATTTCTCCAAGTTTTCTTTGCCTGTGACAGTAACTGCTGAGTGATCTCTCCTTGTCCTTATCTCAGTCCATGAACTCTGTGTTGTTTTCTTTCCCTCTTCCAGTTGAGAAGGGGAGTGATAGAGCTGCTTTGGTGAGCACCTGGCAGCCAGACACCTGAAATTGTTATTCCTTTATATTTATTAAAAGCAAAACAAATATATTCATAAAAGCATGAAAATCCTCCTGATTCCATGATTTTCAGATACACTAGTTATGATACATATTAAACTTCACTTGGTTTTGTCTAGAAATTACCTAAAAGCAAGATAATACTAATGTGGAAGTTCAATTAAATTACTAGATTTTTTTTATTATCTCTCCGTGCCTCGCTTATGAAGTTAAGCTTTCATATGCAGTTTAAAATAAATAAACTCCCATTTTCAGGGGGTTAAAACTTAGTGAGACAGATTTCACCTTTACTGATATTTATTGATATTTATATTGATATATTTATATAATATTTATTGATATTTGTAATTTTTTCCAATTTTTCTTTTACATTTCTCTTAACATTTTGTCATAGTGCTTAAAACAACATGTCTTAATTTCTTTCTTTGAAAGAAAATTAAGAGTCAGATGATGCCATCTGTAGAAGGTAAAATTCATAATCTGTAACCCCTTTATTTACTAAAAATATATTACAAACTATGCAAAGGCACCAAAAAAACCCCACAGTACCAAACTCCACATAAACCCACAACAAAACAAAAATAAAACCCACAATTATTTTCTTAATCTGCAAATAACACTTTTATGGAAAACTGAAAGGTTGTTTTCCTGTCTTCACTAACTGAAAAATCAACCATTTTGTATGAGCAAATGTATGGGAAAAATGAGATTGTAGATGTAATTTGAAAGACTTCCTCTTTACCTTCAGATTTTAAAACTTCTTCAATCCTTGGCTTAATCCTAAAATTTTACCCTTTTAACATTCATTTTCCATATATTTTTAACTTGACTCATTTTTTTCCTACCATGAATGACTCCTGAAATAAATGTTACTATTTTTTCTTTTAAGTTATCTAACCCATTTCCCTTCTAAAATTTCTACTGATGCTCAATGATGGTGACAGGACTATACTAGAGCCTTCAAAGAGGTTACTTCCTTTGGGTGGTTACCTCTTCAGAAGCAGAATAGCTTAATATTTACTTTTTAATTTAGTGATTATCTAAAGGTTAAAGGTTGAGTCAAAGTCTTGGAGTTCGTTCTATTTCTACTAAAAAATTGTTCCAATGAACAATTAATTATTGAATTACACAGCTTTCAAAATTTTGATGGAAAGTATTTTTTTCCTTAAGGCAAAAAATCTAGTAATTTAATTAAATGATAATATTCATAAAGTGCTTGTTTAAAATCTATATTTGGTGTGACATGCCAGTTACGTGAGACTGGTATATTGTGTGTGCTTCTTTCTTTCAGATAAAAACTATTCAATGGACTTCTCTAGTGGAACTTTAGATTATCTATTTTTCCTTTAATCTTCATTTACACAATCTCTGCTGGCAGAGAGAGGGGTTGATATGCAATTAGCTGTTCACTTAGAGCACCTTTGAACTTATCACCTTGCTATCTTAAGAAAAACAACATGATAATAAAAAATTCTTCATGCTGTGTATAACAGGTAGTTACAAGAGAGGTGCACAGGCTAACTCTGAAAGAATCCTTATTTTCTGAAGTGAATCTGTTGACCTTGAAACATGGTGGACTATTTCTAAAAAGCATTATGGACATTTAAAATAAATGTTAATCACTTCTGAAAAATCTGTGCCTTATTTTGAAGTGACTGATATGTTTCCTTGCAATTAAAACTTTTAGCTCTCTGTATCTTTAATTCTTAACTGTGTATACTGTATCAGCTTTTAGTCTAAGTGATTCAAAGAGTACTACCAGGCTGAAAATTACAAATAATCTAATATAATTTGATCTTTTAAAAACACTATTCATTTTTAGATTAAAAAGAGTTATGTATTTTCATCAATTGTAGAGGCAGAATGTTATAAACTTCTGGCATTTGTAAAAATATTGTATTCCTCTGATTATTAGAAAGACAAGAAATTAAAAAAAAATGTGGCAAAGTACTTCAGGGCTAAAGAATTGGCATCTGGTTTCAACTAAAACCATAAGTTTTGATTCTGCAGTAATTTTTAATGAGAAATTGTATCTAAGCACTCTGTTTTTAGACTTGACAAAAAAAATTAAAAAAAAATGAGAAAGATAAACAACCTCGACAAGGAGATGAACCCAAGATGGTTTCGTAATACTAGCTTGCTTAAATGGTTAGCATGAAAATCCTTTTGCCAATACAAGAGAGAAGGGAGTGGGCTAAGATGGTTGATAGTTTTCCAGTATAAACCGATTCTTTTCCTGCCTTAAATGATTTTTTCCCTTAATTGCTCTAAATTTGAATTTTCTCTCCAGTAAAAAGTTGACCCCTTTTAGTGCTTAAGAATGAATATGTACAGCAATGATACAAGCAACTTCTACTGTTGGACCTGGAGGTAATATCTCACAGAACAAGAGGTGAAGATAGAAATGCTTCAAGTGTACATAAAGACTGGAATCGAGGGAAGGTTTTTGACAAGTCTTACATATTTTACTGTGTGTTCACTTTTGTTAAAAGACAAGTTTTCAGGGAATATCTCAATAGTGCTAAAAAAGTCCAGTCCCTTGTATAATTGAGAAAAGCAGGATCCTTCTTTGAATCACCCTCTGTAAGAACCCAACTTTATAAACTAAATTAGCAGGTGAGAAGCCTTTGTCTCTCTTCATTGACTATTAAAGAAGAAATGAAGATCAGTATCTCTAAGCACAAATTAATCCTTAAGAAGACCTTTCGCTTAATTGAACCATGACTGTAGATGATGTCACATCACGAGGTGGTTCTTCAGTGGTTCCTTAATGCAGGCAGCCCTGGGTGACAGCTGGTTCTAGGGACAGAGCTGCAAAGGGAGAGGCCAGAGGGAAAAGGTAGCAGGCCATATCATGGACTGAAGGGAAAGGCTAAACACAGGGTATTTCAAAATTATGAGAACAGAGTGCTTCGGAACACAGGACTCATTCAGAAGCACAGGAATTTTCTTGCTTCAGATTGTCAAGCCTTTCTGCTTGTTTATTACAGTTGTGTAGAGAGAAACAGGACTGTGAACATATTTTTTCCTAAATAACCAGTATTATACTGAAAAAATACACAGCTTCCACTTCCACAGGATCCAATCAAATGTAAATTAATTGCATATGCTTATGGCAAATATTTTCAAGACAGCTGATACACTAAAATTTGTGTTCAACATGATTCTATGAACTTGGAGCTGCACTAAATGTTTTCCTTCATGACTGAAAAGATTGAAAGGCTCTGCTTTGGATGTTGTTTTCTTCTGAGGCAGTTAGAATAAGATGTAATTCTAGTCAGTGATACAGGTATTTGGAACTGCACTGAAAATGCATTCCATTGCACATACAGAAATGAAGGCTGCTTTCAGATGGAAGGGATTTTTCTCCAGTGGCACTCAATTCTGTTTTTATATGAAAATACAAGGTGAATGTATAATGTCTATAATTAGTCTTAATAATCCATGTCTCTGATACAGATACAAAGATTTCTATACATATTTTTCCTGCTAGTATATCCTGTCAAGACACTCACTAATTACTTTCAGAAAATAAGCGTTTCACTATCAGCAAGGTCACTTGCACAGAATTTTTCACATTTGGTTATATCTATGCTCGTGCAGGCAAGCTACAATACATTAAAAATTCACCAAGTCACTGTATCCATGATTCACCAACCAAAATACCTGTCCTGTGGAACTGTATCATTACTGGCAAAATTTGGGAAGTTTTGCTTGCCAGACAGACACCCTAAGCAGATAGGTTATAATCATGTGTCCCACTACATCAGGCTATGGCTTCCAGACACCTGCTGTGGAAAGCAGAAGCAAAGTGTTAAGCCTGCAGGAGTCAAGGACTTACCTTTAAGCTCTTGGTTCTGCATCAACTAGGACTCCCTGCTGCCCAGAAGTGAGCTTCTCTTTCTGACTGGAAACAGGATTGCATTTTGACATTCTGAAGTGCTCCTATTGCACATTTTTGCTCAGCTCTATTAGCAAGGTCATTTTGTGCCAACAGAATAAACTCTTACAATATAAACACATTATATTCTATTTAGAACACATTTATACTTATTTAAACTCTTAATTGCACAGGAAATAATATAAATTACAAAATTATGATTCTTTTGATATCATCTAATAAAATAGCAAATAAATCACACTTCAGTCTTAAGATATGTAAAGGATATAATTAATGGTGCTAAAAGTTAATTACAATTATTTCATTGGTGTGGGACTTCTTATATTACGCAGTTCTTTATGTTCCTGAATTTGTTTATAATAGGATGTTTGCACCTTTACCAGTAGGAGAACATTGTAGTAAGCAACAAAATCATGTTTTTAAAATGAAATATTTTTGAAAGGAATGCTAAGACAGACATCATTCTGTTCTAACACAGTTCTTTAAATCATGTGTGTGTGTATTTGTGTGTGTGTGTTATTGAGCCCAACAGGAAACATATTCTTATAAAGAATCTCAAATGACAATTTCAGTTATTAGTAAAGCTTATATTTTATGACAGTATTGTGAACTTTATTAATGTTTCCATTTGACTGGAGTTGATCTGTTAATCTGAGTGTGTAACGATGGATAATACTGGGAAGCCTTGCACAGCAAAAAATAGTCTTTCTCTAAAGAGATAATGCTCATGAGTAACTAAGATCAATTAATTGAAATGAAACAATGACATTTTCTCTGTTTATTAATGAGCATTGATTTGTTTAGTGGCTTCAAACATCTAATGCTTAGTCAGTTTCTAAGTAATTAAACAGCATTTGAATAAAGGAAAGAATTTTTAGACTACAAAAAGAAAAACAATGGACTAAATTCTCTGCATATGTTTGTATGACTCTAACTGGGAAAAATAACACAATAAAGTTAGGCATCATGTATATGGAAAGGAGAAATATAACATGATATATGATTCTTGGGTGTTTTATCAGCTATATACAAGTCAAAATGAAAGTTGTGAAAATGAACACATTAAAAGTAGCACTCTGTCCCATTTGTAAGTTCCTATCATAACATTTATATTAGAGACAATCACATTATTTCTAAATAATAATTTTTCACAAACTTAAACAGGACTATATAGCAAAGCTCTTTCTGGACTATCTTTGCTTTTCACTGCAGCCAAAAGGCACACTTTTTAAGAATTCATCAGCAGAAAAGAAAATAAATATAATAAAACCTGACCATCTCTTAGTGAAGATGAGTAAAAGTTAAGTTAATACAACAATCATTACACTTATCTAAGTACAAATTCAAGTCATTGCATGATGGAAACACTAAAATATGCACGAGAAGCATTTCAGTCTCCACTGACCTACCTATTTAAGTCTTTTTGAACTACCCTTGACAATAGTGGAGACATTGTCCCGAATGTGGGCAGCACCAATTCACACACCGAGGAGAGGTATTTCTATTTTTAATTCTAGTTGGCACAAAGCTGGGTGGTAACCAACAAATATCTAACTTACCTATCATCAAAACCTTACGCTATTTATACACTTTAGCAAACAAATGCATCAGCATCTATTGGTTGCAGGGTACATAACAGTTATTAATGGCTACTCAAATCCCTATTTGCCAGCTATATCTCTCACTTCTCATGCTAATTAGTCCTCATGTGCTGTTCTTTCTTCCATTTGAGTCTGGGGTCCATTTTGAATTGGCAGTCAATAAGTCAGTGGCTGCAAACTCACCCTTCCAAGCTTACTTTCCCCCTAGCTACTGATCAGTTCTGCTCCACACTGTACCACTCACTCCTGGTTGTTCTCCTCCTGACAGCCCATTCAATTTGGGATTGTCTTCACTCTTCCTTAAAGCAAAAGATTAGCCAAGCATACATTGTTCACAGTACAATTGCTGTATCATAATTGCTCATCTATAGCTACTGATTAACAACTAAAAAAAAACCTGCAAGGTTTGATCCAAATCTTTAGGGGCTCAAATCCTCCGGGACTTGATATCAGAAATACTCCCTTTGGTACTGCTGCTGGGTATGAATTCTCATACAATTGAAGTCAAAACCATCAGGACTGTTGCTCACCTGAAGATAAACCCCTTGCAAGCAACCATTGCAAGGCACATTGAATAAGGTTCTGATATGGGAAGACAATAAAATGGCACAAATCTCTCTGTTCTCATCTCTGTGCCATGATTCAACTCATCCTATATGTGTCAAAACCAGATTAATTCTTCCTAAAAGTGTTCAGTTTGAACTTAGTCATCCAAAATTAAGAAGTGTATATCTTACCATGTGTGAGTTTGAAACAAGTTCTGTTTAGGCTGTTCCTCGTGCTGAATCTCTACCAGCAAGGAAGTTTTTTCAGTAGTGAAACGTTTTGTCCTGGTGGGTAGGATACGTCTCACTTAAGTTTAGACAACCACAATTGAAGTAGTTTGCAATGCTTACTTAAGAGTTAATAGAGATAAATAGGCATCTTGAATCAGACTCACTGCCTATGAAGATAGTCTGGATAAATAATCAAATGTAGACATCCTAATTCACTTATTTGGATTTGAAATGCATTCCTGATTGCAGATACATGTTTGGCGTGACAAACAAAAGCATCTCTTTTTTCTTTTTCTCTCTCCTCACAAATTCTTATTCCTCACTATATTATGAAGATACTTTGCAGTCCTATTAAGAGTGATTAAATACTTGTTTAAGTAGATAATCAATGTCTGCTTAGACAGATTACCTTATTAAAGAGAAATTTAATTTTAACCATCTCCAAAACCTGGGATATAGTATAGAATAAAAACCCAGGGCAGCCATCAAGGTCACGGTCAGAATGAAATGCATCAGTTCAAGCATAAACAGAAATAACTACACACAAACAGCCCAAGTAAAGTAAAAAGCACAGACATGGGGGTACTTAATGTCTCAACACAGGCAGAGCAGGACTATGTTTTATGAATCTCTTGCTTAACTTTAAGTGACCTCTTTGCTCTGCAATTAAATTATCCAGAAAGGAAGAACATTTAATTCATTATAAGAGGGAATGGTTTTTTTGCTATGCTAATGACAAAGCATGTACTGAGACATAATCAGTTACTTCAGTTGACTGCTTAAATTCTAAGTATTTTCTTTCTCTCTGACTAATGGAAATTACATTTTTTTTTCTTTTTTTTAATGTTTTCAGACATCATATGATATGTTTCTTTAATGATGCCAAATTCATATGACATTTCTCTCCCTCTGACATACAGGTGGCTCCCAAAGAAAACTTTTAATGAACCCTATTTTGTGCTTAAAAAGCAAACACCAAATTATGGGTAGAGAATTTGTGGACCATAAAACTGGACAAATCCTGGCATTTTCTTTGTTCATAATCCTTTTGTGCATTAATAACCTTGATAAGGGCTGGCTGTAAGTCATAGCTGCCCAGACAGTATCCTCCTTGATTCTAACGGTCCAAAGGAAAGGATTGGATCACAGAGAATGCACCAAAAATTCAACTCTCAGCTGATCAGCTGGGGGTCATTGGCAGGTCTTTGCCTCTTAGCCTGTCTGAGCCCCCCATCAAGGGATGAGAACTTCTGCAGAGAGAAGATACAAGATCATAGAGTCACAGATTCATACAATCATAGAATAATTTACATTTAAAAACACCTCCAAGATTGAGTCCAGCTGTTATTATAACACTGCCAATTTTACCCTGAAACCATGTCTCCAAGTGCCACGTCTCCACACATTTTAAATACCTCCAGGGATGGTGACTTCCCTGGGCAACCTGTTACAATGCTTGACAAACCTTTCAGAGAAGAAGTTTCTCCTAATATCCAAACTACATCTCCCCTGGTGCAACCTGGGGCTGTTTCCTCTCATTCCATCACATGAGACTTGGGAGAAGAGACTGACACCCATATCACTATAACTTCCTTTCAGGCGCGGCATCTCATGGTGTTTTCCCGGTCCCCGGGCAGCTCTGGCACCTAGAATGGTATTGCCTCTCTCCAGGACCCGGGATCGTCGCGTGTTTCCGGACTCGGCTCCGTGCCGATGTCCGGGCGGGGTTGGCCGTGGATTCTTGCCACCGCGAGTGAGAGACACCAGTAAAGAGTGAAGGAATGTCCGTATTCCCCACACATGAAAGGCTGAAAGTTCTTTATTGCTGCAGGGAGCTGTGCTGAGGTGCTGTGCCCCGCCCAGCTGGCGCGTGAGGAAAACTGCGGTGGGCACTCCAAGGCGCGGGATTACATCAGGGATGGGGCGAAGAGAACAGGGGCCCTCCTGCCCAATGGGGGCGGGTGCCGTGGCGATGACGTGGACAATGGCGCCCAACGGGGACACAGCCGGGGCGGACCCCAGGCTCTGGGGCAGACGGGGGATGGGAATTTGGAGTGAGGGGCACTGAACCCTCCAGGCAGGATGAGGAGTGGTCACAGGAGTGGCTCTAACAGCCAGGGACCCGGAGTGAACAGCTGCGGGAAGGGGAAAGTGGAACAGACACAGGGGGTGCGTGGGGGTACACAGAACATGGCTAGCTAACAGATCAGAACCCCTAACCTAAACCCCAAACCACGATGCAACTTTCAGGTTGTTGTAAAGAGCAAGAAGGTCTCCCCTGAGCCTTTTTTCTCCAGGGAGTTTTTGGAATTGATCATGTCTCTGCATTCAGTACCTTAAAATTTCACTTCCCCAAATTCAGATCTTCTGCAGATGGGTGTGGCAGCAAATGAAGAAACAAAAATCAGGAAAGGTATCTGTGCCTTTCCACCCATACACCACCTGAGATTCTCATGTCTTTAAAGTTTTCTATACAGAGTGTTCAGAGGTAGGTGGAGAAGAGAACACATCTCACAGGACAGGATGACATCATCACTAAACAACTGGCTTCCATAGGCTACCTGCACATTGATACTGCTTAAAATTTAGAAATAAGAAGGCTGTTTTTCTTAAGACATGGGATGGCATACAAAACCAAAAATTTTAGCCCACAGCTTCCCCACATATTTTGGCATAGATCGCCAGAGCCTCTGACACTTTTGAATGAACTAAGACAACATTACAAAAATATGTAATACATTTTGTCTCTTGTATAATCAAGATCTTTGTATAATCAGTGTCATTCTAGAATATGGGTAGAAACTTTTAAAGGCTGACAGATAGAATAGATACTGTTTTTTGTACTTGTCTGCTGCTCCTATTGCTTATTTCTATAGGGAAATGTATCCTACCCATGCCTCCATCTGCAGAATTATCACCTTTACACTGATTTCTGTGATAGAGAATTCTGATAACTGGCAGATCCATTTTCCTTCAATTGCATATACAGATGGGACAGAAACTTTTCTTTTGTAGGCCTAATGCTTGGAATAAAAATCTTTTATTTTAATCATAACAGTTTAATCAAATAATATGGCTATATATGCACTGATATCTCCTTCCACTCCTTCCCCTCACACACAGCATCTCCCTAATTTATCTAGTTTTTTTAATACATTTTAGTTATGTTGTTAAGAAGATTCAGTCTGTGTCTGCTTTTATGAGGCAGAGGATGGGAGAGGAGGAAAAAACTATTTCTACAACAAGCAGGCACACAATGATTTTTCATGAAGTTATCAAAAGGAAATATTTGAACAGATTTTGGTATAATTTATGAGTAAAAGCATGTTGAGCAATAGACAACTGTGATCTGTTGTCCAACAAGTGAATAAGATAGAGGCAGATGGTAATACATTAACTCTGACGTGTTTGTTCCAAGGCGCCTGGTGCCAGCTGCGCTCACCAGAACTTCCCAGTATTAACTTCCTTCTCCTTCATTACCACATGCCACCTAGCGACTTAACACCGAACAACAGCTTTAAAACTACTAACACTTGAGAATTACAGCGTGCCACGAGGACACGAGCATGTTTCTGAACGCTTAAGGATGTAAAACTGGCCATGGAAACAGCTGAATGCAGAGCACGAAGCACAGGTTTACTCTGAGAGCAATTTCTCTCCCAGACCCCCAAGGACAAAGAAGCAAAACAAAAAAAAAAAAAATCCGGTGTACCTGAATGATGCTAATTTTTGTCTTCCAGTACTTGTGTCTGTGGAGCACTAAAACAGAGATCAGGTGATTCAGCCATTAAAATAACAACAATAACAACAACAAAAGCAAGACAGCATATCTGCTAAAACAATAAGGAATAAATTCAGTCAATGTCTAAAAATAACAAACATTCCCTTCTGACTTAGACTTCCTAAACATTTTAGTTAACTTTCTTCTTAATCTCTATATATTTTAATCTCTTAAAAGTCGTGGCTTTAGTCATATGAGTTCTGGGTTTGTTTTTTTTTTTTATTTTATTTTTATTTTTACATTCTCAGAGAACACAAAAGGTGCTGAAGAGCACCTTTTCCTGACTGAAATCTAAGGCCATGTTACAGGCATGTTTCACTTTTCGAACACATTATCACATTTCTTACAAAGAATAGTGAGAGTATGTTTTTTGTTGGGTAAAATTAGAGATGTTTAAATAATTATTTTTACAGCTTTACCAGTAACAGCAGCCCTAGAAACTCATCTAATGATTTCATTGTAATAGCTTTCAAATCAAAACTCTTGTGCTTGAGCATGTAGTTCTAAGAAGAAGAGACGTGGTGATCTCTGGAAACAAAAAAAACCCAAACAAAATAACACTATAGGGTAGTTGAGATGCTTATCAAAATACTGTGTCTGCTTTCTCTCAAGTGTATTTTGATTGAACACTGTCTGAGAGGTTCTTCATTACACAGGCAGTCCAGACATTAGAGATTCAGCATGACTTTATGTAATGCATATCAGAAAGCATTTGATGGCAACTTAATATTTGAAATGCAATGAATAATTCACTATGTGGATCCAGAACACCATTTTCTAACTTGCTACATTAATAAAATTAAAATGCAAAGAATTATCCTCTCAAGACAAAACAGTATACCACACCAAATCAAAATTACATTTATCATACACGACTGTTAAAAGATCTTGTAAATGAATACTGCAATATATTCTCCTTTGAGGGCATGTTACTCTGTGACATATTATTATGCCATGTCTGTGTATAATATTTTTTTCATCTGAAAACTCCTGGCCTGCTACCCTAGAAGAAACTTCCCTAATCAGCACCAGGGAAGCTGAGGTCAAAAGAAACAAATAATCTGTTAATTATTTCCCTCTTGCCTGATTCACCTGAAACTGCATAATATTCAAACAAGCCTGTATTACAACAAGATTTAGAAATTCAAATCTGAAATATTTTTTCCTGCTCTGTGGACTTTTTAAGGTTCATGCATACCATGACTCCACAGTTTTAATGATGCAAGGTATTTCTTTGCAAAGCAGTTGAATGCATACAGATGTTCCAGGCAGCATTCCATGAACAGCAGTATCCATAATCCTATGTCCTGTCAAAAGCAAGTGTAACTGCATTTTAGAATTTGACCACTGGGTCTAATTTGCACTCTGTAGGACTGACCTAAATTCCTTTCATTACAGTATTTAAGCTCAACTCTTCCTCATTATGAAGTCTAAGGTTTACAAACATACCTAACATGTAATTCTGAGAGTAAATAAAAAATTCTCAAATATCTAAACCAAAAGCAAATTTCTAATGCTGAAAACAAACTTGGACTGATGCTATAAACCTAGGCTGGTGCCTTATCAGTATTGACAAAAGAAAGAGTGGGGGAAAAAAGTTTTGTGAGAAATTGGGTACTGATGACAAACACTCAAAATGCTTGTTTAATTTGGAGGCTAAATATTCTCCCACAACTGTTAGTTCTCCTTCAGCCTGTCATGGGTATCAGCCTTGATAAATGGGAGGATAGGAGTGATTCATCCTTCCTAATGCTGTGCTCTACAGCTGACCTCAGCCTCTCCTGAGACTTCCTAGATTCTGCTGAATTTACTGGTATAACCTATGGTTCATAACTAAAATTTTGAAATAATTTTTACTTCAACTTAAATATGCTATATATATGTATTTCAGGGCAGTGATATCAGAGAGGCCAATGAGGGTAACAAACACTGCTTTGTGAAGGGAATCTGCCTTTGAAAGACTGTTTGTTCATTTGGTGTTTAAAAACCATCTGTTTTACAGGAAAAGGCAGCAGCACACAGTGTAATACACCACAGGCTGTCAGTTCTGTATTTACTAGACAATGCCAGTCTAATTTTAATGATAAGCTATTCTGGTTGAAGCTAGACAGAGCAGCTTCCTCCAGCTTCTTTGCGGGTGTGGCAATTTGGAAAAAATCTCCCAGGGTTTGATAAACTAACAGAGTGGTTAATATCTTCCAGAAACCTCACAGAGAAAAAGAAGGAGAAAAAAGAAGGAGAAGAAGGAAGAGAGAGGATTTCTGCTTTCATTACCAGCTCTGGCAGGAGAATAGGATCCTGAGCTCCTTGAAGTCTATTAACCTAAATATTGGAGAGTTTTGCCAAATGATAAAAAAACTCTGGCAACTCTTGCTTGGGATCCAACTCTTGCTTGGGATCTGTTACATTTTGGTTCATGGCAGCAGCATTGAGTCTCACTTAGGCCCTCAGAGGGATGAAAGGTAATAATCCCTGTAATAGTGTAAAAGTGCATGTCAAAGCTACCAGGGAATCACTTTATTTGCTTAAAAGACAAAGTTCAGACCTTTTTACAAATAGGTGGTAGGTCAATAGCATGATTCAGGCTACCCATTTTTCCTGAATCCTAAAGAAGAACTACATGTTGTCTGTGTTGGAAAACACAAGAGGCTAGGGAGAAAACTCAAGCACTTGCTCCCATAATCAAAACACCCCACTAGCTCACTATTCAACTGTACCATCTTTTTTCCAAGATTAATCCTGAGCTGGAGGAGGGATGTAGTCAATTCCCAAAAACATAAGGACAAACCTATACTAGGATAGCTTTCCTCCCCTCTTTACATCCTCCAACACAATCCAAGGACACCTTGCAGACTCAAACATACCTGAAAGCTCTTATCCCTTCCCCAAGGCTTGCAACCAACACCTTTAGTTTTTCACTAAGACACCACTCTGGTGAGCTGCATCACAGCCCTACATTAATTCAGACACTCCTGGTGGAAACAGAGGTGCGGGCAGTGCAGACTAGGTGTAGATTGTATGTAAACTCTGTGGGACTATACCCTATAGGGCAGTCCAGTCTTCCCTTTCATAACGCTACCCATGTCCAGGACATTTAAAACAAATTAATCATGCTGTTCTTAAAGAAAATGATCTTGCTTAAGCTATGTTGCAGTTTAGTGATGGAAGTGGAGGAGCCTAAATTGCTTTTCAGCCTCTGGTGCTTAGGGTAAAACTGGCAAGCTTAAAGCAAGTTCACACAGCCTAACACAGCCTAAAAGCACAAAATACATGATTCATACTGAGTAAACAGCATCAGAGCAGTACGAAAAATGCACAACTTAAAGATCTAGACTTTGTTCATATAGCAAGCTTGGAGTTATGGAATAGTGCACTCTACCACAAGTGACTAGTTACAGAAAACTGATATGTGAAACTTTACCAGGCTGTGTGTTAAAGAAAGTATGAATTGAAAATGTGGGTTGTATACAATGTAAAGAGTATTAAATTAACTACTTCTAGGCTGACTCATTATTAATACTCAATGTTATATCACTACTATGTATCACTGTACATACACATTTGTAATCTGACACTGTACAAAATATTATATATCAGTTAAGAACTCTAAATGAAATCAACATAACTCAACCATGAATATGAGCGTTTTCTTTTTTAAATGCAGTAGTTTAATGCAGTTCAAGCAAAAAGAATTGAACAGTAAAACATAGCAGGGAAATAGTGTATTAATTATGTATTTACAACCTATGATGCTTACTATATCAAAACATTAGATTTCAAAGCACAGTAAAGGGCTGATATAAATAAACAAGTTGTGGTGCAACAGTTTCACCCATCTCACCTGATTTATGGTAGCTGCTTGTATAGAGGCTCTTAGCTTATGCTAAAGTAACTCTAGCTAGCTTAGCCTTGTCTGATTAACTTTGTACACAGTAGAAACTTTTTCATGTATCTGAACTTCCCTGTGACACCTAACTTTCAGGTTAATGCACAACATTGAAATATCACAGGCAGAGAGTTACAAAATCCTACCCAGATTTGAAAACATGAACATTATTTTAACCTATACTGATGGAAAGAAGATGTTTATCTGGGAAAAATAATCAAACCATATGACAAAGAATGTGAAAAAATACCAAAAAAGTGAAAATATGCTGCACATACTTACCAAGAGATATCTTGGTAAGAACAATGCTCTCTAAAACTGTTAAAACTCCTTCACCTTATGAAGCTGTCTCCAAGGATACAACAGAAGGACAGGATGCTGTCTAGCGGGACAAACTTGAGAGGTGAGCCCACAAGAATCTCATGAAGTTCAGCGTGTCTAAATACAAGATGCTGCACCTGAGCTGGTACAGTCCCAGATATGAGTACTGATTGGGAGAATATGTGATTGAGAGCAGCCCTGTGGAGAAGGTTTAGGTGGTTGTCATGGATGAAAAGCTGAACATCAGGCTGAGCAAGGGGATTTTTCCCTTACTTTGCTCTTGTGACACCGTACTGTGTACAGGTCTGGGGTCATCAGCAAAAGAAAGATGTGGACCCATATATTGCTGGTCCAGGGAAGGGCCATGAAGATGATTAGAGGGATGAAGCACCTCTCTTATGAAAACAGATTGAGAGAGTTATGGATGTTCATCCTGAAGAAAACGAAGAAGAAACCTCATTGCTGCCTCACAGTACTTTAAGGGGTGTTCAGGGGTAAGCATTCTATAATGTATACAGTACTTTAAATAGTCCATTGTTTTTTATAATTTTTTAATAATTTATTTAAACAAATCAGCTAGTTATCTTCTACACTGATCTCTACAGCTTCACTTTCTTCACCCATAAATGCAGTCTCTTTTTCTTTTTTCTGCCAAACTACTGCACCTGAAAATTTCCAATATATGGCACCTTCCTCTTAGGATCCCTCAATCAAGATGCAAACCATCTTCAGATCATATTTTGAAAGGATATTCTCTCTGCAATAATCCTTAACTGGCATCTATTAACTACCCAGAGAACTTTTGAATTTTCCCAACAAAGACATACTATTAAAAAGATATTATTTAGAACTAAGCTAACTATATTTTAAATATGCATTATTTAAACTACTTCCAGTTATGATACCAAAAAATATTTTTAGAAGACAACAGCACTTCAGTGTTACCTCTGTAGAACATTTCTGTAGCTGTTCCTTTAAGTAAAATGGACATGGACCAAATGAAAATATTTATGTCTAAGTAGAACCTCGCAAAAATATTTTATGTATGACTAGGAAAGGAAAAACGAGCAGGGCTCGGAAGAATAACAGCAACAAGAGATATCACTATCAGAAATAAAATTAAATGTAGACAGGAACATCAAACAAGAATGTTGTATTATAAATAACCATGTCCCTAACTGAATTCATAAATCAGACTTTACTTATCTTTAATCTCTCTCTTGAGCATTGTAGATGTAGCATCAGCTGCCTAACTACAGCCCTGACTGGCATTTGATCCCTGGGACAGTCCGGTCAGCCTTGAAGCGATGCATTCTTCCTCGCATTAATCCACGCCCTGGACCAGATTGAGGCTTCATTTCTACTCTAAGCCATATCTCTTCCCAGGCTGCTTTCAAATTACTTTCCCAGTTCACCTCGAGAAAAATTTTGAGACTGTGCATTCTGCAGGGTTCCTCGGCAATTGTCATGCAGCCAGTGCAGTCCACCCTGGCACCGGCCCATTAAGGCTCCAGTCGTGCCTCCAAGGTCTGCCCCTGTCGGCATTTCATCTTCAGCTCCCACTTCAGCCCAACTGCCTCTGCCAGTTCCATGAGCCTTGAAGGTCATTTGGTCAATAAAAAGATCAAAAGTGAATAATGAAGCCTAAATGTACAAAAAGACAGCGGAAGAAAGCAATACAATTGTATGGCAGGAAATAACTGACACAACTTTTGCCAGACAAGTGGTTATAATGTCAGTTATAGCTAATAAATAGACAGTTGCCTTTATTACTTACAGATTTCTTATGCATAATGTTTCTTAGCCGATGCTTTTCTTATCCATCTGCAAAAGAAAATAAGTAAACAAGTTGATTTCATTTTTTCATCTCTCACTTCCATTAATGATGTTTTTTTGCCTTGAAAATTGCAGTATAGGCCAAAAATATTCCTTCTAAGTGCTCTTGCAAATTCCCTGCTTCTTTGAGTTCCTTATCTGACTGCCCATTCTTAGCTCAAATATAAACTATTTGTCTTTCAGAGAAACTATATATGTACATTGAACTGTATTTTGTGATATCAGGCAACCCCCACTAAACTGTTCAAAACTTTTCTGTTTCTTAGCATTGTGAGGAATGTTAGTTTCAAATTGCCTATAACTGTAAACTATTGTTGAAATACAACTAATTCAAAAATGAACGACAGAAATAAAGGAAAGCTGGTGCACAACAGAGTTGAAGAAAATCAAACCCAAAGATTGTCTCCGGTTGTGCACTACCTATTTTAAAAACAAGCAATACTTCTAACACTTCACTTAATATAAAGAACATGCCTTCTTTATATTAAAAAAGCCTTTGGTGTAAAATTATATGAACTAATTGCACCACAACTTTAATAATACTAAATCTACAAATAGCCAAATTAAAATTACATTTAATTAAATATGAAAAAATGTTCTGATTTATTAGGTCTTTAAGTGGTGAACTGCTATAAAGTCAGACTAGAAACAATGATCAAGCTAATAAGTAAAACTGAAGTACAGAAAAGAGAGAAATGTAAGATGAAAGAAAGGATTAAATATACTACACCTAGGTTCATTAGTTCTTACTTTAAATTGATAAATACTGTATGCACAGATTTAGAACAATAACTGCCTCCAGTATACCAAAAAAATCTGTGTGCAAAAGCTATGCACCTCTATCCTTTTTTAAAGACTTCTCCCTACAGTCCTGCCTAATCTGCAGTCATTGGAATGAAAGCTCAAAAAATACAATAAATCCTGAAGCAAGAGGCCAGAAAGATGCTGAGAGGTCTGGAGCATCTCTCTTATTAGGAGACACTGCTGAATCTGGGCCTGTTTAGTTGAGAGAAGACTGAGAGGGCATCTCATCAATGCACATGAATATCTCAAAGGTGTGTGCCAAGAGGATAATGCCAGGCTCTTTTTAGTGGTGCCTAGTGACAGGATGAGGAGCAATGGCCATAAACTAAAACACAGGAAGTTTCACCTCAAATGAGGAAGAACTTCTTTACACTGAGGGTGGCAGAGCACCTGGAACAGGCTGCCAAGGGGGGCCACAGAGACCCTCTCTGAACACAGTCAAAACCCACCTGGACACGTTTCTGTGTAACCTGCTCTAGGTGACCCTGCCTTGGCAGGGGGGTTGATCTAGATGGTCTCCAGAGGTCCTTTTCAACCCTAAAAATTCTGTGCTTTTGTGATTCTGTGAATGAGGTAACAGAAGGTAATAAGTATTAAATCAAGATATTGGATATTATGTTTTCAGCAGAAGTCATATGAAGAGCATGACATGTCAATGGAAGAATTCCAGAAACAAGTGTAAAGAAGAGTGCCAGTTTTGTCATCAAATCTTGGAATGTTGTGGATTGAAGAAAAAGGAATATACAACAAGACTTAAAATCTCTTCGTTTTGTCAAACCAAGTGCAAATGAGAAAAAGACAAACCATAATAGATGTATACTTCAGTTACATGTATCAAGAAAGAAATCCAGCATGAGGATTCCCCTGTGGATTATCACATTTTATGACACTTGGAGATTCTATGACTTTTGGGGATTCTATTTCATTTTATTCTGAAGTTAACTTAGCCATTTGCTTTCCTAAATAAAGTTGCATCTGCATTTTGTGTATATTCCCCATAACAGAAGACAAAGATGCACTTTCCCGGTGTGTTCCATTATTATTAACAAACATATTTGTGATCAGTTGTGATTAACAAATTTATTCAGTGATCAGTTTTCTGCATTTTTTCCTAAAGCAATGTAGTGAGATAGGCTGCCAGCAATTAAAGTACTTCATCATTAGTAGTGGGTTTTAAATAAATGAACACAGGAATAAGCTCTTGATGCAACTGAATACTTAGGGCTGGACACAATCTCAAAGTGAAGTGGAAGAATTATTTAACGAAACTAAGTGTCCATTAAGGAAACTTTGACAGCAAGAATGTGGATATTTGCTAAATATGCAAAATGAACCTTCACTTGTTCACATTCTATGCAACAGATGACTTTGCTCTGAAAGACTGAGTATTATGTCAGTGAAAATAAAACAGACTGGTCATCCACACCTATATTCCTATCTTTTGCAAAATATTTTTCTGCCTAAACACAAGTATAAAAATAATTTTTTTAAAATTTTGCTTTATTAATGGAACATCTGTAATTTCTACTTGAGACAACAAACATCAAGAATATTTGAGCCAAACAAAGTGCCATATCAGAGGACTACAAGAGTTAATCCCATAATGAAAAGTGTGTGTAGGATTAAAGCAAGATTGCACCAAGTTATTTGAAAAGTGAACAAGCGTCAACTCCTGAACTTGGAACTTGAGTAATGTATTTTTTGTCTGGGCCTTAACATCCATGACTGCTGAGTGCTCATTCAGAAAATTCATGACAAAAGACTAATTCAGTCCTCTTACAGTCACTTTTGATAGATGAATAGGTTTTATTCTTACACAGCCATTAAAATCAACTTGGAAAATAGAAAAAAAAGAGTGCTTTTGACTGTCATATAGACAGTTGTTCCCTGATAGCTCCAATTCCAATTTGCAAATATCTTTATTGCAGACCTTCAGTTTCCCTGCCATTTTATTTTCAAGATTAATTAACAAACACACATAATGAATGCATAATTAACAGATGCATTTGCTTTTATGTTACTGTAGTTATGAAACTTGAGGAGAAAACCATAAGCTTATTGTAAATGTTATGGAACAAAAGGGTAAGCACATAGTTAAATGTCAAAAAATAATTCTCAGTGTGTCTCAAGGCAGTTTTAAATGCCTGGTTTTGTTAATGTGATTAATGTGCCACCTTTGAAAAGATATTCACAGACAAAAAGTGTGGCAATAAATTTGGTTACAAGTATCTAGAAATATTTCTGGTTCTGTTCTTGATTTCCATTAACTTTTTCTATAATCCCTGACAAAATATTTGTCCTTTAAAAGTTCCAAAATGCAGATTCTGTAGTTTCCTCAGAGTTTAAATTGGGACATTTTCATATTGTAAAGTTAATCTCTTAAATTAAAATGAAACCCCACACAGTCTGTGTATTAAACAGATGGAAAATGTTTTTCTTCACATCTAGCACTCGCAATTGTACCTTAGCATGCTTGCACTGCATTACGGGAGCATTTCCTTGAAGGATCATTACAACTGCAGCCTTCTGGACTCTCTTTGGTGTTTATCTACTCTACAGTGCAGGTGAAAGCATTTCTGTCATGACCACACAGAAAGGAGCTCTACCAAAAAAGCAAAAAGGGGTACATCCTGTGCCATTGGGACAGTTTTCCTATTTTTATTTCCTGATTAAAAATGATAATTATATTTTTTGCAATTGCATTACATTAGTCACTGTTGTTTATCTTCGATCCTAACACATTTTTGCATAATGCTACCAAGGCTAGCATTCTTATTTTGGTGAAGTAATGCAAAATTTGGAGAACTGTTCCATGTTTGTATTCAGGATAAGTTTCCAAATTATGCAGTTTATCAAAAAAATTATGGGTTTAAATCTTATCCAACAGTGTACTTTGAGCTACTCTAAGGTGATAAAGATATATTGTCTTCTATCATGAAGTGTTTCAAGACATTCAAATTTAAACACTCAGTAACAAGAATTTATTTTTCCAAAATGAAATATTTAGAGAATATTCTAAATAAGGGAGATAGAAAAGAACTTTTCTGAAATAGCAAATCAATATGATGATATATGATCAATATCAGTGCTCAATACTTAATTCAGCAAGGAGTGACACTTTGGAGTAGTCAAAATAATTTACTAATTTAGACTAATTTAAATAAAAACAATAAAAGATCTATTTTCAGAATGAGTTGTTCTGTCTTCAAACCAATATATGTCATATTTTAAATTAAGAGTTTTAACATACTGTTTCTTTAGAACATTTATCTCCATCAAAACCAGAAAGAGCTCAATAACTTGAAAATGAAACTAATGTTTTTCATATGACAAAAAGAAAGTGTAGATTAGTCAGATTATCATAGTTATTACTCAGATTAGCATAGTTAATATGTTTCAAAAAGAAAAGGGAGGAAACACAGCAGTTTTGCGCATGAGAAATATATTTCCCACAGATATTTGGAGAAAAATTTAGTATTAAACAAACATTTAAAAAATCCTGTCTTATTTATCTTAGATATTATATTTTCGTTGTCACATCACAGTGTTGCAATCAGAAAATTTCCATTCACATTTTTAAAATGGTGGCAATTGTAAAATTAGTATTTTTATAATTACATACTTGGATAGAAACCATGTGAGATATTTTAAATATTTTTAATAATATAGCTCAATTCTAGGATCAAAGATTAAGGCAGACATAACTAAAATAATCCTTCATTTTCTTCTTCTTCTCTGTTCTCCCAATAAATATTCTCCTACTGCTACCTCAGGATAAATATCATAGTTAGTCAAATAAATATATAAGGGATTCAATTGGAATAAATTTAAAAACAATATCATAAAATCAGCCCAATGTGCAAACACTGCTTCAACTTTTGTGGCAAGCCTTATTTAATTATGGACTGACTGTTACAACTGGGATAATGACAAAGAACAACCAATTCACCACAGCATCACCTAATTCCTCATCATCCGCTCCTTTCATTCCATTTGCTTTGGTCTGAGAACCCGCCTGAGCACCCAAGCAAACATCTCTTCTTCCACTATCACCACTAGAGAAGCAAGGGCTCTTTGGCAAATGGCAACAGAGCTTTTCCCTCCCAAGCCCTGTCAGAGCAGTGATGCAGCCATGCAGGTGGCAATCCCGCTGTGAGCCCCAGGAGTCCAGCATCTCCCAGCTGCACACCTGGGAAAGCTTTAGGCACCTTCATGGTCCTTACGGTTGTCACTGGGCAACCATTTTTTGCTATCACAGGTGCAGGAAAGGAGATATCAGTGCATTCTAACAGTTCTTTTGGTGAGAGACTAGGACTGCAAAATGACCTGGAGAGCTACACATAGTTCAAAAGCAGTCACAGACAATGCAGTCAATACATTAATTTATGCATTTTAGCTTTATCATTTCAAGACAACATTATGAACTGGCAGCAAAGTTTTTCTGCATTTAATAGTTTCAGATGTTTGCAGGATGACTGCAGTCATTTGGTTACAGCGAAGAGAGGACGACTGCAGGAGCACTAGCCAGTAGTATAACAATTATCTACAACTGAAATATTTGCCACAATTGGTTGTGTGGTAAGAGCAGATAGTAATCAATATTTTAGGAGACAAGTCCTAACATAAAAAAAAGCTTGAGTACAGGTCTTCGTCACAACAACAAAGGCATAGTCATGACCTGGGACTGTACATTTACTGTATAATAGACAGGTAATATGTGGTTATTCCTGGGAGGAGCAATCTGGGAGTGTCGAAACACACTGTACCTCTGTATGGCAGTTAATTCAGCTAGAGTCTTGTTAAATTGATGTGCTGTTCTTTCCTGAGTACTGCTGATACTGACTGCTTTGAATTGTTCTAAGGAAAAGACAAAGGAGCATTTATACTTAACCACCTATGGAAATGAGCACTGTGAAATCATGAAATTAATTGCTGAATTCCCACATTTCACTCCTTAGATTTCAACAGCACCTTCCCTTGAAGATATCATGAGCTATGTAAGAATTTGTAGCTATCATCAACAGATCTTATTCCCATATAAAAGCAGAGCTATTTCCCATTATGATTTCCTCCTGGAAATACTCCCTGCAGGAGGATAAACATATGGTAAATGTGAAAAAGTTAATTGCCTATATATTGGCTGTAAAAGTTAATTAGCTGCATAGTCTTCCATATATTGGTATTTTAACAATTTACCTTCAGATGTCAAAACTGATGCTTTCATTTTCCTAGGTCTGTTACCTCAAAATTAGCTTTCAAGAAAGTTCAATGCAATAAACAGATCTTTCTGTCCAGAGACTGCATGAACCTTACAGAGCAGTTATACTCTTTTGTCAGTCATCCCAGTGAAAAGCCTTGGGATTCTTGCCATCTGATGTGAATGGTCAGTCAAAAGCTAACCTGGAAAAAATATTTTTTAAGCCAAGTCAGTTGCCTGAAGAAATTGTTTCTCTGGCCATATAACCATAAGAGCTCAAGATAAAAAGAGACAAAAATAGTGTCAGACATTATTTGTGTGGCCCTAATCTGACAAGAAACCACATCTTAGTTCTCATATTCTGTTGTTATGACTACTTGTGCTCAAGTTTAAATTAGTCCTGTATCCAGGCTTTGAGCAAGCACAAAAACATGAAGTGTGTGGGAGAGAGGAGAGTTTCAGCTCCAAAGACCCCCTAGGACAGTGCATCAAAGACCAAACTGAGATATGCAGACATCTGGTAAGGGTCACAGCCACACTCATTTTCTCCAATTCTCATGCTGTCTACAGATACAACACATGGCTAATATCAGGCAGAAAACTATCAGTCTTCTTCATTACAGGCCCAGTAGGACAAACCAGATTTTTGAAATTCTGGATAGCTGAACAGAAATTGTCTGTAGCCCCATGCCCTTTGATAGTCCTTTACTTATGCTTCTGGGAAGGACGGCTTATGTAGGAGGATGTGGATCCCTCTGAATATGCCAGATACTTGAAAATGAGGTGCTGAATCATCTAACACTGTACCTTCTACTGGGTTTAGGCCCTACCATTGCACAGAGTCCAAAATTTGATACAAAGCTGGTTAAGTTTGGCACCATTTCAAAAGTCACACTGATCAAAATTCTGAGCAATGACAACAAACACTGTCAGGACAGAATTTATAACTTAATCCTTGATCATCTGTGACATTTATATTTTAAACCATCCATTCATGTCTTTTATGGGCTGCTCCAGCTAGCTGCTTCCAGGACAAAACTACTGTAGAGACAGATCGAATCAAGAGGTCTGGAGGCAAGACAGCCTGCATCACTTGGCTCTGATGTTCTCTCTAAATATTACAGTAACTTATTATAACAGTATAATAGTCAATTGTTTCTCTTTTACTTTCTGGGGCCTCTGGACCTCTCAGTGAGACCCCTGAGATCTTTAATTAGCAAGAAATGGATGGCCTAGAGGAAGCCTGGTAAAATTAGGTCTATGGGAAGGTTCTTTACTTCTCTCTCTTTTGGGAAAAGCAAAGGTAGAAAGGGGACTGCAATGAAAAAAAAGAAATTATTTTTGCATTTACAGTGTTTTTTATGCAAAAACCTTACAGTAGTTATGAATTTCATGTACTCATGCAACTTACATGTGGAAGTTCACATTTCCTTTGTGGCTAGGGGCTTAGTCAATGGCAGAACATGCTCCAGATCACCACACGCTCCTCTTGTTGTCAGTAAACTAATTATTTCACATGGAATAAAAAAACACTGGAAGGTACAAGTTCTTAATTTGGACTTGAACTCAACTTTTTTCAAAGATGGAACTTCATTTGTAAAAAAATTTGTAGAAGTTAGTAGGAATTCCCTTCATAATTTCTTCAGCTTCACATGTATGATTTTTTATACTATTGATAAATGCTTCTGCAGTTACTTTTCAAATGTTACTTTTCATCATCCCATCAGAATCTGAAAACTCAAAAGACTGAGCATCTTTTCCATTCCATTAGATGCCTTAGTTATCATGAAACTGAGAAAAATAAATGACTATCAGTAAATGACTATCACTGACTACCTATCACTTAACACCACTGCCTCTAGTCTGACTTAACTGACTAGCAATTGCATGATGAGTGCTTTCTGCAGATTTTAATTCCTTCTTTCTATGCAGATTATTCCCTAAGAAACAGTAAAATTTTCGAAAGCATGTTAACTCAGTTTATTTCTGCATATTTGAAACAATTCTCATTAGATCTTATGCTCAGTTCCAGTAAGCTTTTAAGGAATTTACATAGCCGAGAAAATCTTCCTTTTTTACTGCTCCATTGGCAAATCTGAAGTAGTATAAAATGATGTGATAGTCAAACAAAGCACTGACCTATTTGTTCCATATTTGCTTGTCTTTGACAAAGACATGCTGGACCAGAAACAATTGAGTAAGAAGACGAATATGGAACAGCATCAAGAAAGGCTTATTCTTCTTAAACCAGTATAAGGCAAATTTACATGCTCAGGTGCAAAATTAAGAGTTGGGCACCTCTACAAGCAATAACAGCTGGGCACTACATCATCTACATCTAAAGGATTCACCATCAAGTTGGCTTTGCAGCAGCAGCAGCATTTTAGGTCCCTGAAAGCCCGATGAATAAACTGTGCTTTAAAAACATCTTGTACACAGACCTTACCAAAGGCAAATTATTTTCTTTTAAAAATTCAGAGGATGAATTCACCCATTCGCTTACCAAACAGATGTAGGTGATCTCCTCCTTCAAACTAAAGAGTGGCAAATCCACATCTTAAAGCTACTATTAAAGCATCAAGAGAGAAATTAGTTTCCATTCTATGCAATGAGGCTATGTCAGTATAGAATATAAAGTTGAAGAGGCTGTGGCAGTTGAAGAATATAAAGTTCCAGGGGCCAGAAAACAAGAGATTTTTCTTCACATCTTCACTGTGAGATGATGCTCTGATTTCATCTGAGCAGGGAATGGAGTCCAGGCTTTTTATTTTGTGGTTGTATGGTTAATTATTTTTTGAATAAAAGTCCCAAAAAGTGGAAAGTATGTCACTGCCATGTTCTCCTGATCCTTTATCACTCACTGCAGTCTTTCAGTCTGCCAACAAGAAGTCTAGTTAGGACCTTTACAAAAAACTGATTAAAAAACCAAACAAAAACAAAAAATCCAACTAACAATCAAAAATGCAAGTCCCTATACCCTGAGATGCTGTATGTGAACACAAAGCCCCTAATTTTTAGTAAAACCTACCTGTCCTACAGATGGGCTGAGGGAACCTATTAGTCATTCTCTTATTAATTGCTCCTCACAAACACACTTGGAGGAGCCTCCAAAACACTAAAGCCACAGTGGTTAGATTATCCTGTATTGGCAGGTGTCAATGCTTTTTTTAAGAAACAGGGGCTGGTTCTGTCTTTCCCATGAGTGATGTAAAAGATCTTGTGGGTTTGCCAAGTCAGTCTGGCCATCTCCAACAGGAAGGAAGGCTCTCCTTCTACTGCATGGATTAAGTCCTCAGGTACTATCAGTAGAGATTTGTGACCGAAGTCAGGGTCTCAAGAGAAGCTTTTTAGCACCTCAGAGAAGACGATCAATTTTATCAATCTCTCCTCAGCTGGTATGCATTTACAGAGGGTTACTGAGCCTCATTACCAAATCAAGCAGGCAAACAGGGCAGGTAACCTCAAGACTATCTAAAAGCCCACTGTCAAAAAACATAGAGGTTACTAGACTAGGCAGAATGGGAGAGAGATGCAGATCAGAAATGTTGCCTGAAGAAACCAGAAGCTGTGTAATAACGGAGTTATTAGTAAGCATTTATAGATTCTTTTGTTTTCCTGGAACATAGCTGAAGTTAGTAACATTAAATACAGCTGGTCTAGTACTTGGACACTTTGACACTGTGAACTTCGGAAAGCTGCTACTGGACTCTGGGTCTGGTATTTATTTCCATGCCTCTAGGTCCGAGTATAATGGATCTATTAATTCTTGCTGGCTTTGCATATTACGGATAAACATGGTCTTATTATAAACTGCAATTTATTTGGTTTAGCTGTCTTTCCTGAGTGAAGGCTAATCTTTGCTTTTGATATGCTTTCCCTGTTTATACTTCTACATGCTATTTGAGTTGGACAGTATGACTGTAGAGTACTTGAGTTATTGAAAGGCATATTGAAATACTGTCATCCCAAGTCACCCAGCTGTAAATCTTAAAATATAACTTGTATTTATGTTGAGAAACACTTGCATATTCTTACATCTGAGAGCTTTAATTGCTGTAGTATTATTACTTGCCATATTGCCTTTTTGACTCCTATTTGTTGTTTTATTGGTAGACAGCAGTGAAATTGTTAGCAGCATTGAACAGAAGTTCCTCATGCCTGCATCCCATAATCATGAAAAGAAACCTATTTAGATCTAATTCTCTTCTTTATTCTCTTTTTGCCTTTCGTGTCTTTCAAAGCAGCTACGTTTTCCAAAGACATATGTAAATACAATGGCAGTAATATTGATCCTCTGTTCCAAATTCTTAAGTACCATAATCATTCTAAGAAATATATTTTCGTAGGAAAAGATCTCTGCCACCCCCAGTTTGATTTGGGCAGGTAGTCTGACATTGTTTTGCAGTTCAAGATGAAAAAAAAAAATCTGAAATAGCAACATTTCATGGATGTCTAAATAAAACACTCTTGTTCTAAAAATAGAATGTGCATATGCAGACTGCACAAAAAAAAAAAAAAAGGAAAAACATGATTTCAATTCTTGTTAGGTTGACAAACTAAAAATAAGTCACTCTCAAGCTAAAATTGCTTAACTATTAGTTAGGGGTAAAATCAATGCTAGACTGAGAGTAGAAAAACCCCAGAAACTCAGAACTAATTTGTTTTCCAGAGTTTAGGAAAATGGAAAACTGAAATAAGGTACAGTTGATCATAGGCACAAATTGGTTTTTAATTTTTTTTTATTATTTTCTTTTTACTGAGATGCACAACTTTTCCACTCTATATTAAACCTGCTAACTTTAGAAGCTTGCAAAATTATTACAGCATACTATATTTTTTTAAGTTTTATTAATACTTTTTGAAGTAAATTTTTGGACAAGAAAGTGGTATCCACTGATACCACTAGGGCTCTGTTTGGAAATATAAAACTGTCAGATATAGAAAGCAACAACTTTCTTGTTGATGTGCTGGTTTATAATTCCTTCTATTTATAGCTTTGTGAAAAACTCATTCTATTTTCTCATAGAAAAAATGAAAATAAAATTCCTACGTTACATCTATGAGATTACACATTCGACATGAAGGGGATCAAGCTGTGCTTTGCACCTTTCTTGTTGAAGAGTTTTGGCAGTTCTCACAGTTAGGATCAACAATTTTTCCAAAACCAGCTACTGGTACTGAGGCTGAATTTTGCAATTCATTGTGGCCCACTGCTGATGGAAGTTTGTGTGGCTCATTGATTGTCCCCTGTGTTAAACATACTTGGTCATGGTGATTTTTTCCCAGCTCCTTCAAAATCATGATGTGATGCATTTACTCCTGTCTATTTTTTTTAATGAGTTATGATGAATAGGGAATTCATAAAAATAAAATAATCGACATAGGAAAGCAGGAAAGTTTGATTTGGAAGGTCAATCGTATGGTCATTTCAATTTTCAATAATGTGTCTTAATTTTGAGGTTTTGATTCAAATCTTGAAAGGAATGAAGATTTTGTACTGATTTTGTCATTTCTGAAGGACAGACAGTGAGTTTATAGGAAGTTCAAGATTCAGCAGCAAGACCATTACTCTTTACACAATTTAACACAGATGCACAAAAATTCATAGTTGAGTAAAATGTTATCTCCCAGTTTTCTGCACTTCTACCTAAAGGCAATGAATGAGAAGATAAACTTAGAAACTTTTATGAATATTTCCTGATGAGTATGTTCTGTTAAACCATAAAATTATTTCAATATAGATCCTTTTTCATGTTTGTCTTCAGAAAGGAGGATATTACTATATACTGAACTCAGAATTCAGATGACTTCTAGCTGCTGTAAAGATTTGGTTAGTTTTATTTAAAGAGTAAACTGTGCTTATCCTTTTGAAGATGGGTTGTGTCAAGGAATTTTCAATGATTCAAAATCGATTCCAAATGGGGGAAAAACAAAGATTTAAAATTATGCTAAGATTATTTTCTGTATGTATTATCCCCACATATTACAAGAAAAAAAGGATCTAATTTCTTTAGTATAGAGTGAATGTTTTTAATGATGTTTTCTGCTTTCTAAAGATAGAATCAGGCTAATCAGCTTGCTGAAGTTTAATTTATAATCTGGTGATGTCCATTTTGCATATTTGGATACTATTTGCATAAACAATGTAGCTCCTATTATCAGCTTTTCCCAAAAGATTACAAAAATACTAATTAATCTAATTTACATGAGGATAGAGATTGTTACCTGAGTGTATTTTCTATTTTTTCCCCTTTTTAAACCATAGTAAAATGCATTTTTCTTTTTTTTTTAAGCTTTACACTGTACCCTTACAGAATTGTGTCCTAATAAGCATTGTTGTTTGAAGTTTTCAAAGAAAGGGCTCAATTCTCTCAAAATTGATTATTCTGTGATTACATTCCCTGGATATTGACTGATATGAGGCACCCATTCAGAAGAAAATGAAATCTTAGAGTTGTAAACACTGTCAGCACTATAAATAGCCTCTATTGGTCTTATATTCACACATGCTCATAACTGAGAAATTTGTGGAACAGGTTAACCCCACTGCTGTGTTTGCCTTTGAAAACTGAATTTCTCTCTTTTTTATTTTATTTTATTTTTGTGTTTCTGGATATCTCTATATTCATGTTTTTCAAAAAGGAAGTGCAAGGCTATATTAAAATTTGTGTGAGTGAAAAAGCAGGGTTTGATAGATTTAAATCCCTGGTGATTGACAGGTACCAGCTTCACATTCAGCATCACTGCAGTCAGTGAGCTGGAGGGTTTCAGAGAGAGTGAAAACAAAGATCATACCCAAAGGATTGCTTCTCCCAGTACTAGCAACAATAACCCTGAGTTTTGTCCTCAGGCAACACACATGAAAACAAAAACAGAGACAGAAATAAAAAGGGAGTACATAAATTATTTACAACTATTAAACATTAAAACAGCAAAGGAGTTTTTTTTCAGGGGATTTGATGTGTCAATAAAAATAGAAAAAAAGGAGTAATAGCCTACTTTGCTGTATACTCCTATTGACATCCAAATTAAAGGGAAAATGGAAAGGACAGAATTTCTGTAGATTGTCTGTGTGTAGTTACTTGAGTTTAAAATGTGGGTGCAAATTAATACAACTCAATTCTTCTCTTACATGTGGTGCAACCTTTTTCCATTGGTACACAGGTCACATTGTCTTGTGGGTTCATGGGCTCTCTCACTGCTTTCCCAGGTATAATAGAATTGCCATGTCTGAATAAGTAACTTTCCCTGATTTTTGGCGGTCTGCATCTCACAGATATGAAGCAACTAGCAATTTTATCCAGCTGCAGAGATGGAACAGTTAGTGCACAGAGCTATGCTGCATCCAGCACTGTTTGCAGTGGCATCAGATATAAACCCCTTAGTGTCAAGTTTCCTGGTTTTGCCCACCTGGACAAGATCTCACAGTTCTGTTATTTTTGGGTCAGACCTTGTGTACTCTCTCTTGTACAGTACTGTACATCCCCTTGTGGTTACTGTGATGGTCTGGGGCTGACCCCTGAGATTCTGCAAAGATGCTGGAGCAGACTGATGAGGCAATTTTCCTAATGCCAGCAGAAACAGGGTTTTCTAAGGATGTGAAAAGAAGGCAAACATGCATGCCTACCTTATCTTTCCTTAAAGGCAACTTATTCTTTAGACAATGTACTTTTTTGTCCAGTCTAGTTCATATGGCATTCTGGACAATCAAGCACGAATCACCTCAGTCTTTGACTTTTTTCGTGCCTTTAAAAACATCTAAAGTGTTTTCCTGTACAGCTTTTATAGACCTGTAGTTTATAGTTCCTGTTGCTTTCCTGAAAATTCCGTGGGCTCCCTCCAATACCATGTACAGTACCATGACATTTTAGTCTTGGTCCTTCAGAGGTCCTACACTCTTCTACATGTTTCTTCTTCTCTTGCCCCAAATTTTCCCTGATTGCTTCCTTTGGCTGGCATTTTTTCAGAAGGGAAGTAAGGAGACAATTTTCAGCAGGAACAGGTTGCAGAATAAATAGATATGCTGCATTGTTTCTGATGGACCAATACTCAGAGGGGTAGGATGTGATGGAAGAATGATCAGGTTTTGGCAATTATGTGGCAAATAAACTGGTTTTCTAGTTAATAATTTTTCCATGTGGAATTGTGGAATAGCTCCATGTTTATAAAGATGCCATTATCTTGTCTTATTGGTGTAATTTAGTAATGATTTTTCATTTAGTTTAACGTTGAATGAAAAAAGCTACAATTGCTTTGGTTTAGAATAAATAGAGATTGTTTTATTGGGATAAAATTGCAGCATGGATTTTAAGCTGTCCTAAGATTGGCTTTATTAATAAGCAATGCCTTTTCATGCAGCAGATATATTTTACATTCATCTGTTGTGTAACGACTGATCTCTGGAGAATTGTCTCAGTTTGCTTATTGGTCTGCCACTTGTCTCGTGTCTGAAGTAGTGTCCTGATTTCAGCCAAGGACAGAGTGAATTTTTTGCAGTAGCTGTGAGGGGGCGGAAGCTGGAGCTGCGTGGGAATGGCCAAGACCCTACTGTTATTTGGTATCACCTCATGTCATTGCCAGGGGCTGGGGAAAGGCACTCTCCCTCCCTTCCAAGAAGAAAAGCATTACTTCTTGGTGAAGCAAGTGGGGTGAACAGTGGTGAGGTAACACTGGTCCTGACTAGAGGGAGTGGTTGGGGTGCTGTGACTGTGGTAGGGTTGAGCTTCACACTCTTTCTTTTGCACACATTTGTTATTAATATTGTTGCTGTTACTGTTGGTTTTCCTATCTTATCACTGTTTCCACTAAACTCATCTTATTTCAACCTATGATCTTTGCATTTTTTGTTTCCAGCAGGAGAGGAAGTGAGTGGTGGCGTGGGGTTTTTCTTAGCAGGACTTCTAAATTGGAGAATGCCATTCCTAACCCACAAGTACTCTCTGTGAAGCTTCAGCCTGGACTACAAGGACAAAAAGACAAAGCATTTGAGCCAGAATAAGATGAATAGTATACTGTCAAATATACTATTTGACAACAGGGCAGGGCAGAACAAGGGCAACAGGGCAGAATAAGTTTCATCTTCAGTAAGATTATTATTTTCTTGTTATTTTTAACTGTGGTTTTAGTCATGGCTTAGTTTATTAGAAATTCACATTTTTGGTACTTTTCTGCATTATATGCTAAAATAAAGTGCCAAAAGGAAAAATCCTACATTTTAATGATGATTACATTACATTGTAATGATTTTTAAATAATATTATTCAAAAAAGAAACAACCAACCAACCAAGAAAAAAAACCAAAGAAAATATCCAACCAAATCACAGCCCCATGACTCCTTGGAGGAGCTACAAATGTCTTAATCATGTAGTTTTAGGGGGGTTTTTTAATGCTAGATTACAATGCTTTCTGAGTTTTGTCCTGTTTTGAGCTTTAAGTTGCTGCAGGATAGTACATAGCAGCACAAGTAACCAAGACCTTCAGTCAGTTGTCTAAAACTCTCCCTGACAATCCTGATGTTGCCAGACATTCCTGGGAATTTGTTATTACCTGTGTTGGTTGGACTGCAAATGCTCTCAAGAGTGCAAATCCATTATGCCAGCAAATAATGCTCTGCTTTTCAGCGTGGACAGTAGAGTCATGAGAGTCCCTGAGCAGCAGTTGCAAGGAGAATTTCTAGAAGGCTTTGAGATACTGAAACTCCTAGGGATGAAACAGGAACCAGGTGTCTGAAAGCCAGGAAAAGTGCTTTGGTCCTTGAATGAGAAGCATGGTCAAAACTAGTAAAACAAGAACAACAGTGTTAATTTCACATTTTATACTGCCTTAATTTTAATTTAATTTGCTCAAAAGAAGAATACAAGAACAAATGAGAAAATTCAAATGAATTATATAAAACTTGAAGACTGCTTAGACCATAAGAAATAATGTAAGCTTTTAAAACACATCTATTAAGTATTTTTTCAAGAGAAAAAGACAAAAGAAACACAAAATTAATTTTTTGAGTAGTCTTCTAGTCTTAAAAACATGAGGCACCCATTAGTACCTTATTTCCCTATTTCAGTGTGATAGTTTCATGCATGCACTGTGTGGCTTGTACACATGCATTTACTTGGAATCGAGGCAGAAATCCTGTTGTCAACTTGTTGAAAAGTTATTTCCTATGACTTGGTATATGCTGGGGAGGCTGCAAGTGTGGCAGCCAGAGTGAACCTTGAGCTTTAGAAAAATCATTGGTATGTTTGATTTACAAAGTTTGAGAGGCTTTACTTGGTGTAATGAGATGGTTTAATAATGTATGTTTGCAATTATAAGCATGAAAAACATAGCTCGGTGTTTCCAGGTTTCTTATCTGTTCCAATGACAAATCAAGTCCTTGGTTTTACTCATTACAGATCCTGTGTATTTTTACAGAATTTGCATTATGCAAGTAGGTCACCAACAACCTCAAAGTTTCTGTGCTGTTTGAATCCTGTTGTGTGAATAGAAAATGGAAATTCAGTTGAAGATACGCAATTTGATAAAGGGGTTTGGAAAAATCATGAAATAATGCTAAATGTTTGTGCTGTACTGCATCCTTTTTTTATTCTTTCTCTCCTTTACTGAAATAAGCTTGAATGGTCAATATGGTAAAATATCTGAATCAGCTAATATTAAATTTCTGTTAATTAAAATACTTCATAACTTTACCTGCTGATTTTTATTAAAGCCAGCTCATATTTTTCATTGTTACTTGATTAACATTCTATCTCCCAATATACTAGATCAACTCTGAACTGTCAGTAAAAGGAAGTATTTCAAAGTACCTGGTTGTATCTTTTAAATCTCCCCAGTCTATTTAACTGAATCCACAATGTAATATCAGTAAGTGATAGTCTTTACATCTTCACAGTACAGTCAAGGATAAAAAGTTACATGGATATGAAGTAAATTGAATTGAAATGTTGTTCTGTTATGGCAAGAATCAGTTACTGGTGTTTCTCTCAAGGGTTTGCTTCTGTGTGTTTTCTTATGCTACCAATGTATTTTTACATTATGTACTACCCAGTGAGTTGTTTTCTACTATCTTCTTATTAATGACTGAAACACAGCAAGTGCTGAGTTAAAAATTTGTCATGTCAGACTGCATCAGGTAAGTGAATAGTCTCTCTGTTGGTTTTGTTGTACTGACCACATATTTGAACCCCAAATTTTAAGAATATGGTAAAGAAATCCCAGCCCCAAAAAGTAGTGAATTTTGTCTGAAAAAATTGTTGTCTCAAAAATCAGAGAACCTGAGGCTGACCAGGTGGTTCAAGTCTGTCTCCTCTCAGCAAACAAAAGGGAAATGCTGCTATTTGGGTTAATAAGAAGTAGGTATGGAAAGATGTATAACAAGTTTTCTGATTTGGGATTGCTGATCTCTCTAAAAATTCAGCTGCTGGATTGCTTTGCAAAACCATATTTCATAAATTTATTAATCTGATAAAATCTGTTTTGTAAAGCGTAAGTACTCAGTCTTTTAACCTATTTTAACTATTATCTTTAACTCTGAAAAGGTTAGTAGGTTACTATGTGACACATTAATACAACCTGGTACTGGAGGCTGCAGCCACCGAGGTTACATCAGGGAGAGATAGTAAATTATCTGAATCAGCTTGTGGGGAAAAGTTTAGGGAGGGAGTGTATCTGTGTCAAGAGGATGCTCCCTTTGCCACCACCGAGGGGAGAAGAAGAAAACGTGATACAGAGCTGGGTGGGAAAAGGAATTGTTCCCTCTCCCATTATAATGGCTACTGGCTGTGATGTTTTGCTACTGCTTGGCTTTTGTTGACAAAAGAGGAGCTCAGACTTGCTGTCTGTGTGTGGAAATCGAGCTTCCTTTAATTAGGATGCATTCCCTTCAGTGGGGCATATGCATAATGAGTATGTATTTTCATTCAAGTTTTCCTGGGTAGAAGAGTGGGATGTAGGCCCACCATCTGCTCTCTTAGTAGCCCTTTGCCTTGTTTGTACACTGTTGGGTTTTCATCACTTCTTTTTTCCAAAGCATAATCAAAATTTGTTTTGTGACATTATGGAACTGCAGGAGGATGTCAGTTAGGAGAGCAACCTATGCTGGTGATCCAGGGAATGGAAAGAGCATGAAAATGAATGGGGTGGAAGTAATGAAAACACCTTCAATTAATCTTCACCATGAGGCAGAGTGAGATATATGATTACATCCTCAGGAAAGGTGAAAAAGAGGCATTTAGGAAAGATTTAAATATCTAAAAAGTCATACCTAGCAAATTTGTCCAAATTCTCTAAAGTGTACGCTGTATGAAGAAAATGAAAACCACCTCTTGTAAGAGACTTTAAAAACTGGGACATCTCCCAGAACAAGCCATACTATGTCTGCCAGGTAAAAGTATGAGAAAGGACAATGAACCCCTTTTTTTGCATGACAATCCCTTTGTCTCATGCTGGATTGAACAGGTACAAAAAAAAATGCCAAGAGTACTCTGCTGCTGGGATAATGTTTTAATGTCACTGATGCTCTCACCTGCTCGCTGTGAGTATGTCAGAAGATTTTACTGCATCAGTGAGAGAGAAGGGGTTTACATCCACCCTGATAGAGTACATGTATATGAGAAATTCTGTTTTCTGTCTGTAAAGAGGACTACTACCACTGGCAGTTTCTGCCACAGCTCATTTATATGCAAATAAAGGCTTAAAAAAGTGAAAGCAGGAAGAGTGTTGCCAATGTAAAATTTACATTCTGTGTCGCCTGTATCACAGAGATGGGATGTAATCATTGACACTTGTTCCTGTGTTGGAACTCTGAATGATTTTTAAGTTGGGATTTGGTGTTCTAAACCACCTCAGATGAGTAATAAAATTGAGATGATTTAATACTATGTACATTTGTTGGCTGCTTTAAATCGGTAAATATTTGTCAGTAAAACTGTCCTTTTCCAGCATCTGCAGAAATATGCTGTGACTCAAATGGCATTATTCTACCACCCACAGAATATTTTTTTCTCAGGGATCACAGAGATTAAGATGATAAAAGCATATTCAAGTAATAAATATGTTGACAGAACATTTCTATTGCATGGATGCTAAAAGTTCAAATCAAAAGAACATCTACCTTAAGCACTTTTTTTTTCCAAGGAAGATTATCTCCTTCATTTTTTATTTTTATGAAGGTCTAGTAAAGAAAGTGATTGATCCATTCTGTACAGTATTACTTCTGAGGAATAAATATTTTTTCTCCATTTTCCTCCTGTAATCCAAGGTTTTGATCTCTTGCTGTGAATATTCATTTCATATATTTTCAATTGTAATAGTTAAATGAATATTGTTATTAGTCTGTCAACATTTCATTTCATGAGCATACTCCTTAGTGAGAAGTAGCATCTTGAATGAATTTAAGTTTTAAAAGGATTTTTTTCTCCTAAAAAGATATTTTTTTAAGCTGATGTTGATGAAACAGATGTGCTCTGTACCTTATATTTTGTGGCATTCACAGAACACCATATATTAGAAAACCAGAAAAGGAGATAACTGATACAATGAAGGGTGGCCCTCCAGGAAGAATATTAGTTCCACATACACTACATGCAGTCTTTTCCTTCAAAAATACAAGATCAGATAACAGACACTGGGAGCTTTACACAATTAAAGACTTGTCAGTTTATATTTTGTGGGATGATTTAGGTGAAAATGTCTGGCTTCACTCATCAGCTAAAATCACGGATATTCTAGATATGACTATTTGGAGATTAAGATGTATTTTGTGATTTAATAGATAAAGTGAAGTGGAAATATATGGGGTCACAGTCTGGGGTTGTAGAATATGTCACTAAAGTTTTGTAAGCAATCATTTAATCTGAGGTCACTGTCTTCCTATTTAGATACTTTGTAAGCATCATCCTCCCCTATTGAGCCTAAATAACTTAGTTCCTTTGGAAAGTAACTATCCTGTAAAATTCCCAAGTGCTAATTCTTTAGCCAAGATTTGCTAGCTGCAGAACATCTCACCTACTGCTAAAATAATACCTTCATAAATATTTCCCTGGTACAGGGCTGATGGTTATTTTACACTGAGAATACTTTTGCAGTGATCACTGGCAGGAGAGATAGGGTCTGATTAACACTGGTCACCTTTGCCAGCTGGATCTTTAATCACAGATTCTGCAATAAACACAGAAATGTAATCAATAAAATTGCAGATACTATAAAGAAATATAGGTGGGGACTAAAAGTCTATTGATAAAATCTGGTGATTATTTCTAATCAAGACTTTTGGCTGTTATCTTCTTTACCTGTAGCACTACCTAGCAGAACTGAGTGGCCAAGTAATAATAAACATTGCAAAGAAAAAAAAACTAATAAAATAGATCCTCTAAGCTATGTTTCTTAAAACTTACTTTTATTTACTTGATGTATCTTTTTTTTCTGTATGTATTTCTTCTTCTTCTTACCATGGGATCATTTGGTAGACAAATGAGTTATGCACATTAATTTGAAATTTGCACCATTCTTCACTATAACTTTATTGTAACTTAACATTTCAGGTAGCTACATAACTTAATGCCTTTCTAGAAAGTGATCAATTACTTTCATTTAACAAAGATATTGTATATTTGTTTTGCTTTTCAATTAATAAATCATATTTTTTTATCCTGTTACTATACATAAACCTTATATAAAACCACAATTCCCCACAATTTATAAAATCATCTAACTTCCCTATGTTTTCTTAAGCTAAAAATTTCTTTTTCCTTCCTCATTTTTTTTAAGTCTTGGAGAAAAGAAACCCCAATCCCAAACAACAACAACAAAATTAAATCAAACTCCCAAGTACTAAATGAGGTAAATGAGATTTTGACTTTCAACTCTTTTGTTTCTTTTCATAGAAGTTGCATGCAACTGTCAAGAATTCTCAGGGAAAGAAAAATGGATACATCTCTCAAGTTTGACTTCTTTATTAGCCAAAAATTTAGTAATAAATCTCTCTATGTAACAAATGCCCAAACCCAGATCATAATACAATATTAGTACAACAAATTTAATTTAATGCATCAGGTATAGAATTCATGTTTGAAAACTCTAAACCTAAAGCATAATTTTAAAGAAGTAAGCTTATCATTCAAATGACCTTTGAAACCAAGGAATGGCACCATTTCTTTTGATGATTTGGAATATATTTTCTTGATTTGTTTAGTCAAATAGAATGAAAATATGCTAATTATGTCTGTAGCTTCATAAATTCATGGTAAACTGTCATTCTTTTCTGGAAACAATTTGTAATTGATAATCTAAGCTAGCAATTAGAGCATAAACTTCTTAGGGTGGAGCATAGTGTCTATAAAGACAGTTACAGGCATATTTGCAGTATTCAAGGCAGTATTCAATACCTTGTCACATCTCTAAAACAATATCCTATATATTTTAATGTTCAGAAACCTGACAGTATCTCTGCACGTGCAAAACGGAATTCTTGCTTGTGCTATCTGTGCTTACTTCCACATATACTTTAAAAATATGAAGTAAGTTGTGGTTTTCAAATTCATATGATCTGCCACTTTTATGAGAGCACATAAACATATTTCTAGAAGCTCTGCAAATGTATTTCAGGGATGAATTCAGGATAACAATGGAGTTAGTGAGTGAAATCTTTCTTACCCACCACAGCAGAAAATGTACACTGCATGGTATTCATCATGCTCATTTTCACTCTAATAATCACCCTGTATTTCAAAACACCAGTGTAACTTTATTACCAACTGACAAAAAAACAAAAGAGAAGATCATGTGGTGGACAGATAGCATAAGAGGTATGGAAATGTGCTCTTCAGCTAAATATTTGCATGTGCCTTACACGTCCCCAGTGTTTTGACTTATGTTATTAAGTCTCTTGCTTAATCCCTGCATTTTTGCAAAATGTGCGTGGTTTGGTATTCAAGTGATGTTCAGACTTGTAGATTACAGATATAATGCAGCGAAGCTCTGCCCTAAGCTTCTCTGACAAGATGGTATGAAGCTTTTAGGTTGCATGCAGATTTAGTCCTTGAGTTGATGAACAGAGGGGAATTACTAGGACTCAGACAGGATATGGACAAACGCAACTTCAGGGGCTCCTCAAATCTCTTGACTGTAACCTTGGGGATTAGGGGCAGGACACTTCTTCCCTGCTAGAAACAAAGTCTGGGCTGGTTCAGAACACCAGTTCCAAATAATCTGAAAGAGTGCACAGACTCATTAGGAAGAGGAATGTGCAAATTCTAGCAATAACAAGGAATCTTTTTGCATTTTCCTTCACTTTCATTCTTCACATATTTTGTTCTAATGTCTGGTTACATATGGAAGATGTATTAGTCCATTCAATGCATGTCAATTGTTCTAGTTATTACTATCCATTGTTTGGCAATATGTTTTTGCCTGTTATTACTTATCTGAGCTTTCTCTGGCTATTGATCTGGAATTTTTCAGCAGCTGGAGTCATGAGACTTCAGTAAATCTAAACTAAAATCCAGGCAAAAGGACTCTGCACGTGGATGGTTGATGTTTGCTCAAATGCGATCTACTGCACATGGCCAGGCTAACTCTGCAACATTTAGCATATTCATTTAAACATATGCAATTTGCATACATCTAGTAAATTACAAGCAGAGAGAGTATCTGTGAGGAAATCAATTGCCATAGTTATACTGAGATTAGAGTATTTTGATTTTTTTTTAAACTCATGGTTTCTGGAAAAGCTTTGCTTGGTTTTTCAAGCTCTGCTTGCTTTTTTTTAACTTTGCATTTAAAAAAAAAGATATATGATGTAGGAAAAGCATCATAAGACTATTCTGTAACACTTCTCTGGAAATAACAAATTTACAAAAGGATCTGCATAGTGTACATGCCAAGATGCCAAGGCTCACTTAAACTGACATTAAGATACCTGTGGTTTCTAAGGTCGTCTCCAAAGGCACTCTTAAGAATTGTGAATTTTATCAGCTGTCTATTTTACAAATATTTATTGTGGTAGGATTTATACTCATTTTAACTTGAAAGCAAGCAGAAGGAAGCCTTTTTAGATAGACAGAACATACTTATTAAGGAAGCATAAGAAGGGTATGAGCTAAAGCTTTTTCTTGAATTGAGAAGAGTCCAGTCACTACATGTGCACTGAAAGATAATAGGATCCAATAAAAAATTCTGGAAAGAAAAAAAAATACTGAACACTAGATTCTAGGTGTAGACATCACAGCACTGTTCTTCTGCTCAACCTCAATAACAGTTTGCACCAGTTTCAGTCATCCCAAGCCAGTTTCATTGTTCCAATTTCACAAGCCACAAGAAAGGAGCCATTGCTCTCATGCTCTCAACTCCTACAGGCGACACATATCCTATAGAAGAACAAAGACATATGGAGTTGGGTGCCAAGCTCTTTTCAGAAATTTTCATTTTTTTTTTTCTTTGTACAACTTTATTTCTCACCCAGGAATTAGAATATTGCATTGAGGACTTGGACTTATAGAATAATATATGGTACGAGGGACTTCAGAAAGTCATCTAACCCCATCCCTACTGAAAATAGCAATAACTAAAGTGTAAGAATCCCAATTTTTTTAAACTATCATGGAAAACAATACAAATAGGCTTAATGACTTTCTGCATATTCATCAATCTTCATATACAAAACTCACACTGGATTTAGAGATAACACCGAAAAAGTCTCTTTTACATTTTTTCCTGTTTCTTCTTAAGGAATTAATACCTGATTTTCTGACTGCAGAGAAGCTTGTCTTCAAAGATTTGAGGCTGAAAGCAACTCCATAGCCACAAATATCCAGGGTCTCTCTTCAGCACCTTCTCTTTACTAGGGAATGGAGGGTGCAACCCTGTTGTCTTCTCAAAGACACAACCCTAAGACTTTGTCAGATAACTGAAGTGAGTTAGTCAATTATCTGTGCCTTGTCAGGTAAGGCAAATGGTCTTTCAAAGGTTGCCTGGAGGCAACTGGCCACCTGTCATGCTGCCTTACTTGCCCACGGGGTCTTTTGCTCCTTAGGGGTCACTGGGGAACAAACCATCCATAAAAAGTAGGTAGATTGATGGCTCCTATACAAATATTCATCCCTTTATCTGCTGGGTTCCCACAATCTCTCTCTCTCTACTGTGTTTTATCTGCTTTGGAACTGATGTATTTTTAAGGGTCACAATTTTGTACTTGCTACAGAGTAAACTGCAGAGGGAAACCAAAGTGTCCCTCTTTTTTTTTTTTTTCCTTCTTGCTTTCTGCAAATAAACTCCTGCCCTTCCCACTCTTAGCACTTTTTAAAAATCTTAACATTAAGAGTCTGAGCTCTGGGAGAAAAAAAAGGTGGTGATATGGTTATACTAATGATAATTTTGCTGACAGAGGTGGAAATTTTTAAAGGAAGATAAGCTGTAGCATTTTGATGAAGGGTTCATGTGAGGATAATGAAAATAATCTCCAGAGAAAAAGGCATTCTCCTAAAACCTGTGAGCCTGGAAATAAAAATAAAGCATCTGAGTTGTTTAACAAATGCACATTTTATAATTAAAGCCAGCTACTGTCTGAAGATTGGAGGGAGGCTGAATACAATATCTAAGTTTCACAGAAGAGTTAAAGGTAATACTGGGAACTACAAAGCAGTGTTGAAGCAATACAGGAAAACCTAGCTGCCACTAAATTAACCAACAAAGAATTGAATCAAGACAGATCAATACCCATAACTGATTTTTCTGTATCAGAACTGTAAATCAACAGAACTCCCTGAACATGAGCATTGTTAATAGAATACAGTCCTTTTCTTTGTAACATCTGCAAAAAATTTTCTGAAGAAAGTGGGGTAAACGTTGCATGATTTTTTTTTTCCCTGCCTAAGATTGGATTTGTAGCTTGCTGAACAGGAACATAAGGTTATTTATCTGAACAGTGTGCAGGTAAATATAAAAGAGAGTTTCGGTGAGCTTTCCTTAGGAGAAGCAATTCTTTTATTTAATTACATATGTGGGATTTAGTGTCCTAAGGACAGAAAAAACCCCAAAAAACTAAGACTTATACACTGATATTAATAAAACCTTCTGAGCTTTGCCATTTAAAGGTCAAACAGACATGAGCTGTGTTGAATCAAACTACAAAGTACTTCTGGGACTTATGGAAGCTTCTCTTCCATGGAATATGTGGCATCCTGGATTTGGGTGTAGATTAGGGGTTCTAATCTGTGTTAGCTAGCCGAGCTCTGTGTACCCCCGTGCACCCCCCGTGTTTCCCCCCGCCACGGCAGTCTGCTCCGAGTCTCTCACTGTTGGAGCTTCAGCCCGTCAGTCCTGTAAGCACTCCCCGTCCCGTCCGGAGATTTTGGTGTCTGTCACCCCGATCCCGTAACCCCGTTCGCCCCAGAGCCCGGGGTCCGCCCCTGTTGCGTCCCAGTTGGTTGTCGTGGTCCTTGTCATCGCTACAACGCCTGTCCCCATTGGGCGGGAGGGCTTCTGCTCTCCTCGCCCCACCTCCGATAAAACCCCACGCCTCCTGAAACTCGGGGCCATATTCCCCCACGTGGGCGCTGGAGGCGGGTCGCGACCTCTCCGCCGCAGCTCCCGCAGCCTATAAAAGACTTTCAGCCTCCCTCGTGGGTGAATTGGACAATTCCTTCGCTTCTTTGCCAGAGTCCCTCGCTCGTGGCTGCAGAAACTGCGGCCAGCCCCGCCTGGACCGCGGAACGGAGCCGCGTCTGGGAAAGGCGGCGAAACCCAGGTCCCGGAGAGAGGTGGTGCCGCTCCAGGCACCGGAGCTGCCCGGGGGCCGGGGGAAAAGAACAGAACGCCGCAGGAATACTACTCAGTAACAAGTCAGAGGGAGCTGAAAAGGAGATATGATAGGGACGAACTGTACTTTCCCATGAAGCAAAACATACTTTTAAAAGGAAGTGACTGTTGAGCCAGGGATCTTGTAGAATACGGTAATTCCTTTGAACTGCCCTGACTGTGGGAAGTGGAAAAAAGGATAGGTTTTGACAATCTCTGTAACACTTGCAGGATGTAGTTGGTAAACTGGATGTTTATGAGGGATTTACAAGGCATGCACATTAAGTAGAGCTCTGCACCACTTCCTGCTGGAGGTCTGAATTCATTGAAGGCACTTTATAAAGTGGTGCAGTTTTCCAGATGCAAAGATACAAGCATTTACTTTATGTTTAGTTTATCTTCTGTTCTAGGTACCTAAGATCAAAACCAAATTAAGAATGTAACATTTAAATGGTTGTATTGGCTCTGACCAGAGGGTAGACCTAACAGGCTGTTTCTTCTCCAACAGTGTCCCAAAGCACATGCCAATGGAAAGTACGGGAAATTTCTACAGATAATCTCTCATCTTGACCACTTGGTTGCTGAAGTTATTCCTGAGCCAGAAGTCGGCTGTGTACTTAGCAATTCTTAGATAATCTCTTTTCCATTGCTTTGTCTAATCTTCCCATGGACCCATGTAAATCTGTATTAAACATCCACAAGAAAAAGGCCATAGTAGCAATTCTTTTACATGCTATACAATACCCAATTTTGATTATGGCATGTCATGCCCACTGTGTGACAACAAGGTGATGACATAATTCCTTTTAGAGTACCAAGGAAAGTGAAATTATATGACTGTGCCTGAGATGTATCTTGCTTTAATCCTCAGGTTTTTTGCATGTCTTTACCTAAGAATGTGGCTTTTCTTCTCTCACAGCCTTTCAGAACACATGTATGTACACAAATGAATGCACCATTGCAACCTCCTCCTACCCTTCATTTGCTGATATTCCTAAAATATATTTTGGTTTAGAAAACTAAAAAACCCAAGAAGACTGAGAATGTAAGCATGCCAAGAAATAAAATTTACTCTCCAGTAAAACTACAGCTATTATCATAATGCATATTCCAAGTCAAGTCTAAGATATCCCGTATTTTTGCTGAATGTATCAGCTTGTGTGACTTGTTAGGCTCCCATTCATTATGGAAATAGACCAGTAAATTAAAGCTTTTGCAAATGCAATCATTATAGCTGTAACTTACAAAATATATTAAGCTCTTTGATCTTTTTCAGAGAACATATCATATACTTTTAAACACATTGCTCGGAAATGGTGATTCAAAAACTATAAACCTTACATTCACAGCTTTAATGCATATATTATGCTGTACATTTGTATCAGAAATATGTCCATATTCTGTCTATTGCAAATTATTGCCTTAAATTTCAGCTGAACAGAGAAATAATGATACTGCAAATTGATAAAATATGAATGAAAATTGTCACAAGTGAATACCTATGGGTTTTTGCATTACTCGAGACTATGATCTAAATAAAGCTAACTTTTTTTCTAGTGATAAGGTATTGCAAATTGAATATTTTGACTCTGTGATTTTTCTTCAGTGTACTCTGTAGTTCAGTATTTTATACATCCAGGTTTAGGCAGATTAAATGGCACTACCTTAAATAAGTAGAGAGAAAAAAAAGTTAAAAAATTATTACAATGAGAAACAGCCCTGGATTGTTTGCTGTAATCCTCACCTGAAAGGAGCAATGGTTCTGTCTAGATACTTTGACTTACCCATTCAGTTGCTGTGCATGAACTTCTAGTATTTGTTCACAAAAGATTTCATAAAATGAACAGCTAATATAAAAAGCAGCTATTTTCCCAAAATAGCATAGCCTGCAGATTTCAAGAGCAACCACTACTGCTTATTGCTTATAATTAATATGACATCACTGATTACCACTTATAAACCTTTTTTATGGGAGCCTAAGCCTCCTATATTATGCATAACTGAGCATATGGAATCTTAGATCATTTTTTGCCTTCTGTCTCTGAAAATTTTCAGAAGAAAGAAAGCTAGTCATATTTCATTATTCTGTGTATGTAGCAGGTCTGTTTTCTTGGCCAGGAATCTGAAAACGTTTTCTAAGAGGACTTACCTTGCAGCTGTGTTGACAATTCTATTTTTGAGTGCAACTTCTAGAGAAAGATGAGTTTTTCACACCTGTGCCTCTGGAGCTCACTTTTTGGAAACAACTGGGCTTTGCATTAATTTTGCAGTAAATACCATTCACTACAAAGAAAAAACCCAAAGTTTCCCCTTCTAGCACAGACTGCTAAGGAAGAGCAGTCTGTGCTGTGTGGAGAAAGTTTTGCTATGAAGCAGAACATGAAAAATCAGTTAAAAGGCTCCTTTTGATGCTGCAATGTATGCCTTCATTGAACTGCTCTTTGGAAAGTTTTGTTGGGACAAACTCTTAGCTCAGTTTCAATCAAAGTGTTACTATGCAGTTAACCATTTCTGGACTTTCAAAGAACATCCACGTGGAGCAGACTGTAGACCTAAAAAAAGAACAAGACAGATATGCCTTCATATCTGTCCTCATGGTTTTACAGCAAAAGGAGCATGTTCAGATTTCCCTTTTGGTGTGCAGAGCCTGGAGTGTGAGTGACTTGGTCCTCAATCTCCAGGATGTGTTCTGTACTCTAAACACTTTGGCAACCTGTGTGTGGATGTATCCTAAAAGCCCTCCCACCCCCAGAGCAGCTGCAGTGCAGGGGCTGCTAATGTGCACAGAGGCCATCGCCTGCCTGCAGAAATAGCTGGAATGTCAGAGCTACTTCATCAACAGAAATTCTATCAGACATCTGAGAATCTTACTGATTATTTCCTCAACCAGTGAAACATTCATTCTAGAAATCCATTATGTGAAAGCTGCAAATCTACGGAGTGCATAGGTCATAGGTTTAGTGGAGAAGTCAGCTTCTCTTTTTTGTGAAGCTGAGTTATGGAGCGTTTTGACATTTGCCAAAGCTTTATTGTCAAGTCAGGTGAAAGATGCTTTTGTCTATGCAGTCCCCTTAATACCCATGAAAACAAGGAGAGTTTTTTGATAACACCTGAAAATAAATCAGCGTATCTTTCAAAGTAGCATCATTTATCCTGTTTCTAAAGGGAAATAACTCAAAAACATGAAAAAAGGAGCAAAAATTCCTTGTAAAATCTCCATCTCATGCCTATGTACTACACACTATAATGTTTAAGATCTATAATTGTGTTTTTCCACCATGTCCTTGAATCATTCAGAGCTCAAGATGATGGCTGCTTTGCAAATGATGCAGGAATTCAATACTTATTTTTTTCCTTATTGTTTAAAGATGCCATAAGTCCTTTACTGCACATCACGAAGCTGTCTCAGCCATGTGAGGTGTAGTATTCCAGTGGATGAAGGAAATAATTCTGGCTGCTGCTCCACTTTCAATTGATGTTTTTATTATGATTGGATGTGAATTATTAGTTTTAATTAATTTTTATAGAAGTGTTTGGAAACAATGGTTAAAAATCATGTCTTCTACATTTTTTGCAGATCTTTAGGAAAAACTTCGCAAAAAATCGATCGGTAGAACTTGAAATGAATGAACACCTATTTAGAATAACTTGAGGACAAAAAAGCCCACTTGTGGTAAACGTGGCCAGCAGATGCATTGCAAAGTCTTCAATCTAAGCAATCATCTATGTTACCACATTGAATGTGTTTGATGAAGGAGGTTCTCCAAAAGGGTAAAAGATTGATTTTTCAGTATGACTGCCAGGTATGAAAACCATTAAAAATTTATTTTTAAGTGCTATTGTATCTTTCCAGAGAAATACAAAAGACACAAAAACTTTCCTTGGTGATCAAAATATTCCATATAACTAAAATGAAATGTTTCATTTTCATGCTTATGCAAATGAATTGAGTTGTTGAAAAGTGTTCTTACCCAAAATTAATGTAGGAAAAGCCAGCATTTTACCCAACTTAGCAGTGTCAGCTCCCTTACCGATGCACACCAACTCAAGATCAAGTCCATCTCTGCCAGACAATGCTTTAAGTTGGAAGACACTAGTCACCATGTCAAGGAGAAGGAAGGAAAGCTTTAAAACAAAGTTGGAGATCTTGTCATGAGTTGTGAAACACACCAGGTTTATGGTTTTATTTATACGGTTCAGCTGGAAAAGAATGGGTATGATGTGACTACCTCAAACAGCCTCCTACTGTGAGTCCTGAAATAGGAGAGCTTTTAGCTCATGCCTGTGATCTGCCTGGCAGGAGATGTTATGTTTCTAAGTGATTGCTAAAGCCACTGGCTTAGAGTGCATTCCGACCTGGGCTTTCTTTGGAGCTCTTCCATTTGGTAGGAAATTAATTACATCCATACTGAGAACACACAATGATTCTCTCATGTGATGAGTAGGAGATTTGTTGAAGCCAAAGAAACACCTATGTTTAAATGTGAGCTCCTGGGAGAGTCAGGCTTTCCTTCCACATTCAGGACTATGATACAACTGGTTGTCTAGGCTACTTGCATCTGAGGCAGGATTCAAAGGTGGAACTGAGCCTGAATTTCCCATAACAAGTTTCCCATGTTATATAATGGGTCATTGTCTTATGTAAAAGTGCTAATTATACTAACAATGGTATGAATCAACCGGTATTTGTAAAAAATGCAGGGGTGAACATGCTCCATTTTTTTTCTGGCAGATTCACATATTTAAAAAAAAACTAATTACCTAGAGGCAACCCTAAATTAATCACAGGATCTCTTTTGCTCTTTTACGGTGATTTGTGCACTTCAAAACAGTTTGCTGATTTTCTTATTTGCATATTTGAATCAGTGTCAACTAACTTTCCTGTGGGTTGGAGAAATGCTGAAGACTGGATTGCGGGGGAGTGGGCCATGCTCAGTATGTGGTAAACTAATGCTTGGCTTTGACCACAGCATAGGAGACAGTTGGAGCAATCCAGAAGAAATTAGGGATGTTTAACATCTGTAACACCCTTCTGATCCTGTCTTTGGGTGAACTGAGTGTATCTTCCATGTATCTGGCACATCCTGAGATCTTACATACAGATCTGCCAAAACTTTTCTGCAAAGTCAATATACAAACTGTGTCTAACTTTTCACTAATAGGGGGCACTAACATGTACTAACAGCTTGTTATTTGTAGTGGGCTGGTTAAGACACTGAGCTCTCTATTTGTAGGTTGTTATAGAGGGGTCCACTTGCATCCTGTCCTCTGGTGGAAGAGGCTGGGTGATAGCACTTGGCACTGTTACAGTACATACAAACACTGCTTATCCACTGTGTGCACAAGCAGTGCCAGTTCGGTTGGGGGATTGGGGTGGGGGGAAGGAGAGGGAAGAAGGAATGACAATGTGGGAGAGGTAAAATAGGAAGGGATGCTGGAGGAACACGCAACACCAGGTGTGACCAGGCTGCGTACACTGGCCCAGATCCAGAACTAACACTGCAGCTAATGTGACACCACAGCAGTATTGGCACCTAAAAATTTCTGACTAAAAGTGAAAGTATCTTGAATTATGATATGTCATGATACTGCTCTGTGGCTCCTCACTGATAAGTCAGTCTGCAAGATCATGGTCTTTTATTTCTTCTGTTGGGCCTTCTTCACTTCATCCTATATCTGACATATCTCTCTGTGTACGTTGAACAAGCTATCACACTTCTCTACAGTACTCATAAAAAGTACTGCAATATCTTTTAAAACTGTAAGTTTGGATTTTGCTACCAAATACTTTACAGAATATTTTTCTCTCTCCCTAACCCAAGATCAATTTACCTTGCAGGAATTTTCTTCACTTCCCCCATTCAGTTTTTTGCAGATGCTCATTTGCAGAAAGGAAATTTATGGTTTTGTTCCCCTGCTCTCCTCTCCTAGGTTGGCAGGAATTATCCAGGTCAAGGACTATCTTTGTTGTTTTCTCATTCTTTGTGTGATGCACAGAAACATCTTTCCTTTTCTCTTTCCTTTAGACGATGGACTAATCCTCATTCTAGCTTGTCAGCTCAGGAATTTATGTGTGCAACAAATAATAATGGGGAAAAAGTATTTAAGGGGCCCAGTCTAACCCTGCTACTACAGAGAGCAATACTGCCAAGAAGTAGTACCTTTTTGACGTCTCGCTAGCAGGCAATTTGTAATTTTGGGTTTAGGAGCAGCTGGATTTGTGGTGAGGAGGAAGTTTTCGGGGCTGAGGGTGCTTTTCCTTCCTTCTGCCAGCAAACAGCGATCCACGCCAGGATTTGCTTTCTGCTCCTGTATTCAGTATTTCGGCAATGCAACGTGTAGCACGTTTCTGTGTGTGTGTGTGTGTGTGTGTGTGTGTGTGTGTGTGTGTGTGCATGTGCGGCTCTCCCTCGCTGCGTCTTGTCTCCAGGATTTCTCCCTGCCTGGCTTCGGAGGCTGCTCCAGCGCTGCGCGGAGCAGAGGTTTCCCCGGCTCCCGTAAATACAGGCACACGCACCCGGTGCACCACACGCACGCCCACCACACACACAGAGGCACACAGGCACGCTCCGAGCCGCTGTCCAGTCCATCCCCACGCCGGTTGCTTTCCCCACCGTCTCCATCCAGCTTGGCAGAAGCGGCAGGCACAGCTCCGCGGCGGATCGCGCTGACGCTGCCCCGGGACTCCGCTCGCAGCAAAGCACCCGCGGTTTCAATCTTCACAAGCTACAGACAGATTTTGCCCTCTTTTTTCCTTTGCCTTTTTTCTTTTTGCTTTTGGCTGTGGGGTATCTGCTTGTGGTTTTGATTTTTTTTTTCTTTTTTTTTTTTTTTTTTTTTATTTTTTAAATTTTTTTTTTCTTTTGGCGTGAGGCGAGCGCTCTGCGCTTGGAGAAGGAGCCGGAGGGACAAGGCTACCGTTCTCCTGCCCCCGCCGTGCGCGCATGTGTGTGTGTGCGCGCCCATCTCCCCCCCGCCTCGCAAAAGTTTGCCTGGGCGGCCGGGGGGCTCCCGGGCCGCCGCCCCCGCAGCCGGGGGGCGCGGCGGAGGCGCGGCGGAGCGCCGGAGGCGGCGGCGCGGGACTTGCGCGCCGCGCGGGAGTTGCGCTCCGCGCCATGCCGGCGGCGCGGGGGGCTGCGCGGCGCTGCGCCCTGGCGGGGCCGCTGCTGCCGGTGCCGCCGCCGCCGCTGCTCCTGCTGCTGCTGCTGCTGCCGGTGCTGCCGGTGCTGCCGGCCGCGGGGACCGAGGGCAAGGCGCGGAGCTGCGGTGAGGTGCGGCAGGCGTACAGCGCCAAGGGCTTCAGCCTGGCCAGCGTGCCCTACCAGGAGATCGCAGGTAAGGACGGGGCCGGGCGCGGTGGGGCGCGGGCAGGGGCCGCGGAGCGGGGCCGGTGCTGCTGCCACCGCCGGGCTGCGCGCACGCCCCACCGGAGCGGGGCCGGCGATCGCGGCGCTGTGTGCGCGGCGCGGAACGGAGCGGAGCGGCTCTGCCGGCCCGGGTGGCACCCAGGGGCTTCCCGGGGGAGCGTGTGTGTGCGTGTCGATAAAGATTAAAGAAATACAGAAACTAAGGGGGTGGGGGTTAAAAAAAAAAAAAGGGTGAGAATGATGGGGACGCAGGCAGGCTCACCCGCTTTTCTGTTCGCTGGCTGAAACTTCTTGAGAGTTGCAGCCGGGCGGCGAGAGGCAGCGGGCAGGTCCGCAGTAGCGGCTGTCTCCGCTGCCGCCCTGTGCCGGGGAGAAAACTTCTCCCTCTTCCCACGGGCACAGGGCGTGAAGGAGGCGGCGGAGGAGGAGGAGTGCGAGGAGGGCAGTCCTGCTCCCCTCCGCACCTCTCCGCGGCCCCAGGCCGGGAGGGTCGCCCCTTGGAGGCGCCGCCGGGCGCCTCTGCCGCAGCACGGATCGAGCAGAGGCACCGGCTGCCGGGGAGAGGCACCCACGCACATCCACACACACCCGCCCGGCAGCCCCGGCAGCCTGTTACTTGGTTCTTCCGTCTGTTGAAACATGCCTACAACAGGTTATATCGCAATCTGCCTGCGAAGGTGTTGGGAACAGTTTTTTGTTGTAATTCTATTTCCCTTCTTTTCCATACTACCTTATCAATATTGTAGCTTTAAGACTGAATGAATAAAAATACGTTTGGGGCTGAAATTCATTTAGCAATCAGAGAACACCACAAAAAGAGAGCTATTATATGTGAAGATATGAGCCGGGGCTGCATAAATCGGACTGCTTGAGCCCTCAGAAAAGGTTTATGCTTTGCCACCGGCACTTTGCTGTTAGATCCTGCTATTTGTAGAGTGAATTAGATGCTCCTCGGTTTGCTTGCTTCCTCTTGAAAGTTGGAAGCAGTAGATTTATCTTCCTTGAGGTGAAATAATGCCACCGTTATTCACTGTGTAACATTTAGCACTTTACATGAGGAATGATAAATGTAGAAAATCTCAGGACAGCGAGGCTGTAGTTCACAAAGATACAGGGAAGGTTGTTCCATGTTGCACCTTCATCCCTCAGGCTTACTGATTCTCTGGTCTTTCTGTGCTTTTTCCTGTAATTTATATTCAGGTTGCTCATCTGTTATATGAAATCATGAAATCTCTCCTGTGAGCCACAGATCCTTTGAATATGCAGTCATGCTTTCCCTTTGCTCACTGTTACACCAGCTGCTTTCAGACAGAATGGTAGGATATCCTCTGTTACATTAAGAAATAAATTCTAGTCAATTTCAGACTTATAATAACTTTGGGTAAAACACTTGTTGCTTTCAGCTCACTGAGAAGTTTTATTGTTTCATATATATGCTGAATGTACAGTGCAAAGTCGACATGCAATTTTTAAGTAAGCCCAGCATTTACAAGTTTCTGTTGACATGTATCAGTACAGAAAGACTCAGAGTAATTAAATATTTAATGGTAGTTAAATCCCAAATTATTCCACAGTTTCCTGCTAAGTTTTATAAGTAAATCTGCTCTTATGATTAAGTACATGATTTATGGGGGTGTGAGCTATTTTTTTCTGAGTTTCCTGTTGAAGTTGTTTGGGTTTTTTTGTAGTTTATATTCCTTTATGCTAGTTGGTGTATCAACTTTTGAGCAGTTCTGTTTGTAGCTGTTCAAGTGAGTTTTTGTAAGAGTAGGATTGCTTCAAAGTATGTTTCTAAGTGTGTTGTTCTTGTACAGTGCTGCAAGATGGGGTAATAGCTGTTCATGCAGCATGGGCTCTTGTTAATGTTAAAGCTCTGTATTTGCTACCTGGTGTGATGTTGGAAGTGTAGTTAAAGCAATCAATGTACAGGTTTGAGAGGCTTTTTTCTTCTTCTTTTTTTTTTTTTTTTTTTCATTCTGTCTTTCTTCCATCATTCTGACTTGGTTAAGGAAGCAATTTGTTAATGTTACAGAAGTGTAGTCCGTCAAAGGCTTCGTGTTTTAAGGAGCTCAAAGAACTTTATTACAGTCATATTTCCAAATAAACATTGTGTTTTCAAAAAATTTTGCATCAATGTCTTGGTAATATGATGATAAATAGTAATACACTGCATGGTTTCTGTGTTTTGGTTTAACAGCAGTCATGGTTTTTGTTGTAATTTGTTTAAAAGCTATTTTCTAGCTACGACTGTTGAAATGGTAAACTGAAGACGGTGTATATGTACCAAGGCAAAGTGTGTATGTACTGATGTAAAGAGCTGTGAAGAACCTGTTTTAATTATAGAGGCTATGGACATAGAGGAATCTCTCTCTGTTGAATTGAACTACAATGCAAGAGACTTGTTTGGTAACTTCTGTAACGTTATTTGTACTGTCACTCACTTTTGCACAGAGACAGTAGAAGTTACATATGAAAAAAGTTGTCAGTTTTCGCTCTGTAAGGAAGAGTTTCCCATTGCATTTTGTTGAAATATGTTGAAGTTGGCAGTAATGTGACTACAGTTGTTCACTGTACATTTACAACAATGCTAAATTGTTCTATGTGATTGTATAGAATGTATTTGTAATCACCCTTCAGTTTCTGACGTCTTGTCTAATAACCACATTCTGGTGCTGTGACCTTCAATGGAGTACAGCACATAAAGTTGTTTTCTGACATAGTTTAGCAAAGTAAATCCTCAATAAAGCAACTTTACCTCAGAATGGGGGGCAGAGGAAGAAAATTTGAAGTATACTTGATATGCTGCTGCAGGCTTAATTCTGTGCATCAGTCACATGCAGGGTGGGTAGCTGGAGCTTGCAGTGTGTGCTGGGCTGTCTTTGTAAAGGGCTCATCTCTGACAGGAGCTACTCAGGGCTACTCTCTGTGTGTTAAGAGTTCTACTGTGAGACTCAGGTTGCCATGACCCAGTATTCATGAGTGTTAGTGGAGCTCCTGAGGACTTTTTGCAGGAAATGTTTTGCTGTAGGAAAATCTGTAATTTGAAAGTCAACACATGAGAAAAATCATAGAACATATCTTTTGGCAATACTTGTTTCAATCCAGCCGTGCCTTCAGTAACTTACATTGTCTTAAAGGAAGCCATGAAAATTAAATGTCAAAGTTAAAGTTGGATTGTGCCCTTGCCTCACAATTTTCTGAATGGAAGTGAATGTCTGACTGTGTAAAGTAGTGGATGTATCTGCTTTGTGCCTTTCCACTCCCAAGGTGAAGGGTGTGGGGGTTTTGTATGGTGTGGTTTTGCTTGGTGTTTGCATTTTTTTAGTTTGGAGGTTTTTTACTATTTGTTGAATAATAGTTTATTTAGATAAAGATTACAACTGTTCTGATGAAGCATCCAGCAGTAAAGATGTTGAATTCTAAATGCTGCGTAAGAAGCATGTGAACTTTGTTCTCCTGCACAGATGATGGACGAGGTGAGATTCTGGCAGCACAGTCACCACAGTCAAAGTGACTGAAATGAAAGCAGAAGCAAACCCTTCATTTTGAAGGTCAGGAGTCACTTGAAATTGTGCTTTGATGAATAGGCTTTATACTGGCATAATACAGAGGCGTTGACTGAAGCAAGCAGGCATATATAACACAGTTGCTTGTAGCTCCTAAGTGGTAATAATAATAACAACAACAACAATAATAATACCTCAGTAGTCACCCATGCAATGGAGCTATTAGTCCATGTCAGACGTTCCCAAGATTTTCTTTTTGAATGTTTTGCTTTTGTACTCTAAAATGCAGTAATAAATTGATAGAATAGGGAAAATCCTCCTGACTGAGTCTGTATCCAAGTACTTGTTCATTAATACCTTCTTTTACTGTTTCTCTGCTGCTCTCACTGAGAGCTGTGAGAAGAAAGTGCCTGTAGACCAGGAGGTAGATGGGGATTCACAGACAGACACCTTGTGAGGTTGCCTCAGCAGTGTTAAAAAAGAAATAGCCTTGCTAAAATAAATACTGTATTCAGTGCAAATTTGTGAAATCTGTTTTGGGCCATTAGACATTAATTCACTCCTGATCTCCATGATGTCAGTGAAGATGGACATGGAATTTCATGTAAACTTTATACTTCTTTTTTGTTTGAACACTCTAGTAGTTGTATCCTCCACATTGTGTGTGCCCCCCTCTCACCTCTGTTTGCAGTTGCAGTAATTTCAGCATCAAGAGTCTCTCTGGTCACCTCTCCTTATGGCCTCCCTTATTTTCCAGTTATGAGTGCATGGTGCATGCTAATAAATTGGCATGTGCATGTAGGTAGGAGGAAGTACAGCTTTCCTCAGACCTATCTTGGCTGTCACTTCTGTATGTATTTATTGGTTTGTATGTGATTGATGCCATTAAAGGGAATACCACTTATGTATCCACATCTAAAACCTAAAGGTGATGTTTGTAAGATCAGGGCCTTTGAAAAGAAATAGCATGTTTTTAATGCTTATAAATAATTCAGTTTTGAATGAGAATTTTATATCTCAGCATCTGGAGTTTCCCAGTGTGACTTTATGCTAGGGTATCTTGGAAAGAGGGACTTTAAAATAGAAAAGGCAGTGCTTTAATAATTAATATAATTATGAACTTTAGTGTATGGTTTCTAATCATCTCTTTTCTTTCTGTTGTCAGTCTGATTTATAATGAGAAAACATACCTAAAGTATAATATTTTCTACACTTCTAAGTGCTAATGTGTTAAACTGTTCTAAAGCTGTATTAGTACTTGTTTCATCATATGCTGTTTTGAAATATTCCTGAGATTAGGTGGTGTTCAGACACCAGAGGTCAAGCACTATGTTAAAAGCTCAGGCCATTCTTTTTTATATTACTGCAATAAAGAATATATTCATTTCATTTATATTACCACTTGGCTCTCATAAAAGGTCAGTTTCAGCTGAATGTACAATTACTTGCAAATGGCAAATCTTTTAACAAGCGATCAACAATAAAAGCTTTTCTGGGTAATTTGTCTTTAAAACTACTACCTGTCATTTCTTTTGAATGACTTGAGCATCTTGCAGTATCACTTGGAGATCTCTGTCTTATTCCCCACGATACGTGTAAGAAAACTGTGCATACTAATCTTCCTTTCTGCTTAGTAAAGTAAAAATGCATAATTACATTAAAATTTCTAGTTGAAATAACAGGTTTGGTGCTTAAATCTCCATTATGGTATCAAAGTATCAGCACTCCCATTACTAGCAAAATGAAATTACTTTTCTAGTGAACTGTGACTGTATGCCACCTTTTGTACCTGGTTAATGGGTGCTATCTCCCTATGAAGGGAACCCACATTCTGTGGTTTTGACTGTTCATGCTATCAGGCATAATTATTTTAGCAGTTTAAATATGTGTAAAAGAATTAACACTTCTTCAGAAATTCCTAAGAACAGCATATAAAGGTTGGTGTTTAAAGGCAAAATTGTTATTATGCTAAAGAGAGAGAATACATTATAAGATGCAAAAGGAATTTAAAATGTGTTGCAGATGGCAAGAAAACATATGCTGGTAAAATTCATAACACTTTATTCCTCTGTATGTAAAAAAAGCCTAAAAACCTACTGAAACCAAGATTTGCTTTCTTCACTACTTATTGCTCTAGAGCTCCGGCACACATACAAAAAATGAGCTCCCCTAATAAGAACATTTCTAGCTCTTGTTATAGGGGGCTGTCACAAAGACGATCAGCTCTTTCCGACGAGTTTCTTTTGGCTAATATGACCTTTTCCTTCCAGCAAAGTGGAACAGCAGCACTTTATTCTGTTGAGCAATTGTGGAACACAGAAGACACGTGGCATTTGGAGGCAGGTGCTGCCAAAGATGTGCTGGAAGAAGTTCCCACTGACTACACAGGTGACAGCAATTTGTGTCCTACTGTGACACCCACACAGCAGAGCCCGTCTCTGTGGGCAAAGTCAGCGGTTGTGGGCCATGCTGGGAGGGTTGCTGTCCCCTCCAGCCACTGTGAAACCTGAATATGCAGGGAGAGGCTCTTCAGCACAACCCCAGCTCTGAGATGGGATGGAGACCTGCTGGCCACCTGTCCTGGTCCTGATTTTCAGGGTTGGGTACAGGATCTGCTTTTGATGCACCAAAATGAAGCAGCCAGGGGTGATACTCCTAATGCAAACAGCAAATTGCTCTCCAACTCATCTGGCCTGTGAGGTCTGTCACCTTGTGCTTCTAATGGCCTTTTAACTGTGTCTCCAGCTGAGCAGCAGATGTAAAGGGTACCGAGCATCTCGAGCTGTTTTTTTTCCCTCCTGAAAGAAGCATTTCTACAGATTCTTGACAAACAGTGGAGCCTTGAACCTGCTCACTGACCTGTTGGGTTAAAAATAGCAGGCCAAATCTGACCAAAATAAGTGGAAGTGTCGAGGCTTTTAACAGGTGCTGTGGAGTGGCATTAAATAAGTTTGCTTACAGAGTAACACACAGGATCTCTGTGTGTGCATGCAGAGGTAAAGTTATGGCTTTTACCTGGAGTGGCTTCACAGTCACATTTAAGGACTGAAAGAGCTAGAGAAGTTGCACGTTACCAGAACAGGTGCTTGCAAACCAGGTCAAAACTTTTTTTTTATAGCCCCATCTGACCAACACCTGAATGCAAACATATACACAATAAAAAATGACATGGGATTCACTTCATATATGTCAGAAAGATCAAAGGCTAGGTCAACCATACTTATCCCACTGCATGGGAAGTCCAGGTAGTTCAAACATGATGCTTGACTAAGCAGTAGGTCCTTAAACCTTCCCTGTAAGTCAAAAGCTAGACTTCTCTGTTGCCAGAAACTATTTCTTTGCCAGTCTGTGCAGCTCTCGATGTGTTTATAATGGTACCAACATATTTATCTGATGTTTTTAGCTATGTCCCTCTGGCTTTTGTGTTGAGTTTCTAACATGCTAGGGGCTGTAGGATTGTCTTTTTGGCATTTGTATGAATTGGCCTTGGAGGGAAGTCAATGCATAGGGTGAGGCTTTCATACATCTCGGTATCAGATTGTGATGCGCTACAGTGGGAGGATGTATGTGGACAATGCTGTGGCTGGAGAACTGTGGAGGTATGTGGAAGTACTCTAAACCTGGAAAAATACAGTCGGTAAATGCCTCACTATAGTTCTCATGTCAAATGTCTGTGGATGGGTTTTGAGTTATTGTTGGTATCCCTTATGACCTTGGAGTTTGTCTTTGAGAGCAATAATTAATAAAGCAAACTAAAATGGCCTTCTTAAACAGGATTTATATTTTAAGAAGTGAATCATAACAGTGGAGAACAGATCTTTATGTCCAGTTATCCTACCAAAAGTATGACAGTTTGACTGATTATTACATGGCCAAGAAGGCTCTTGTCATATCCTGTGTACAGTTCCTGTAAGTTCTTTTCAGTTCAGGATTCAGGTTTCCTGTCTTCAGGTAATGTTTCTCTGAGATGCTGACCTGAACTGGAAAATTGATCTGATATCAAATCCACCAAAAAACATCTTGAAGTTCCTCAAGATGGTGTGTGGGAATGTGGGAATACCTGAAGTCATGGTGAGAACATGGGGCTCACAATCCGATGGTGTCTTTCAGGTAGTCTTACAATTCTGTTGAAACTGCTAGAGGAATATTGTCCATCTTTTCTCATGTGTCACCGAAATGCGGTGTGGCAGTAGTATAGTGTTCTTAGCAGTATAGTTCAGAAGAAATTATTAACAGCTGAACATTCTTGGGTATTATCCCCAGTTCTGTTCTCGGCTTTCTAACTGCATTGCCATCAACTTTACAAGCCATACTAGCAAAGTCATCTGTTCTCCAAAACTGATGGAGCTGAACACTTGCCTGGGATGAGGAAAAGAACTTTGAGGACTTTACTACCTTAGGGATACTCTTGTTTGTTACCATGGCAGTGTGTGATAGTTTATGTGGTTAGTTTAGTGGGTGTCTGCTGATTTTATGGCATGTTGAATTTGGATGTTAGGAGGCAAAAGGATGAGTCTGCTAGACCTCATGTTTGTGTACTGTTATTTATAGCTGTTTTCATGTTTCAAATCTTTTCTACACCTGAGGGTGCCCATTCCCAACTCTGGGCACCTTTCACCTTACAGTTGTGCTCACAGTAGCACTGAGATAGAGATGGTTAAAAGCAGTGGCAAAATGCTTCTTTGTATGTCCTAAGTATCAGATTGTCAGCCATGAGACTTCAGATGGTGAACAATTTCTAAATGCCTTCCAGTTTGTAAGTAACCTTGTTTTTAAATGAGTGCTTGTCCTTAACAAGCGTAAACAATTCAGTGACAAATCAAAGGAAAGGGTTGATAAACAGCAGTGTCCAGTGGCTCAATCTGATCTGTTTCCTATCTTTTCTCTTAAACTGATGTAGTGTTTCAGAGGGGAAGGAGCTGTAAATACAAACAACAACTTCATCTTCTTTAGTTTCACAGATTTGATTCACAGCATAAACACAAAATATGAATATTTAGTTCTATGATATTAGCTTTTGGCTTTACAACTTTAACATATAAGTTAATACTGCATATGAGCAATTTAGGCTCCTTGGATGAGAGTAGATATATATCATTTAATCTGTCAGCATTATCTTTGTTGTAGAGAAATATGGAAAATACCTATTGAACAGTTTCTCACTCAGGCCATTTTCCCTTTAACCAGTTAGAGTCATTGTGAGTTACAATATTCTTATCCAATCTTTGCATACCATGTGTGTATTTAAAACTGTTTCAAAAATTTGTTGTTAAACATGACTCACAGTAAAACCTTCCTTAATAAAACAGTTTTATTTTGTGAAGTAGTTCATCCTTGCCTAGCAGTCCTGTTGCAAAATAAAGCAGGGAGGACAGGTAACGCAAATCAAAATTACAAAGTAAGTAGTGTTGGTTTGACCTAGAGGTTTAGGTGGTTTTGAGCAGAAAATAAAAATCTAATTTAAAAATGAAAGTATTTAAAAGAATGGCACAGGGGATGTTTATTTATTGAATTGGTGACAAGCAGGAGCAGTATTCCTTGAGAGATGTTTTTTGTGCTGACTATTGCCTGGCAATAAGCATTGTTAATGGAATACCTGGAACACAACTAATATTCACCGATTAAAGACAATCACTTATCTTTGCCATGTAGCATGGCTGATGAAGTGGAAGGACTCCTAGAAAGGACTTCCTGAAACTGAATGCTGAAACAGTGATTAGCTTGTTCTTAAAGCTGATCTTCAGAAGTCCTGTACTGTTCTTTAAATGAGAACTCCAAAGGCTCTTTCTTCTTTAACTACTGAGATAGCATACTAAAAGCTGTTTGTGAATTGATTGCAGTCAGATTGGCTCTGAAGCACGTGCATGCTTCTGTTTTTAGTTTTTTTGAGTTAAAGACTCCCCAAAACCTGATTTTTGCCTATCTGTCTCCATTGAATGCAGCCGATGGGGGAATTTGATTGAGAATTAATTGGAGGGGTTTTTTTTACAGAAATAAACAGAGCAGTAAATGATCAGAATTCAAAATGGCAATTTAATTGTGAGAAACACTGAAGAAATGCAAGAAAGGAACAGTCCTGACTCCAAAGAGGTTCCATTTTATATTTGTCGGTATTTCTTCATGAGATTTACAAAATCATAATGTCATAGTTATGTATGTACTGTTTACACCTGTCTCTGTTACATAGACATCAAACATAATGCAAATAAATCTGCTGCTTAAATTTTTAGTTGTCCTTCTAAAAGATGCCAGCTTCATATCCTGGTGAGATTCAACAGTAATTGATGGATGCATCTTTGTACCTTGTTAATTAGTATTTTAGAGTTTGAGTTTGCTTTTTAAAGCAGCTCCAGCTGGACACTGTTAATCATTGTCTAGAGCACAGTCTATGCTCAGTACAGAAACTGTCCAAACCACAAACTCTTTCCACCTCTTATACCAAAATCTGGTTGCTGGTGAATACTTAAACAGATAAATACAGATCACTGCTGAAGTAAAGTTTTTCGTTATCTGATGAATGTATTTAAAGTGCTCCTCTCACAGTCTGCCCAACAGACTAATTCTGTCTCTTCAACCTAGAGGAATACATGGCAGTATTATGTCCACAGTGTATGGACATATGCATTTACATTCATAAATCTCTGTAGCCAAACAGCTCCTTACATTCAAAAAGTCTGCTGAGATTGTATTACATTCTGAGGTATATGTAACTCTATGGATAATGAGTGGATTACAAATTCGGATTATAAATGAGGTCCAATTGTCTTTTTGATAGTTGCATAGTTTTTCTGTCATTGTTAGTTTTTTTCTTCTTTGAGTATTCTAGAGTAATTCCCATTTTTCAGTGACAGGGTGGTCACTACCATTACTGTCATGCCTAATGGACCTCCTGCTAAATCTGTTTTTGACGAAAGCGGAAATGCTACAGAAGCTACCCCTGTCCTTTTCAACTGCAAGAAGAGCAAAAAGCCAACTCAGGATGAAGCAAATTCTACACTTAAGAATAGATTCATCCAGATTTTATTCTGTAATGCCAAACAAATCTGATATCAGTCCATAAAGTTCGGTTGGGTTAAAGAATCATGTGTGTCACTTTGCTATTGATTTATAAACTTTTGGGTTATTTTTTATAGTCCTTTCACCATCATTATTACATTTATTGTACAGCACAGACAGTAAACCTTTCTAGAAAGGGTAATGGCATTGGAAAATTAGGATCATCATCATTTTAATGGCTGTTACCCAAGTGCTTATCTTTTTGTTCCATTCTGTGGCTTGTCTGGTGTTTGGAGCCCATCCACCTGTTGCATCCAGTGACTATTCAGATGGGTCATAAGAAAATGTAGCAAAATAAAACCTCTTAAAATGGATCTTAAAGTTAGCATACCTTTATGTTAATCCAATATAGAGATATGGAGGCAAAATTTTAATTAGTTGAAATGGGCAAATATGAGATGAGCTGTTTAAAATTTTCAACAATAAGCATTTTGGGAAGTTGGTACTAACTGCTAGCAGCCACATTTTCTGATTAATACATATTTGTATTTTTGACATGCTCATATGAAAGGCAAATTTGTAAACATTACCAATATTTATTCCACAAATATTTGTCTCATTTTATTTCACCCTGCTGCGATCTGCAAGTGCTAATCATTGGAACCCTTTGGAGCAAAGGAACTTACCAAGTTGCATTAGTTATAACAGGAACAAAATATGCAAACAAATTTTTGTAGAAAAAGTGTCTTGGTCGATCTAATTTTACAAGTGAGCTGCAGGCATGTCTTTTAACAGTGAGCAGTTAATTTGCAAAGGCGAGTTATAGAATATGTTCTGAACATTTTCGCAGTTCCTTACGGGGAGCTTCTTTCTTCTAAATCATTCTTTTCCATTCTGTGCACAACATTTCTTGTTTACGCTACACAGCACATACATACATCCCCATTTCCAAATTAAGAAAAAAATAACAGATAATTCAGTTTTTAAAGTTACTTATTGCTGAAATACTTTTTGCTTCCACAAAGAGGCTATCACTGTTTTTACTGGTACAGTCCCTTATTTTAGGCATCTTCCTGCCTTGCAGGATAATTTTTCATACAGGTGCTTAAGGCTACAGGATACAATGCATGAGGGAAGTTGAGTAATCAGTGATTACTGGTGTAGGTGAAAACCCTGTGTGTGCTGCTTGCTGATGGGTGAAAGAGTTGAGTCCTCCCTCCACCTTTTGAGACAACATCTTCAAGGCCCTTTTTTGGAGGGATGCATGTGATGCATTGCTTCTTTTTGAAGCAATTCCACTGTGCATATATAGTATTGCATAATAACAAGAAATTACGTGAGAGTGGAGAGGGATGTTTTACAATATGCATGCAGTGATAGGACAAGGGGCAATGGCTTTAAGGTGAAAGAGGATAGGTTTAGATTAGGTACTAGGAAGAAACTCCTTACTGTGAGGGTGGTGAGGCACTGAAAAATGTTGCCCAGGAAGAGTTACGTATGCTCCATCCCTGGAAATGTTCATGGCCATGCTATATGGGACTTTGAAGGACCTGGTTTAGTGAAAACTGTCCCTACCCGTGGCAGAGGGTTGGAACTAGATAATTTTCAAGATCCCTTCCAACCCAAATAATACCATGAATCTATGATTCTCTGTTCATTGAGACAGAGAGAATGTTTTGTTTTGTGCCTATTTTTTAGGACATCAGTGTTAACTATTGGAAGTGCACATGATTGTTGTTGAAGTTGAGTTTTGGGTAGGCTGTAGTTCCAAAAATGGTTTGATCACTCCTCAAACATGTGCATGAAACAGAAAACATTCTTGGAAAATGTTTTTATTTTCCTGCTACTGGGAGTCCGTGGTGGTGCAGAATGGTTCCTTCTATACCCTGATGAGGTGTTTAACATTTTGTATTCTATAAATATATATTTTTTTTGAATATTAATATTTTAGGAGTAATACTGTAAAAACAAACAAAAATGTCCCATGGAGAGTCAGCAGCAGAAATCTTGTTGTTATCTGCTAAAGATGAAGCAGTTCTCCTAAGGTGTTCCACTAAGGTTAAGGTACAAGAGAGAGGTCTTGAACATCCCATGGGTTCTGTCTGTTTCCACTACAAGTTTTATTTTCTTTATGAGCCTAGATATAAACTTTATACTGGGAATAGTAGCAGCTTTAAAACTTCTGGGGAAATTGTTTGACTTTTGAAGCGCCTTAGAAGGTTCCAAAGGTATTGCTGGCCAACAGGCACAAAATAATTTGATATAAAACTGAGCTCTAGGTTGCTGTTGGAAACCACCAAGATAATAAGTCAGTTTTAGACAAAAAACAGGTTCATTATTTTTTAATTGGGCTGCTCATCAAAAATGCAAGAGGTGTTCCAAATATCATGAAGTTTAAGGAAATTAAGTTCTGATGAACTCCGTATACATAACATGATGAATCTATCGACTATACACTGCTGACCCTCACAAGTGAGTTCTTCCTCCATTTCCAATGTCTTCTCAGGTGAAAAACAGCACAAACATCAATTTAAGCAGTATATAAATAGAAAATGAAGTAAGTACTTAAAATGAAACTTTAACAAGACCAAAAGCATTTTGGCAAGATTATTTCAGGGAACAGTTAAAATAAATGAGAACAGCTTTCCTTTGTGATTAACACCATTATATTCTCATTCATTTATGACATTATATTAATTCAGGATATTATATTCATTCAGGATATTATATTCATTCAAGACTTACACAGCAATTTTCAGAGGAGCTGTGTAACAACAAAATGAGAAAAGCAATAAAAGACACAGAACTAATAATACATTTGATATTGAGAGAAAGGAGGATGCAGAATGGGCTGGGAAAATTGGGGCATATCTACATTCAGCTTGCTTCAGAACTCTGATGTAGGAAGATGTAGGAACTAAAGAACATTTCTTGTACAGTTACATAGACATAACCATGACAGAGGAGGTGGATATTTGGTGGAATGCTGATGAGTGGACTTACAAGGCTTTCTGAGATTGTTTTTTTGCTTTCACTTTCAGTATAAATTCCCTCCTGGTTGCCATCAATCCCAAAAATAAAACCAGGATCAAAACTCTCTTTCTAAGAATTTTGTAGTCATTTTATAGCGGCTTAGGTAGTACTGAACTTAAAAGTGAGTGTGACACTTCGATCACTTATCTGACTGTGTATTTGTGACTAACAACTGCAGCAGTCTTGTCTTTCTGAAAGTCCTTCCCCTTAGTGTCTTGTCTTTCTCTTCCTTTGGTCCCTCCCTGAACATCCCCTAGGTTTTCAGCTTCTCTGCATCCCCCCTTTAGCACATTTCAAAAAGCTTGATACAGTCTCAAAATGCTCTTGCCTTTGCAAACATCCTGTCAGCAGTCCTTACCTCTTTACGGAATTTCTCTGCTCCATGTGCACAGCATGCTGAGGGGGGAGCTTCTTTCTATGACTTCTTTTTTTGTTTCAAATCAGATACAACAATCTCATCAAGAAATCATTCTCCTTGGGCATTCATGAGTAGCTGACTCAGTGTCCTCTAGTTTTCACTGACTAGGTTACTAGAATTCTTTCAGCTTTATTGTTTCTTTGGTCCTTGCCAGGAGTTAGTATTTTATTTGTGTTGCCTTTATTATAAAGATAACCTGATAGTAAATTTCCATCAGCTTCACTCCATGTTACTTTTTTCCTAGTTGCTTGATCTGTTTGTTGGGTTTTCTTGGTGTATGTCCATGTCCTGGCCCTGCCCGCCCCCCCTCTCCCTTCCCCTCCCACTTTTTAAAAATTGCTCTTAGTATTGTGCTTCTGCAACTTCAGACTGTAGTTTTATCTGCCAATTATTGAAAAGAAGATATCATTTAGTGTGGTCTTCCTGTACTTAGGATTTAGCCTCCTTTCAGTGAATTTTCTGTCAGCCTTTTCTCGGAGCACTTTCTGACTAAAGCCTGTCAAGACTGTTGGATTTTAGAAGGGCCAGCCCTTCTTTCTTTGCCCAGAATTTTATTTCCTGAACTATTTCTTGGAAGATCATTTTCTTGAAAGTTAAGCCATATGTAAGGAACTCCTGAGGATACGGAGAGGAGTCCAGTCAGTTCAGTCTTTGAGAAGGAACAAAGCATTGGGGAACAAAAGCATGAGGTACACAAGTTTGCTTCTGCAGAATTATGTAAAAGTAAAGAAACACAGGCTTGGTTTAACAGTATCTGCTGGAACAAAAAACCTTATAACTAAAGTAATCTTTTGTAATTTTTGCATGTGTTAATCCAGCAAGTTTGCTTAAATTTGGACAGTATCAGAATCTTGTTTACAAACTCTAATTTTACAGTTCATCTGTAAGTAGTATTTTATTTTTAGACCATGGAAGTTAAACTCCATGGAGTTCCTTTTTAAAAAAGGAAAACCACTATTCCTGCCACAGTAGAGGCCCCACGAGTTTTCTGTTCAAGTTCTCATACATTCACAATAATTGCAGAGGCATCTTTTGCGAGCCAGCAAATGGGGCATCTCGTTGAGGGCTTCAGTTAAGAGATGGCAACAGCTTCACAGTGGTCCCCTTGCTCTGCTGAGAGGTGAGTAATTAAAAATCATGGAATATTTTTGTATCTGAAGCCACCATAAAAATCATCCAGTTTCAGCCTGCCTTTCTTGGGCTGGGACACCTTCTAGTAGACTGCATTGCTCAGAGCCCAAACTAAACTGGCCTTGAACAGTTGGAGGGATGCAGCAGTCACAGCTTCTCTGGGCAACCTGTTCCAGTGTCTCACCATCCTCACAATGAAGAATATCTTCCTAATATCTATTGCAAGATTAGATTAGATTAGATTAGATTAGATATTTTGGTTTAAAGCCATTGCCCCCTTGTCCTGTCGCTGCATATCCTTGTAAAAATCCCTCTCCAGCTTTTATATAGGCCCTCTTTAGGTACTGGAAGGCTGCTATAAGTTTTCCATGAAGCCTTCTCTTCTTCAGACTGAACAACTGCAAGTCTCTCATCCTGTCTTCACAGGAGAGATGCTCCAGCCCTGTGATTATTTGCATGGCTGTGCTCTGGATGTGCTCCAGCAAATCCATGTCCTTCATATGAGTCATTACTGTAAGGAGCTTCCCTGGCTTCTCGAGTCCATGTGGCTGCACTCCAGGTCCCAGTGCCTTGCAGCCCACCTGCAAATGATGTGTTGTGGTCCAGGTGGGTCAGGATGCCCTACCTGACCTGACTTACATTGAGAAACAGCACCTGTTGCCTTGTGAAGTAATTTAATGTACTCCACACAGTAATACAGTAATACTGTGTGGAGTAGTTGAAGGTATTGGATTTGTTTGGATTTGGGTGGAGGACATGACTTCAAATAAAGATGTAAGGAATGAGAGGTTTATTGCACTTTTTCTCCCTCACTTTTGGAGGAGGGAGAAATATTAATAGCAAACAGCAGTAGAGATGTATTTTTGCTTCTCAATCATCAGCACTTTGGGAAGAATACAGGCAAAGGACAAAACAAGAAAAAAGCAGCCACAAGATAGAAGTGGCGAGATGTCCTAAAAAGCAGTGCCTTTGCCATTCTGCTACAGTCAGAAAAGTCAAAATCCACATCAGAATACAGGAATGAAAAATTACAGTCTTCTAGACTGAAGCCTGACAAAATTGCAGCAAATATAAGCTAACTCCAAGCAAAGCACTGCTTATCTACCATTTCCCATGATGTTGATGCTTAAGATGAAAAGTGTGATACGGTATTTGGGCAGTGGAAAAATAATTTTTTGTCATTAGGATGGCAATGTTTAATGTCATTATTTCATAATTACTCCACAAAGTTTAGAGTAGGGACATTTATCATTGCCAGTAGCTTTTTCATCTTATTGAAGAGCACTGAGAAGGAATCAACATAATCAAATCCAAATACAAAATTAGTATGAAATTGCTAAGGATTTGGCTTTTTTATTTGTTATGTTTTGGTTTGTTTTGATTTAAACAGATACAAAAGCTTTGAGAAAAAGGTTTTTTTAATTTAAAAAATAATTTTAAAACAGGTAAAGTTTCAGAGTAATGCATGGAATAAGTTGCTGCTACCTAAAAGTGTGGAACACCAGAGGTAAATGCAACTTCAGTCTAAATCAGGACTGAAGAAGCACATAGTGTGTGGCACCACAGGGCTAATTGATATATTTACTGCTGCTCTAATCTCCTTTATTGGCCTGCACATGGCCAACAGGCACAAACTTTATTTGTTGACATGTTTTATGTTAACTGTGCTTTTAGTAGCAACGAATAAATCCAAAATTAGGAAACACCAAAACAGGTTTTTTAACAGTGTAAATAAAATGTAATTTACCAAAGTAGCATATAGTGACTCTAACCTGATGTGAAAAGTATTATAGCAAAATTATTCTTATGTTGTATTCTGGGGTTAACATTAAATGGTGGTAAGGACTCAAGGACTGAAATTGTGAAATATAAATTGTTCATGATCCTGTATGTAAATAGTGATGGGACTCCTTGCCACTGTTTTTACGAATGACTAATTTGCATTTATAATCATGATATAAAAGCCCCACATGGTCAAGATACAGCTATTTTAGTAACTCAGGTAGGCAGAACAGCCTGGAGTTTTTTCTTTGGCATCATGCTGTAGAGCAAGGAAATAGTTTATTTAAAAATGAAAAATCCACTTACTCATTCTTTACAGAAAGTTGGTAGTTACCAGTGATGCAGATTCTGGACATAAATGAAACAAATACACATAATTAAGCAGGTATTGTGATGACTGTTGCTTAAAACTTATTTCTTACACTATAACTCATGAGCAGATACTGGTAAGAAAAAGCTTTACTTTGAACAGAACCAGAGCTGGATAAAAATCCAGGAGAGAGAGGTCTGTGAATTGGGGCTGAGATGTTGGTTTGATAAAACTGGAGATACTTTGTATTTTTGTATGATGCTAGGGACAAGTAAAAGAGATGGATCAAAAAAAAATGTACTTGAAAGCCCATTGGCGACAGGATCAAAAGGAAAGTAAATGGGAAATAAAGAGGAGAGTGAGGGAGAAGAGGTGCTCCATAAAAACATGCAGCAGCCAGTGGAGGTGAAGGAAATGTCATGTGGCAGCTTCCCTTCAGATGCGAGTCTTTAATCTTTTTTTTGCATTTTTTGCACATGAATTCTGTAGAATTTTATTTGCTTTCAAAATTTCACCAGGCACAAGTGGTTGGTGTATTTCTGACAGTATTCCTAGTGTTTGAACTTCATAGTTGTCATTAGTTCCTTCAATAAATATTCCCTGCTGTTGCTTTGATTTTCATAATTAGTCACTCTCAATCAAGTACATTTCTCAAGGACTGAAATTGTGAAATATAAATTCTTCATGATCCCATAATGAAAAGACAATTTTAAAGGTTTTGATTCACAATATATGTTTCAGCTAAGAAAAGAACATGACTATGTGAGAAAGAACAAAGAGCCAGGCTCCAAGATACTTCCATTTTAGGATCATTTAGGGATTTTTTTTATACCTTCTTAAGGTATTAAGATACCCAAATACTTGAAAAACTTGGAATTGACTTATGAAAGACAGAAGTCTGTATCTTATTTGTGAGGTGCATATTTATATATATATATATCCCTTTATCTATCTATCTAGAGATGATTAAAGCAAAGCTGTTAATTTGCTGTCCTTTGTGAAACATCATTTTTTACTATATATGTGACATCAGAGGCTCTCAGCGTATGAAGTCATGTGTGATTCTAGCAAACAAAAAGTAAAATGAAAGGTGTTGTTCTACTCAGAAGTGGCTATATTGCAAGTATTTTATTGCATGCAAATCCAGTAATACACTTATACAGAAATTATGAATATGCAGACATCCAAAAGGTCCTAGAAGGATTTTATGAAAGATTTAGATACTAAAATCTTAGACAGCAGTTTGAGGCAGTGTCTTCTTAAGAGCCCCAAGACCTCTGTATAAAACCCATAAAAACCAGCTCCCTTGCCCCAAGCAGTTGTATTGGCTGTTTTGTGGCAGAAACTTCAACTTGCTAGCCATGAGAGAGGAGGGCTATTCTCCTGTCTATGTTCATCACCCAAAAAGAAGTGTTTGTCATTTTAAATCCAACTGGATTTAGGCATCTGCTTAATCAGGTTTATGAGTGTGGTATTCTGGTGTGTGGATATCCTGCAGTTTCCCTTGGAAATATATAGATTTCTATGGTTTTATGTTTTTGGTGTTTTTTTTTTTTTTTTGTTATAGTACATGACAAGAAAATAGATAATAGGTATCTTTTTTTTTTTCCTGTTGTAGTTACTTGTAGTAAATGGAGGAGGGAAGACTTCTAATTAAGATGTTCTACATCATCACCTGGAAGCATTCAGGGAACATACCTGCATTAGCATTTTGGTATTAATTAGGAACATGCTTTTAAGTAAAGCTCCCCATTTTCTCTACTTGCTGTGCTTGGATTCACATTATAAAGTGTTCTTGGAGAACACAAGATGGACTTTTTTGGGGGTAACTAGACAGTGTACTCCAACCATTTCCAGATAATCAAATTTCTAGTCCAAGATCAAAATAAATCCAAACCCTTTAATAAGTATAGTGTGGATGTCAGTTTCTCATCAGCCATGCATTACCCTAAGGAGTTGCTTCCATTGAACTCTCTGCTTGCTTCTGTAGGTGCAAGCCTGAATTTCTTCAAAGCTTTTTCTCTTTTAGCTACAGGGTGAGTCTAGGTCCTTAGCAGAGGTAGTCAGAATCACTCTGCTGCAGGAAGATGACTAAATTTGAGGCACTGAAAGCTCATACTAGCTGTCTAAAAGTAGGGGATATAAATACTGTTCATAGTGATTGTATCATAAAATAGAGCAAGGCAGTGCAGGCAGCAGCTGGGCAGCACCTCTTACTTCAGTCCTCTCTGGTGAGTTACTCTCCCTTGGGCAGGATGTGATGCGGATTGCACCTCATCTGTGCTAATCCAGCTCTTGACTGTTGTTTTAGAGAGACATTATAATATTGCAAAAAATGAAACAATAGAAAGTAGGCAAAATCCTTCTTTTTTTTTTTTGGGACACACCCTTCCCCACAGTTGCATTTAGCTGTTTGTAATCAGTAGGCTAGTGCGAAACAAATACTTTGATCTTGTACTAGGACTACTGAGTAAACCTGCTAAATTGTTACTAGCATTACCTCCTGTTTTCTAGCATGTTCTCTCTTTTTACCAAAAGCTGTTTGGTAAATCTTGTCTCACTTTCAATTTAGATATTGTTTCTCCTTCCCAGAAAACAGAGACAGTTCATTCAGTGAACACTTTCTAAATAGGTATTTCTTATGTCAAGGCCATAATAAATCAAGTATGGAATGGTGCAGACTTAAGTAATGTATTTTTTCCATTACTTTCTGATTCTCTCAGAATTTGTAGCATATATTTCTACTTAAAACACAAAAAATTACTAGTATATAGCTAAGATCAATGAAAAAAAACAAAAAAACAATATGCTAGCATAGTATTAGAAATTTAGAATTGTAACATCAAACATTAAAGATCTCGATAATTACAATTGTTGCAAGAGATTTGCTTGGCTACCTATGAGTAAAGATAGTCCTAGAAGTATACTCATACACAAATCCTCATACAGGATCACATATTGTACTTAGACAATTAATTATTTTCTCTGTTTTATACTACATCTTATTCAAATTCTGTTCTGAAGATAAGCTATAAATATTCTCATAGCCTCTTCTCTTCCAACTACTATATCTAGAAACTTAATTAAATCTTTTTAATTTCATAATCTGTCCTGAGCCATTATTTTCCTTTAACATGTGAGAAAGAAATGCATTTTTAAATATTCAGATGCTCAACTTGTGTTGTAAAAGTACTTAGCACTTTGTATTTTCAGAGTAGTGCTAACAACTGGCTTTAGCTTCAGTCTCCAAGCAGATCTTCTGCATAACATGCTCTATTGTGTCTGTTTTTGGACACAAGGAAGTGATTAATGTAAATGGAGAATCATTTGTGAAAGTCTGGCTGAGATACAGGAACCTGTAGGAGGAAGAATGCTACCAAGCAGTTCTCCGTGGAAATGCCCTTGCCATGATACTCATGAGATTCTCCTTTCTGTAGCTGCAACTCACATCTCCATTCACTAAGGACTTTCCAAGTTTGGCAAAAAAAAAAAAGTCTTTTGTCCTACAGACTGAACACTACCCAATGTTGCTCACGCTAAACCTATACCATCCACCATTGTGAAGCAAATGCATGCAGGACTGTAGGTATGGTTTTTTTTTTTTGTAATAATGTTTCCTTTCCTAAGTTTCTTCATGATCTTTAAACAAGACTCCTTAGATGCATATCAAAGTTACAGTGCAGGTGCCTGAATTTAGACTTTCTTATTGCCATGTCAGCTTTTTGTACAAAATTCACTCTGCATCTGTTTCCCTGTGGTCTTTGTTCTGCCCAAAATACATCTTGGTTCCTTTTAAAAAAGTCCTTTATGGACCTTTTTTACTGTGATGAATTTTCCTGGTATTCATACAGTAGCAGCTTAATGGACTTGTATTGAAATGGACAGGAAATATGATTGCATTCATTGAAAAATGTGAGATTACGCTGAAGTGTTCTGTGACTTTGACTGTTGATGGGATTGGAGCTTCAAATGATTCCCAAAATAGCACCACTGGATACACTACTGCACCTACTACGGCCCTAGCAAGATTAGGAGTAACCCTAGAAGGACATTTACATGAAAAACCCCCTAACACTTGGTGTAGAGTTTGAGTCTCTTGAGCATCAGACTTGGATTCAGGTCCATAAATTGATGAAGAGGATAGTTTGGGATTTGACTCACAGGTCCTCTTCTTCATAAGGCCTGTTTTGCTGCAAAAGTGTTTGTCACTGAGGGCCCAAGGGACAACTAATGTGAACACGGTTTGCATGTGGAGTGGACTTGTCAGCAGAAAGACTAGGCGAGGCACAGTTGAAAAACGAATGTTTAGTTTGTGTCTGAGCTCTTCTAGAGAGGGGAAAGCCACAGTTTGTTCAGAGCAAGTGGCAGCTGCTGAAGTACTGCTCTAAGTGTATTCAAGTGCCAAGTTCATATGGGACAAAGACTACATGAAAATGAGAACAGTTCTTCAAAGCTGAAAGCTAAAGCGTTCATTTATTTTAAATGTTTCTCTTGGAACGATTTAGTAGACTAGGCTCTTGGTTTACTATTGAGTAGTTTATTATTATTTCTGTTTCCTTCAGAGGGTTGCTTTAGATATTGTAATGCAAAGTTCAGAACTTCCTTGAAAATTCCAGGAGAGGGAAAAGCCTGGCTTTATCTCCTTCTCCTTGCTGCTTAGTGATGCTACAGCTGTGATTGAATTACATGAGATGAGCAATTGGCAAGGTTTAGGAGACAATACCATATTGTGATCCCACCTCACATAATACCTTTGACTTAGTACAAGACTCTCCTGTATTACTAATTACCACTTTTCCCATTTCATGTATCTGCTTAAGAAGCCTTTTTCCTATTATTTTCACAGTCTTGTTAAGTTTTTGTTTTCAGTTCTCGGGAACATTTTTAATTGTAGTGAAGTTTGCAGCATGGAATGCAGCTTCTATCCGTAGTACCATGACCTTGCACCAGCCAACAGTGTGCTGTCAGTAACAGGTGTCACTCACTGGCAACAGATGCTCCTCCTTCATAATTTTACCTATCTCCTCAGAAACTGCTAGCTCAGATGAATTTTCTCAGAAGCAGAACTTTCGTGTTGAAGGCTTAATTTCAAATTATAATTCTAAAATGTGTGTGCTGTCCACATCTAATTCCATTTGTGCTTCCCTGACTGCTGAAGAAATTTCATCTTGTCTCTTCTCCCTCCCCTGTCTTCTGACATAATTGTAGTAGCTGCCACCCCAGTAGATTTCAAGGAGCATACCAGAGGCAAAAATGCAAACAAACAAGCAGAGCAAAACAAAGCAAAAAACACCCTAATGGGTTTTTCCCTTTAGCTTCCATCCTTAATTTCTATAATCACATACAGCTGAATATAGGCAGAGACATCCTGAAAAGGCAGAACTAAATCAAAACTAGATGGCTTACTCCAAGACATGTATACAGCAGACAGTATTGCTAAAATAAAATATAAAGCTATCTGGGTTTTTTTTTTTTTTTGTTCTTTTAATTCAAGTTTCTTAACCTATCTAATATTTTCAAAGACAAAATTAACTCATTGTGGTCTTGTCTATACCTTTGCTAAGTATGCCATCCTGTTGAAAATGTGCAGGTGTTTTGCATTGTAAGGTTACGTAGTAAATAATTTTCTCTTTTGGTCTTGTTTCTTGCTGCCTAATAATTCCTAAAATTATTTATTTTTAAACAGCTGCTGGGCATGAAGAGCAGTAATCAAAGGTTTTAAATTGACTATTAATACTAATGAAAGTTAGAGCAGTCCATGACTGTGTGGTTAGGACAGTCCTTTCTTGCCCTACATATGAAGTACTTTGCAAGTAACTACTTTAAATTTCATCTGTAATTTCTTTGCCAAGTGATTGAGTTTTATAAGATCCTCGTGCAGCTCTTCAAAGGCAGTTTTATTTACTCCTGTTCTGGTTAATTCTTTACTATCAGACTTTGTCTTCATGTACCTTTCTCATTTCTCAGATGCTAAAAAAGAAAGTTCAGTGTCACAAGACCTGAGAGAAGTTGATGGGAATATGGGAATGCTTCCTTCTCTGTTGTGAATATTGACCTTTTTATTCCTAACATGCTTCCTGTCTGCTAGCCAGTTACCAGGCCAGAAGACACTCTTGCCTCTCCTCCCACGATACTCAGGTCTAAGGCTCTTTTAAGTATGCTATCTGAAAGAAGGCTTTTGGAAATTCGACTGCTTTTTGCAAATCAGGTGCATCATATACAAACTTTATTTACTTTTCCAGAGAAGTAGTAACTTGTGAGACAGGACTTATTATCATGCATTCAACAATTTTCTATTCATTTGGTTTGTTATGTAAACTTCTGTTGGTATATCTGATACAGAGATTGGGATTCCTCTTTCAGTGTTTATTAAATTCTGAGGGAGATTAAAAAGCCACCTCTCCTACATCTGCAGCCTTCCTCTGACGCAGAGCTGGATTTTACTGACAAAAACAGCTGTGTTATGTGCTTTCACATGTTCTAGACTAGTTTGGAGTGTAGTCCAAGTTATAGAAGAGAGAATCTGAGATGTCTGAAGAATTAGGAAACCATTATTTTGTGGACTAACTGAACAAAGAGGAAACTTTCCTTAATTCAGAGGAAAGTTATGTCAAGCAGGAATCCATAATCATCCTAATCATGATTAGGCATAAGAAATGCAACTCTTTTTAGAAATGCCAGAACCGTGCACTAAATCACCATGACAAATAAACAGAAACATAGTTTTTAGAAGACCAGTGGGAAGGACTTGTTGTAGATACATGACTTAGCACAGGAGTAGGAAGTGAAATTGCCACCCTGTCTTCCAAGCATATTCAAAGAAAAGTTTTTTCCTTCGAATTGCCAGTATAAGTTTAGTCTTAAGGTTGCTTCTTTTATTTCAGACCAGAAAAGTTAAAAACTTGGAATATTATTCTTATAGACCCATGAAGACCAGAGTGAGCTTTCCAGAGAAACCAGTGTAAGGAGAGTGTAAGACTCTGTTTGTCTAGAGAAGTATGGCCACGGTCTTCTAACAAACATCTTTTTAGAAGCATTTGCCAAAAAAATATGGGATCATGTTATTAATTCAGATGAATACTTGCTATAACTAATTAAACATTCATATTCGAAGTATCCAAATAGCTTTCTTCCTTTTAGGTAAGCATCAGAGCTTTTGTAACAGCACTATCAATCTGAGGCAGAGGAGTCATGACTTCTGTTTGGAGATCAATGGGAGTGAATACATGGCTACCAGTACAGCAATTTACTGTTCTTCTATTAGTCATACCAGGTGAGGAAAATAGAAATTGTATATTATATAGAAAGTTTGTTTCAAATTTTCATACTAGAGTAGGAACTTGCTTTCCAAGCAAGATAAATCTTTCCAAGCTCATAACTCTGAAAAATTGCTCCACAGTTGATTTATGGACCATAGTGTGATGGAAGGTAGAAGTGTATAACTGTGCTTACTTGGAGATTTCCTTTCTTCAGCAACAAAAGTCCTCAGATAGAATATTCTAGAATTGCTGTGTAGAAATATAGGGATTTATGTTCTGAAGTAGTAGAAATATTTTCCTTTTTTCTCAGTTCTTTTGTTATTTAGTAACATTGAATTAACTTCCCTGTGAAAGTGCAGATACCGAGCAAAACTTGAGGGAGTGAGACATGGTATCATTTGTTTGCTTTTGCCCTCTTCTTGTAGGGACCAATCTGTGTCAGTCTTATTAGGCTTGTGAATTTCTCAGAAAGGGAAATTTCTTTTTTTTTTTTTTTTTTTTTTCTGATTTAACGTTTCCATACTTTAACCCGTTAATTAAAAAAACTCCACAGGTATGTGAGGCCCATTGAATAGCCCAACATCACTCTATTTCTTTTTAAGTGTCTAAAATTATGGCACTGGAAGACATAGACAACTTTCAAATGAATGAAACTTGTATATCTGCTTTCTCTGTTTCTGGGGGAATTTCATGACAATATCCAACTGTGGTGTCTTTGCTTTGTTGAAGTTTTTTTACATGGTTTGCATGTATGGTATTTTTTCCCCTGGACTTCCACCTTCCATCCTTACTCAATAATGCAGTATGTTAAGCTGGGGATTTTGTTAGTCAGCATTAATGATAATCTGATTTCAGTGTTTTTTTATGTGGCCACATCTGAAGTGCTGATAAAAAGTTACGAGTTCCACAAGATGAGGACATAAAAGATGCAAAATTCAATCCTCTGCCTCCTAGTCTTTTAACCACAGTATTATTGGAATCAAGGACACTATCAGTATGTGCCATAAGACCCAGTATTTTTAAAGAGCATTGCCCAAAGTAATTCTGATGGATTTGACAGATGTAATCTTTTTACCTGGTCATCACCTACAAGGGGTTTTTAAATACTTATGTATGTCATAACACATAGTAAAAGGGCGACCCAGCACTATAGGTACTACAGCAACTACCATGGTGATCTGGGATCTAGGTGAGCCTTTCTCAGAACTACTGCAGCACAAACCAGTTAAAAAGCTACCATGCCTACTAGAGATTACTGAAAAGCAATTGTTGTGCCTTAGTACAAGAGGTATGTGTTCTAGCCTAGCCCAGAAAGGTTTGTCATGAAGGAGTCCAGTTAAGGCAGTTTAAAATAGTCTTGGAGCAAGATGCTATTTAAGCACTGTACAATTGGTGCTTTACTTCACTACATGGTGAAGTACTATTTTATTTTATTTTATTTTGCTATAAATGCTAAATCCCAAATATATGGAGAACACTGCTAGGTGATTTAGTGGCCCTAAATCTTTTCCCCTAGCAACAACATTGAAATTTATCCTCGTTCCCCAACATTGATAGTGCTTTCCCTCTCCCCCTTTGACAGTCAGCTGAACACTCCTTCCCTCTTGGGAGGAAACACCTCTCCTTGATTTTTTTTTTTTTTTCTGTCAGTATTAACACTTCCCCTGCAGTCTCTCCTTTCTTGGGCATCTTTTCTGCCTTCCTTAACATATAACCTTGATCAGCATCCAGTCAGTTAATTTCCCTCAGCTTAGTCCTCAGCAACTTCTTTTATACCAGCTCATAAAAACAGCTCACCGTGCCTTGTTCATAATCTAAAATAATTCTAAAATCATTCTCCAGGCACTGTGGAACAGTTGCTCTCATTTTTCCCCATATTTGTGAGCGTAAAAGGGGTCACAGAGTGGGACCAGATATCCCTAGTGGGTGGAATCTTCACACTCACCCCGAATTTGTAGGGTCTTGGGACCACTAGACAGCTTTAGTATAAACACTTGTCCTGAACCAAAATATCCTAGCCCTAGTCCTAGCCAGCAGGACCACATAGCTCTGTGGTTAAAATGGTCTGAACTGGTCATTGAAACTTAGGAATAGATATCTATAGGTTTGAATATGTATATATATATATACACACATATATAGGATATCTATGGGTTTGAATATATATATATATGAATATATATACACATACATACATATATGTATATATGTGTGTATATATGTCAACATATATATATCTAAGTGTGTGTAGAATCATAGAATCGTACCTCTTCTGTGAAGACAGGCTCAGCGAATTGGGGTTGTTCAACCTGAAGAGAAGGCTCTGGGATGACCCTAAAGCAGTGTATCATTACCTAAAGGGGAGCCACAGGAAAGCTGGAAAGAGACTTTTTACAAGGGCATGTAGTGATAGGGCAAGGGGAGTGGCTTTAAGCTGAAAATGGGTATATTTAAATCATATATCAGGAAGAAATTAATTTTTCTGAAGGTAGTGAGACTCTGGAAATGGTTGCCCAGAGAAACTGGATGTCCTGTTGTCAGCAAAAACTGGAAAATAGACTCTCCAACCAGGTTGCTAGGTTAGAAAGCTGACATTATTCAGCAGTGAGGTACATGGGGATTGCTCCACCCAATATGTACACCAGTTGTCAAAAGTTTTAATTACTTACATAATTTTAATTACATTTTAGCAAACAATGGAATTAGTGTTCACTGGAATTAGTATTCTCTGCATATAAATTACAAGTTCTCTTGGTACTTAGTTTTCTAGCTTCTATTGGTTAATGGTTCTCTCACTTCTCATGCTAATTAGTTCTCATGCTGAGTTTCTCTTTTCTTTTGGGTTGGTGAGTTTCTGGGATCAGTGGTCTGTGGGTTGGTGGTTGCAGATCCCCACTGCCAGAATTACCTTTTACCACTTGGAGCTGATTTCAGATGAATTTCTTCCTTATTTTGGGAGTCCTGCCAAATATCCTTGTTGCCCATAAATTCTCCATTCTTTGTGTCCATTATCAGAGTTGCATCCTTCTTCCTGTGTTAACCTCCTCCCCCAGCGCTCAGATCACTGGAGCATGTCAAGTCCTAAGCTTTAATTTATAACACATGGACGTCACTTCGAGGTTGTTTTGTTAGCTGCTATGGGTTTCATGGACTAAACCTTCTTGTTGGTTACGTCCCAGCATTTTCCCCCAGTGGTGCATGGGCTCTTTTTTAAAAGAAATGCAATTTGTTTGGCAACACCATCCCTAGGGGTGTTCAAGACCACACTGGATGGAGCTTTGAACAATCTGGTCTTGTGGAAGATTTCTCTGTCCGTAGCAGGAGGGTCTTTAAGGTTCCCTTTAACCCAAACCATTCTTATGTTTCTGTCATATACACAATATCAAATGACAGTGTTTTCACCTGGGATGCCTCTGGCCACAGATCAGACACATTAGGAAGGACCTCACTCGTCAGGCTGAGAAAATAAATGGCTAAGACCCTTTTTTTAAGGTGGGAAATATATCTAAGAAACTCCTCATACTTTCCTTCTTTCTCCTAACAAAACTTTTTTACAGAGAAGTCTTCTCTGCCTCTTTCTCTGAAGCTGGTCCTTTGCAGTTATCTTAGCAGGCAGAGTTCTTTGCTGATTCCCAAAATCAGCAAAGGGTTTGCTGTAGGATCAAAGCTGGCTCTTTCCCAAATTTCTTTAAGGGACACAGGTGCGGTGCTTCACTGACCATTACTGAAATCAAGTTAACTGTGGAGGATGGATCTTCTTTAGTAATGAAATTACCAATTTTGAAGTACATAAATTCTTTGAGAAGAAATGGTTTTTAGCTGCAGTGAGCAGCAAAATGCATACCTGTGATAGAGACTGTGCAGGCAGAGTGAGTACAGTGATGTGTTGTGTTCTCAGTGTAACAGTGTTTCATACACTGGAGCAGCAGGATGGATGCTACAGCTGGTGACTGCAGAAGAGTGTGAGGTTAAAAACTGAGTGAAATGTCTGAGGTCAGGTAATGGGATGGAGATCAGAAAATTTAAATCTAGTTAAACCATTTTTTTGCTAAAAGGCTGGACAAAATTTCAAATTCTTGGGGGGATAGGGAGGGTGGTAGAAGTTGTGCACATCTCAGAATTTTATCAGCTTGTTTTAAATCTTCTGGCATACACTAGCTCAGCTTTGAAGTATGTTCTCTATTTCTGTGCAATGTGCTGGAGAGTTTTTCCTCCCCATGGGGAGAAAACTGTTGGAAAATGCTTCTTCTTTCTTTCCTGTTTTTTGCTGTGCTGATTTTTAAAATATCCCATTCTAAAAAATTATATTTTTTATTCACTGGATACCCTTGAAATAGACCATTTGGGGCGGGATTCTTTTAAGTGTTTCAGTATATGTGTACCATGTCCTTTCATCAGGAATGTCTTCTTGTTTGTCAGGTCACCCAGCCAATGTTTCAATGTATTTAGTCTTAAGGACTAAATAAAATGTCTTTAAAATATAAATTTGCAGAAATGGGACCTAAATACAGAATGATACATTAATTATATACCAAATTAAGACTATGCTTAATAAGAGCAATCTTCCTTGCCTGTTACAGCCTCTCTGAAGATTTCATTGCTCTTGCTTTTTGTCAATACAGACTCTCCCTTTATGAATTGAAACTTACCTGGAGACCCTTGATAGTTTGGTTACATGGAAGAAATTGTCTCCAAGTAAAAGCTACTGCTATCCTGAGCTAGAATGTTCTTTTTACTCACTGAAGAAGAAGTGAAAGGATTACTTGACTTGCTAAGGTTCTTGGACTAATGCTTCAGTGGCTACTTACTTCAGAGTTGTGAACTGAAAGCAGTGCCTGATGGAGACATGTGCTTAATTCGTAACAGAACCATTGCTAAGACAATTGATAAGGATTTTCCTGGGATCAATGGAGTTAATAATATGACTTTCATTCACAGACAACTGAATTTTGTGCCTTTTTTTGTGTTAAAAATATCATGACTCAACAGAGGTTCTAAGCATTGGCATAATATGCGGGTTTGGGGTTTCTTTAGGTCTTTAAGATTATATATCTTTAACTTTATTAAGTGCAAAATCTGAGACTGGAAGAATTAAAAATAATAATGTAACAGCAACACCAAGGAAGTCTGAAGGTGTAAAAATTTGTGATATGTACATAAATGTAGAAAAAATTATTCTTGATTAACTATCAGTGATGCAGGTATTGTATCTTTCCATATTTTATTTCTGAATATTGATAGACCATTTTAGCAATTGGCAACCTTCACCTTCAGCCACTGTTTTGCTTCTGCATATTTCTTGGGAGTGGTTCAGTAAATTAGGTCATAAAAGTTCACCCATTTTTGTCTGGCAACTCTTCAAAACCAGCAAGTCCACAGCCACAAGAATACACGAGGAAGACCCTTGTCATTGAGTCCATCAAGTTAGTGCATGTCATAATAAGCTGCTTGGGAAACCCACCTTGCATCTCCTCCGGATTCATTTAGGTTAGGCTGATGCTGGTACAGTTCAGCTGATTGCAGGAGACGAAGAATTGCATGACTGTTGTGAAGGCTTCAGTTTCAGCCAGTGGCTCTTTAAATGACAATGTCAAGGGACAGGCGATATTAAAACAAGGCAAAACAAAGCAAACTTTCTTCTCCACCAAGAAAAACCATTTAGGAGCACAGATTTCTCACAAAATTGAAGTGATGATCTAATGGCAGTTTTTGCAACAAGATGGGATAAAACATACCCTAGGTCTACCTTTAGATCCCTTTCAAAACTGTTTGAGAATAGATGTAATTTCAACAGCATTTTCTGCGATTACTCGCTGTGAGTAGACTGCACTGCTTTTAAATGGGGAAAAAACTCTGTCCCTTCATATACATGTGTAGTTCCTAAAAAAAGTGATGTCTCTATATAAAGAAGTTTCTTGAAAAGGTTTTCGGGTACTGAGAGGCTTTGAAAGAAATGGTTGATGAACCATTACTGGTGACCTAAAAGCTGTGCTTTCAGGATGGAGTTTTCAAAAGCTCTTATTTGGAACCTCCATAAAACTTGTGGGAACAAAAGTAATTCTCTTTTGAAAATCTGCCCTAAACATGTGAGCTTTCCAGGTGCTCTGGGAGAATGTGATTGGGCTGTCTTTTGCCCAAGAAAAGCCTGTGTGACCGCTACTGATATGCTCTTACTCTGTCATGGGGCATTTCCGCATTCTGCGAGCAGTGCAGAAATGGAAATTGCCACAGCATCCAAGGACTGTCATAAAATTAAAAATTAGCAATTGAACTCATGTGGAATCAACTCAGTTTTCGGTTGTCTGCTTCTGTCTAACAAGCAAAGCATGTTATTCCTTCATGAAAATGAATTTCTAATGTAATTGCTTTAATTAAATGGTACTAGATCACTAGCCATATAGAATAAAACCACTGCCATATTAGACATTCAGAGGCATACAGACATTCAAAAGAGCCCTGGGCAAAAGTTGAAATTGTGGTCTTTTCTAAATTTTTATTTATTATTAGCATCATCGCACAAAGCTCACTGTGCCTCCTCAAAATATTGCAAACTGTCATTCCTTCTTCCTGAGCCTCATCTCTTGGGGAGCCTTGGGCTGTATTTATGATTTTTTTTTCTGGTTTGTTTGTTTTTGTTTGTTTTTGTCTGCTCATTTGTGATTTTTCCTTATTATTTAAATTTCTCACTATCCTTTTTCTAGCTTGTAATGTTGTCATTGCTATAGAGACAGTGGAGTGCATAGTGGAATGGCCACTTTTGGTTGGATTTAATAATACCTGGGAGGACAGAGTGAGGTCCATTTATAAATTATAGCAGTTTGAGAATCTTTATGTATGATAGCTTGGGAAATAGAGCAGATGTATTGCCCAAGTTTAAGAGCACTTGATTAAAATACTATCAAGAGAAACATACTTAGTAGAGTGCAGTAACTCTTGAGTCAGTGCTTAAATTCCATTTTCCTGACTGCTGGATCCAACTGTTGTCTCTCATTTTCTATATGCATCATAAAAGCTGCATGAATGTGTTGCTGTTTCTCCCATCCTGATAAAGTCTGGAGCCTTGGCCAGTGACACTATGTTTCATCAAGTTCTAGATAATAAATGTATCACACAATGAGAGGAGCAGTTGGTACCTGTTACATAGATTTTGTAGTGGTGGCGTCTTTCATTGCTACACTGTGCTTTCTGCTGATCTTTTAACGCCTTCTCACACTACCTAAAGTATTTTATCTCCTGCATTATATATTGGGTTTAAAATACTGTATTGATAAGTATTTAAATAGTTTATAAACATGCAAGCTTTCTAGTTAATATTGTTCTTGCTCTTTCTGCTCATTGACATAGATTATTTGCTCTTTCTAGACTGGAGAACACTCTAACTCTGATGGGCTCCAGTGCTCAAATGGGATTCACAAAGTGCAGAGGAGGTTTAGTGGATTTCAGTAAACCTGTTGTTTAATCATAGGGGAATGATGCTGGCTGTGGACTTCACATTAGCACCCATTTCTCACCAATCCTACCTTTCTAAGGTGAAATCAAATATGCAGCAAAATTACAGTATCCTACAGGCCTCAGTTTCTTTAAAAAGCCTGCCTGCAGATCTCTCTTTCAAGTGCCACTGTCAGTGTCACTGCTTTTATTCCCAGCAAATATATATTTTATTCCAAGCCTTCTGTACTTTTCATGACTGCTAATTTTGTCTCTTTTATAATGTTGTTTTTTCATCTATTTCTTTGCTTTTTTTAAGGAGGCTGGAAATAAAGTTGCCTTTGCCATCATGAGAAGAATTAAAAAAAACCCAAGAAACCAAAACACCCACAAATAAAAGGAAGATTTGGCTACTGGATGCTGAGCATAGCCACTGACTAATATTTAAATGTCAAGATTAGAAATTTTGTTAGAAGCTCTTTATCTTGTACTGGAGAAAGTATAGACTGCAAGGGTGAGAACTGAGTGCAAGGCAGCAGAGCTGCTTGGGGGCAAACGCGGAGTCGAGGGCTTTAAACCTGCCTCTCAGATCTGTCTAGTTCCTTATGCTAACCAGTTACTGAATACATTTCATAAACAATTATCACAGAAGGATCTGGAGCACACTTCTCTCTCACACAGCTGCTCTACCCTTGAAGCTACAGAATCATGCTCTTTTTTTCTTTCTCCTCTTGACTAAGGAAAGGCTGGAGGGGGCTCTTTCCCAGCCAGAATAATGTACAACCCATTTGTGAAGACACTTTCCAGGGAAATTAGATGTTGCAGATAAAGCTTCAGCTCTCTCACCTCAAAGAAGCAGTGAATCCATTAGACAAGTGTATATAGGGGACCTGAAAATACCAGATGGAATTTTACCAGTGCTGCCTGAAGGAAAAGAGTGATCCCAAGCACATTTTTAAAAGAAGGAGTTTCTTCATCTTAGGAAAGTTGCTTTTATATCTCTGCAGAGATCTAGAGAGAGATAGCATTAAGATACGTATGGGTCTCCTGTGCTAATTGCTGGCTACTTTTGGGCTATTTCAGCACAGTTCTCTGAAGGTTAATTGGATCCTCCATCAGCCTGGATTGAGCGTCTACTTCTGTCATAATACAGTGTACAGTGTAAGGAGCTGTGCATCCCATACCTGATTTCTCTCTCAGGTCACATAGCCTGATGCTTTGCATAACCTGCAGAGTAGTAGGAGACAGGAGCTTGAATTGCAATAGCCGAAGAAAGCAGCTGAACTGTTATGTCTGAAAATATCCTGAGTATATCCTTCAATCAGAGTATATCCACTGAATAAAGGTTCAGGTTTTTTTTTCAAATGCTATTCTGGCTTAGATGCATATCCATCCATAGCAAACTTAAGTCTTATTGATGATTGGGATGCTCTTAGTTATTCTTTATGGATTACACCAAGACAGTCTGTTCTTGTATAATGCCTGCAGACTACAAATTGAAAATAGGTTCAGCTACATTCAGCTACTGAAAAAAAAAAGGGGAACCAGCACTTTGTGTTACATTTTAAAAGTGTTGGTTAACACTGTACTTCAGACGTGCTTGATCATGATCCAGTCGTAAAAATATCTAATGAATTCAGTTTTTCATGGAAGGTAGGCAGGAGATTATGATCTTCATTTTTATGTTTTGTTGTAGCTAAATCCTGGCTTCTTTGCATTCCTAAACCTGGAAAATATCTGTGGATATATTAAAGGGACATTTTAGGCACCTAGGAACTTTCAAACAGTAAAAGTAGATTGCTTGAGTAAACTTCCATCTGAGTTCAGGTCTTCTGGATTACTTTCTTGACTAAAGGCAACTCTGTTTTCTACTGAGGCTTATTTAAGTGCTTGATATCCATCTTCACTTTTACATTTTTTTTCATTTGGAGTGACATGAATTAGCCTTAAAGCATGCCTACAAATGAGTGAATTAATACGAAGACTACGCTAATGGTGTTGCATTTACTGCTGAACTAGGAAGGAGAATTAGGTACCTTAGTGTCTGGCTGTCTGTGATCTGGCAGCAAGCTTAATTGGACAGCAGCAGCTCCTTGAATTAACAAGTCCTGCTGGCAGCACGCACCTGATTCCCAGTATGAGCAGAGGGGATGTAAGGGAAAAGAGATCTGACCTAAAAAAAAAAAAAGTTGCTGCAAAAATGAGAGAAAATGAAGGTCATTTTTTTATTCTTTAATTTTTTCCCCTTGATAATTATTAGGTAGTGATCAAACATTAACTATGTTTCAGGAGCTGCTAGCTGGGAAATGCTGTCTAGATTTTGAAATTTTTTGGCAGAAAGCTCAGAATTTGTATTTTTCTTGTGAAATCTTGGAACAGAACAGTCTTATTTATAGTAAACACTGACAGAACATTGGATATATAATGAACAATTATGCTACTTTGTGTAACAAATAACTTTTCATACAACTTTCTCCAGTCAATGTATGGATTTTGACAGTGACTCAATGAGTATTTGGTGGTGTTTTTTGAAGTATTTTTCACACAGGCAAGGAGAAATTGTGGCATAGATAATTATGCTAGACCATGTCAAACTAATCACTCAAGAGCTGTAAAAATGGCTTTGGTGGGAGAGTCCCAGTTCTTTAACCATTATGTGTTTCCTTGGCTGTGGCATACAGGAAATGAAAATGATTTTCAGCCTTATGCCATTTTTATCTGCATGAAAAAGCTGAATCATTCAGTATGTTAGTTAGTTGCAGCTAAATGTGATGCTCATAATCTCCTTCTTGATCTGTGTTTGTCTACGGGCATGTGTATGTGTAGGACTTCCGAACCTGGTAAAATTGTAAATGTATTTAAATGTAGGACATAACCTTAAAAGCTGCCCATCCTTTTAATATAGAAACTTATAAACTCTATATTCCACCAATTTACTTTTCTCTTTTGCAACAGTATGGATTTTGTATGCTTTTGGTTTTAATTTAAACTGTTCCTTCTTCTTGTTTAATTTTTCACCCTCATCAGCCTGGTATCTTGGCTGTCTAGTTAAAAGAGAAAAGGCCTAAAAAAACCAAAATTGAGGAGGACTGGTTTCTTGTGGATTTATGTCCCTTGGTTAATAATTGAATTATAGAGGTCTTCTTTTATCTCTGAATATGCATGTATTCTGGTGATGGTATGCTGGCTGCCACACTTGACAACATAATGGGCTGATAAGATTGTTAGCACCCTGCATGTTAATACAAGGATCCTGGTCTCTCTTCTCTCCAGCAGCTGCCGCTTTCAAAATTTATAAAAGTGTAACTATCTTTGAGATTTTAATCTCCTCAGTCACATTTAGTTGAAATCAGGCTATTTAGTCCAGAAATTACAAGGAGAGGACACACAGACTGTGTTGTATTGTTGCTCAGTCCTGTTTCCATAGGAAACCAGGCTAAAAACAGCTTCAAAAAAGTCAGCTTTATCTTTTGCTAAAAAAAAAAATCCCCTCCCAGTTTGAATGGTGTAGATCATAAGATAGTTGAGGATACTCAGGAGAAATTACTTTAAGGTAAATTAGTTTTATTGTATGCCTAATCACACATCACCACATGTTAGAAAGAAGCTTTACACCTGACCCGGAGTAGGTAGGAGGGATCCAGCTATGGAGAGTCTTTTCTGCCCAGATCTTTCCATGCTGTCTCCCATGGATGAATGCTGACATCTTGTTACATGCATCTATAAAGAGGAAAAGTAGGTGAAGGAAGGAAGAAGAGGACTACAGAAAGGTAAAACATTGTTTCTTCCCTACCTGATGTTGAAGATACAGGTAAGTCTTTTCTTCTGCCTGTACTCTGCCTCTGTTCAAAGCTCCATTTCTCTACAGGTGTGCAGGGAAGGTTATTAAACTAATTGGAAGTACATGATGAAAGAAATCAAAGGTACAACCTACAAACCAGTTCTGTACTGCAGCAAGAAGAAGCCTTCGTTGTAGAATTCAATCTGATACATATGTTAAAATGAAAGAAGGAATATTTGCCTAATCATAGAAGACCTCTCAAAACCCAGCCTCCCATAGAGATGCAAGATTCCAGAAACAGGAATGTCTAAGAATGATTTCACCTCAAAATACTATTACATAAAAACCAGTGTTGAATTGTTTAAAAACATGACTTTGGACATCTCACATCATATTTTCAGGAGAAAAAATTACCACTATTTTAATGGTAAAAATGAAACTGAATTAAAAAGCAGTCAAAGTCTATTTGCCAAATACCAATAAATCAATAAATTAGAATAGCTTAACTTGAACACTGCAAAATTTGCAGACTTTTGGCTTGGCAGGCTTGTTGTAAACTTGTTCAAGTGCTAATTTGTTTTGTGTTTTTTTCTGGGTAAAACATCTTTTTTCTGGTCTAGTAGTGAATTATTGAGTCTTTGGGGTAAGTGTTGGTCACTCAGGTCTCACAAAAATAACATACATTTTATGTCCAGTACATGTAACAGGTAAGCTGTACAGAGAGCAGCTTACTACCCACAAATACATGCAAACTAAAGGCTTAGTAAACTGAAAGCATCCCTGTATTTTTAGAAATTCAAATAATGATTGTTTATACAGTAATGCATTTGGAAGTATAAAGTTCTGAAAATGGCCTAGTACATGTAAGTGAAAACACTCTTAAATTGAATGCAGCCATAGATAATCCATAGATAAGCCTGAGTGCAGTTGGTTGTTTAAGGGTTAAGCATCAAGCCTCAAGTGAGTTGCAGTTACCTCAGTTCCTTCTGTAGGCAGTAGAGAGAAAGGGGCATCTCCAGCAGTGTGGCTCATCCTTTGCTAAGTGTGTGACTGGCATGAGTGTGGGGAAGAGTGAAAAAGAGCGATAATCTCATTCTGAAGATAAGGAGTATTTTAAAAAATTGTCACTGATCCTAAAGCATATGTTTCGCCTTCAGAGCTGGACTTCAGACATGTGGTGAGTTTTGCTGCGACATCTGCAGCATGTCACATACAAGCACATTAAGATGTTTTTAGGCAGTGGCAAAGGAACTGTGTCAGGCAAGGGGTTTTTTTTTCCTACGGCATTTTGCAGATGGACCAAGGTTATGACAAGATGCAGGTAGGATATATCTTTCTCTCCAGTTTGCTCAGTGATAGTTTGATTGGCTTATTGAGTTCTAAAAAGCCTTTTTCTCTATTATTATTTAATCAAGCTTAGTACCAGCAGATATATTCAGTAGCATTTTTACCATCTGAGGAGCAGACTCTGATTGCTGATTCCCACAGTAACGTATCCAAGAGATGATGTTATGACAGCCGCCATTTTTATTTCATTGATTGAGGACAGTAATGAGGTCAAAATCATACATCTAAAACTGGTTCATTTAAGCCTCTAATGAGCTGTGTGATATGTAAGCTTTTTCCATGTCTTACAGTATAGACACTGTGTAGTAGGAAAAATACAGATAAGCCAAACATCTGAAAGAAGTACATAATTTTAAAGGCTACAGAAGTAGTAATGTTTAGAAGTTTTTAACCCTTCAAGTAAATCTGTGGTTGATGAAGGACTTGCAGTGTAGTAACATATGCTGGCTTATAGCCAGAAATTATTTGCCATCATCACTCGAGGAAGGTAAGTGCACTTAAGCATGTGTTTATGGAGTTTGTTGGTGCCCACTGGTCACACTCTGTATGGTCAGGGGTGCACTGTTTGGAGACCTGGGAGGTGCTGATCAGAAAACAATGCTGTTTTGATTGCAGTCTAATTTAAGGTGTGATTAAAGAGGTAGGAGATGCTCCTAGGAGGTCAGCTGAGGGCAGGAGGCTTCCAATACCAGGGAAACAAAGCCATGAAAGCTAGTTCTGTGCAGAAGAATCACATACATGTTTTTATTCATTTACTTATCTGTGTGCCATTTTTAATTGTTTTTCAAACTTTACTGTAAGATTACAGGCCCTTACTTATTTGTATCCATTAAGAGACAAGTGCGTTCATTTACCAAATCAATATGTATGTAATTTTTCAGGTATATCACTCAGCTCTTATGGGTTTGCCTTCCCTTGGTGTGCAGTTTCTAATGGGCTGGTATGCCAATTATTGCTACTGAACTGAAATAAATAAACTTTAGTATATTGCAGTAGAACTGCAGATGTGTGTTACTATCCTAAGAGCTCGTCTTGAAACAACCCTTCCCTTGGTTTGGTGTCTTGCTTCTTGAATTTATGGTGTGTAAAATCATCTGTGAAATTAATCACAGCTAAAAAGAATTGCAATTCAGCTGTATTGTGTAGGCTAAAACCTGCATTTATCCATGCAATATAACAGCTACCCAGGAAGCCTGGTCTGCTGGTCCCAACATACTAATGGGTTCATTCAAGTGTTCCAAATCCCATGAAGAACAAGACTAGAGATTAGTTTTGTTTAGCTGATGGTATTTTATCTTAAAAGTAAGAAGATACTGAAAGATCAGTATCTTTCCAGTCTTAATAGTTATAATAAGAATAATAGTAATAATAAAAAAAAACCAAACCAAAGCAAAACCAACCACCAAACCCACAGGCTTGAAATTTCTCCAAGTAGTAACACTGTCAATGTCACATCTGCCACTATTTGTCTATAAAATTATTTCACCACAATATTTTATTCTTTATTCTCTTCCCTTCTCGTTACTGTTTTTCCCTGTCTTCTAAGGAGATCTCAATCTCTGTATACGAACTTTTTTCTATCAGTTCAACCTGACACTTTTCTTTTTCTCAATAACTCATCTTTATACATTTTTTTAAATGTGTTTCAGGTAGATATTCTTGACACATGTTGTTTTCCTCTCAAATGCCAGTTGTAGTGTGGAGAACAAATTAAAAACCATTTAAATTTATGTTGATAAATGAAGGTCAACAACTCTTTCCTTCACCTATTTTCTTTGGATGATGGACTCTAATGCAGAACATATTAACTGTTTCAGTACTGGGTTTCAAAACAATTACATTATGTTCCAATCCTGAAATCTGCTTTTTGCATTAAAAAAAAAATCCTATTGAATCAATGCCAAGTTGACTGTATTTAACTCTTCAGAGAGGTCTTCTGAAAGTCTGTCTTGCAGTGTAGAGCCAGGCTGTTACTGCTGTTTGTGTTAGACATGCCTCATGGATTTTTGTGGGACCACAAGGCACTGGAAGATTTCTGTCCTTAGGCAGCATACCAACCATTATTACAGGACCATTCTGTTTATTTCAGCCTCTTCCTGTGCTTTCTGTGTCCAGGTTACCAGCCTGACCTGCCACAGAGGCCAAGCAGAAGTCATTCCCTCTCCTCAGCAGAGCCTGGATACAGGGCAAAAGAAAAGGAAGCAGCCAGTACCATTGTGACAGAAAGCTGCAAGACCAGAAAAATCCTTGCATTTTTGTGATGATGTTCTTTCCCCATCACCAATTTTTCTTTTTGAAAACTTGTTAATATTGTAAGTTCATTTATCCTTGGCTCTCCATGTCTGAATGAGTAGAGGGAAAATTATGACCATTTTGAGCCAAGCTCTCTCCAGGCCTGAGAAGAGGTCCAGGATGATTAGGGATGAAGGTGGATGTGTTGGGTGTGGATGTAGATAGCCTGAGTGTTCCCAGGTGTGGGGGATCCACCACTTCTCTGGGTAACATGTTTGAGTCTTCACCATCTCATGATCATTTTTTTTTTCTTCTATCTAGTCTGAAGCAACTCTCTTTTAATTTAAAACCTTTGCTCCTTGTCCTATTGTTACAGGTCCTACTAATGTCCTGATTAACAAGAGTGGCTTTGAACGAGGGCGCATTCAGGCTCTGAGGGACTTCTTGGAGTGTCTAGTTGTCAAATCCATTTCCACAGTGTGTGTCAGGAGAGAAATCTTCCAGAAAAGTTTGTTTTCTTCAGAGGCAGTAGTTTGTTTTTTTTTTTCCTAGGGATCACAAAAAGAAGCTTTTTTGACACATTTCAGTTTGCTGCTGCTCCAGAGTGTGAAGTGACAAGTTATCTGATGAGACCAGAGAAGAAATTCGTAAAGCTCTTGCATAGCAAATCTTTTCTGCCTTTTCTGATGTGATTTCAGTCTGGAATGGAATATCAGAAAAATTGTTGCATGCTTAAACAACAGACCTCAACCGGATATTTGTTTAAAGATATTTTGTTGAAAATTTAATGCCAAAATTTGAAATTCTTCCTGAAAATAAGGAATGCCATAGAAAATGTCAAGCAGTACAAAGGCTGAAACTTCCCATCTCCATTAAATAACTCTGTGAATTTGCTTTTAGCAGTGTCTCTGAAAATAATGAAAAATAGCACAGAAGATTAATGACAGTGCCATTATCATAGTCCTGATTATAATTGGATACACATTAGAATAGCTTCACATTGTGATTAGCTGTTCAGATTAGGATTATTATAGGCTTAGAGTTTTTGAATTTTAAAAAAGTTTACCATGGTAGTTAGTTAGTTGCTTTCTGTGACATATTTATCATTGGTTTACCAAGATTTAACAGAGAGAAGTGAAACAAAAAATGTTCTTCCTTAGTGCAGACTGCTGTTATTTCATTTTCTGTTTATACACTTATAAAAGTGTCAGAGTAGTACACCAATAAAAAACTCTTTTGTATCGTACATGTTAAAGACATTTGTAAAATCACTGCATGCCAAATCACTCTTAGTAACAATATCTACCAGCTGTAACAAGATTATTACAATGCTTCTATTAATGATTAGTCCACTTGCTGGCTCCTTTGACCTTGCTTTTAACATGTGGATATGCACATTAATATTAGTAAAATCTTTCTTGGTTTCTAAGAATTGCTGCAGAGAGACAGAGTAAGAGAGACAGGTGGCTCTAATATTGCAGTTTGTAGTTGTGAGTCACGTGTCTGATCTGGGATATAATTTTTTTATGTGTTCAGCATAATACAGGGTAGATGTTTTTTAATAAACATGGAAATGTTTTTCTCAGATGTTTCCTTGCAGAATATTAATTTAGTTGTTAATAATTCCCTGAATCCTTTAGAAACCAATATTTTTAGCTACCATTAATCTCTACCACTCTGTCTTCAAATTCCTGTTTTCCAAGGGGAGTTCAGAAGCCCAGCAGCAAGTTTGAACCGCCTTATTGGAGAACTAGTACTAAACAATGCCATAAATTTTACCTATTCCCACCAAAGTGATGCTTCTTATGAAAAAGTATAATAAACTGGTAATTCTTTAGTGTGAAGACGCCATTTTTCTCATGCAAACTAGCTTTTAAATACAGTCCTTCAAAACGTTTTTTATTAATAGTTCATTGTTATTCAAAGAAATATAGGAAATGCATATAAAGAGAATTTTATGCATTTCTTAAAACACCGTATTACTAGGTCTTATCTCCTAGTAATAATAATAATAAGCATTTCCAGTATCTACCACAGTAGGAAGATTTTGTGGTCCCTTTTGTAAATATACTGTCATATTTTCAAAATAATGAGCACATTTTGCCCACTTACATTTTTTTATCCTTCATGCTTACCCCATTGTCATGGTTTAGGAGTGACATTCCAAGACACAAGCTGCTCCTCCCTCACCCTCCTGTGGGAGACAAAAGGCAGAGATTATGGGTTGAGGTAAGAGACATTTACTGGAAGCAGCAAAGAGATAAGAAAAAGAATCGTAATAGCAACATTATTATAACAAAAGTATACAAGAAGAGGTTGATTTACATGCAAAATTGCTCACCAAGCCCAGGACAATGAAAAGCGGTGGTGGACAGGCCCTACATGATCAACTGCAAGCCATGCAGTTTCTTCTTGGAAGTGGGAGAGTCCCTTTCTCCTGCCCATGACACAGGATACTGTCAGATAACACAATATCTTGGCTGTGCCCACATGGCTCCAGGCTCCACCGCATCATGCCCCCTCACCCTGTCCTTGGTTGAAATGAAGACATCCATTCAACCCATGTGCCTATCAGGCAAAAGTATTCCAAACAGGATCCATTATGAAAGAGTACAGACTTCAATTTGATTTCTGGTTCAGGTACTCTAAGGTACTCCTAATCTTCTGGGTTGGATTTCATAATGAGTCACCTAAAAGGTGAGCATCCTCTCTAAAACAGTAGTTTCAGTGGAGACAAAAAGACGGACATCTAGTGTATATGATTCATCCCACCTCAGATTCCAGTTTTAGTTCAGTATGAATCATGAGCTAAAGATACTCTCCCTAAATGCAGAGAAATCCTTCATGACTGGCTGAGGCTAGACATCTTTTAGATGTCTGAGCTGGATCAGTTATGTATGATGGTCTGTGATCACTTGAACACAAAGACTATTTCTTGCCTATCTTGGTCACAAAGAGGGCTTGCTTGTATAAGGCAATAAATATACCTATGTAAAGTATTCTGCCAAGCAAAAAAGTTATGCAAGAGCTGAAGCATCACTGCCTTTATTCTTGCATCTCTATTCCCTCATCACAAGGCCATGGGCACCAGCAATGCTGGAATTAAATGTTAGTCTACTGAAAACATGATTACTGTCAGATTTTGAAATAGCACACCACACTTCTAATAAAGTAAAATTTTCTGTATATGGAGTCTCTCTCCAAGATTAGTCTTGGGATTAAGTGGTGGATTTAACCTAACATGACAGCCTGCAAAGGGATACATGGGAAGATAGAATACTGCTATAATTCCAAATAACTCAATTTAATACAAAGAATCTGCATCTAGAACTCTCTGATGGTTTTCACAATTTTACAAAATTTTCAGCCTTATTGATGCCTCACATTGCAGAAACATTTATGAGTTTTCCCTGTGCTTTATATCTTATTGACAACCTAAAATATACTATTTTAAACTTAAACAATTGTTAGACTTTGTAAAATAAAGTTTTAACATCAGCAAATATTAAATAAGTTACTGATAATTTTTTATTTTTTTTTAAATCTTGGAGAGGTCATTCTTGTCTTTATAAGACTGGCAGCTTGTTTAAACAGTACCAGATGATTATCTAACGTCCCAATTAAAATCAGTACTTGATAGTTAAATGCTGATACTAAATTGATAATCAGTTATGATGTGAAATGACCTTGCAGGTTCTATACATAGAACAGTCTTCTTTGTACTTGATGATGACATTTTAAAGTATTACTGTTTTAGAATTTGCCATGTTAGAAGCAAGAATTTTTATTTCAATATTGAAGCCTTCATTAGATATAGGAAGAATTTCCTGTAGAAATGTAATATTGCAGATAAGAACTGTAAGTGCTTTAGGATTTGAATAGAGAATATAATTCTTTTGGGCAATATTATGTCTAGGTTATCTAAAAGTTGTACACATACTAAAGAGTACATCTTAAATATCAGTTAGCCTTAGAGCAGCTCATGATAAGGTAACTTTAGAAATCAGCACTTACAATAATAAACTTATTTCTTACATAGCAACCAAATATAAGTCCTATCTAACTTACAGTAACAAGAAATAATGATGTGCTGGTGTTTCCCTTTAACCAGGCAAATGCTGTCATTCCCACATTAAAGTGGTGTCTTATCTATACTATTCTAACTTTTCACTAGTTTGCAAATACTTGATGACAAGCACATAGTTAAAAAAATCTGTAGCTACAATTCTTGAATCTTATGTACCTGGATGATCCAAGGGATCAAGACACCAAAGCTTCATGACTCTTGCCTGTCAAGTGAGCTGTGGGAAATCATGATGTCTCTGTAGCCATAGTCATCTGCTCTTGTGAAGTAAAATAGAGAACCTTAAACCAGGGGCAGTCAACCTTTCTAATTAGGCAGACAATGCTTACTATAGGGCCCTAGTGACTTCTGTCAAGAGGCGCCCATTAGGTGAACAACATTAGTAGGAGCTAGGACAGAAGAAGGCTAAAGAGCTGGAGGTGTTCTGATGGCCATAAAATATGGTAATTTTTTCATTATTCAGGTGTTTGCTTAAACCCCTTTGGAGTAGGAGGCGTCAGTTTTAGCTTTCAAGTGTGACACCTGAATAAAGTACTTTTTTCTGACTTCCCATCACTTTGCAGGTGCCAGGATCTGCTGCCAGACATTTTTATGTGGTGTCTTGTGCTGTTCACTCATAGAATATCCTTGGAAGAGATAAGAGTTGGAAGAGACCCACAAGGATCATCAAAGTCCAACTTCTGGCCGTGCACAAGACCACCCACAAATCAACAGTGAAAAAAGTCATCAAACCTTTTTATTATATGTTAAATGTGCTGGCATGAGATTCAGTGTGAGCTTTGTGAGGTCAGTGGGATCTCTACCTTCTGGGCTTTCCTGGCAGTGCTGATCTCATTTCTTCACTACTATTGCTACAGGGTCACCTGGAATAAAGGTAATGTGAGCATTTGTGTCCCGATTGTAAGGAGAGGAGTGTACACTGTGTACAAATGCTCTGTTCCCAGTCGCGGGTCATCAGCTTGTCTTTCATAGTGCTGAGGAGCATTGTTTTGGTTGGCAGATAGTTGGTATTCATAGGAGGTGATCAAAAACTGTTCTGCAGTTTCTGTATGAGAGATTACTTTTTTAAGTTTTACACAAGTTTAGATTTTTTTCTGTTGTAACTGAACTTTGCTATATGGAATTAAAAAGCTGTGCCTGTACCTGGGTATGTGTTTTTAAAAATTCTTTTGAAAATCCTAATTCTTTTTATGCTTAGAAAAGAGAACTGATATGTTCTATGTACTAGTTACCTTTTTTTTTTATATAATTTTCATTTTAGATCATGTCCATATCCAAAACATATATTATTCTGTATTGCTGTTTCATGGAAATATAAGAGTACTTGAGCTACTCAGTCATCACTCATAATTATGCACAGTAAAATAACTTTGTGCATTTGCCTCTGCTTTTTTATTTTTTTAATCCATTTGAGCCCCAGGGTGAAGCTGGAGCCTCCATAAAGATATGTTGCATGTCGTTTTTAGGAAGAAAAATATTTAAGTTCTGTTTAGTTTTCATGTTTTTTCAAAGAGAAAAGTGTAAATATAGCAGATAGAACCACAAAGTTGTTTGCTTAAAAAAGCTGAAGTATTGCATGTTTTGGGTAATCCAGAGTGTCTGTCCAGGCGACTGAGAGTATTCTCAAGAGATCTGTTGGAAACAGTTTAAAAACCTAACAAAAATGAATACTGTATTGATACAGAAGAGTATAGAAATAACCCTATAAAGGAAAGCACTGGACACTGACTTTGGTGAAACTGCAGAGTGCTTGTTTTTGCTTTGCTCTAAGTGGATGAGCAGGCAAATTACTGGTAAATGTGATATGGAACTGAGAGATGTGGAGAAATAAAATAGTAGGGATCATTTAACATTACTTTTGTGGAAGGATGTTATATCACTGAACTCTAAAAGTTTTCTGAAAGAATTAAAGGAGCATTCAGACAAATTTTTCTGTTGTTAGTAATGAACAAAGAGGAGTGTTGTATCACCTGCAGGCAGGCCCATGGACATAGCTACAAGCTCTTCCAGAGCAAAGGAACCGAGTGATGTGCTTTACAGATGTGCTTTAAAAAAAGCAGATATGTCTTTCACTACTCTGGGCAGAGATAAACTGATACAGGACTGTCATTGTACTGAGGTTTGCATCAGCAATAACAGAGAGGAATGCAGGAGTAGAATACAAACAGTTTAACTGTCTTCATGAAAAAAAATATTTTGAAATAATTTTTGTTTCAATTTTTGCAGTTACTTCTTTTAATATAATTCTTATGATTTGGGATGTAAAATGCATGTAAAAGATAAATGTCCAAGGAGTGTTCTCTTCTGTCTTCATATGGTAGTTTACTGGCCATCCATGGTTTCAGATTATAGTGAGATTCAAATATAGCAGGCATTTTTGGTCCTGTAGTCAAAACAGCAGTGGCTTCAGTGTAGCTGAACAGATTAATGAAGGAGGTCACAGTTCCTCTGGTATAGAGGTCTACATGCAGGGCTCTTCTACCCTTCTTGTATTTGCATATGGGTGTCATGGAGAATGTTGCTGAGATGCCTTCTTCAATTCATGGCAGAGAAGCTTTTTAAAACAAATCCTAGGAGGCCACAAATACTGTGTTTCTCAATGTTATGCCCTATGTTATTATCATGGTTGGACTTGAAGATCTAGGAGGGCTTTCCCAACCTTAATAATTCTGTAATTATATGATACTGTGATTACGTCTGCGGTGGTTTAAAAAAGCAAATGGCAATTAAACTCCAAATAAGCTGTTCCCCTTCCCCTCACCCCTCTCTGGTGAGAGAGGGACAAAGGCAGAGACTATAGGTTGAGATAACCTTTTACTGAAAACAAACAGTTCCCCATGTCAGCTTCCTGCACTGATACCCCAGCGCTCCTGTGGGCTCAGCTGTGTTTGCCACTTAGAGCTGTGTTCTTGCTAAGGGAAGTGTAAGGATGGGCAGCAGTGGGAGAAGGATGGAGTCTGCAAGGCTGGTCCTGCAACTTCCCCTCAGAAGAAAATGGAATAAAATGGTGCAGCTTCCAGGGTGTGCTCACCTTTTCTTCTCCCCGAAGCTATGCTCCAGGGATGAGTAGGTGGTATAGAAAAGCAATATAACCACGCCCACACAGTTCTAGGCTGCGCCCCTTCTTGGCACCTACCAGCAAAACTAGGACAGGTCGTGTATCATACCTGATCTGGGATTAATCTTGGCAAACCCAAATGCTTGTTCTTGTATTTCCAGTACTCACCCGTAATGCTAGCTATATTAACCTTAGAGTATCGATCAGAAAAATAATTCTCTTCTTTAAAGCATCCTTTGCCCTTCAAATTATTGTCTTCAAATTCATTACAAGATGTGTAAAATCTTTCATTGCAATATTAAGTTTCATGGTTTCTTCTTTCTGATCTATTCTTTTTACATTTTTTGTATTTTCTTAGATTGTAGTGTTTTGGGATGAAATAATATAAGCAAAAGTTATAAATCAGAATGTCCTAATCATGAAATTTTGCTAAAACTTTTATTGCATATAAGGCATAATGGAAGAAAGACCATGCTTTTATCTGTTAAGGAAAGGGCTGTTAATCAGTTGACACCAAAGGCCAGTGTTTTCTTAAATTCTCCTTTGTTTTATATGTGTACTTTTATAGTAATAAATACATAAATACATTCACTTTTGATACTGTAAGAGGGAAAAGCCAAGGTAAAATTTTAAATTGGTTATTTTATGGTATACCATCATGAATTTAGTTTCAACAAATTACTGTGAGTGTTTTCACATAGGCATAGCATACTTCCTAAAATGTACTCTAGTTATATGCTGGTCTAGACTTTGCTGGGATTCTTTTTTTTCATAAATGCTGCTATTTATAGAAATTGTATTAGTATACTGCTGTATTTTCATTTACATTTGACTTACTGGATTTACTCAAACTGACTAGGTACTTTGAACAAGTAATTAAACAGAATCCTCTGCTGTGTGCAATTTAAACAAAAAAAACTGAATTATTTCCAATCTTCTTTTGTAAATATGTGCAAGTATTATTTGTCAAAGCATAAATTGCAACTGTGAAAAAATATTTTTTAAAAAAATTTCATTCCTGATATTATGTGTTATGAGTTTAAAAGATGTTATCTTTGAAAGGAGAACAAGTGAAATGCATCAAATCTTGTTTCAAGACTAATGCCTTATATTTAAATTTCTGTTTAGTTATATCAAACCCAGATTTTTCTTGGAGATTCTACTGATTTTCCAGGAATTTAGATTACATTCTTTGAGAACCAATTATTCTGAAAGTATTGACCCATTGCATTGACCCATCCCTTGCTGACCCTTCTACTTATTTTTACCTCAGTCTCAATTTGACCTGAACAATGCAAAACAGATTTTATAACATGATTAAGAGGAAGTTGCATTGGGGGAGGGGGAGATTGTATTACCTGAAGTGGTAGCAGGGTAAATAAATACACTGCTGGTATCTCCCGTTAGCTTTCATTGCTTCATGATTTGTGTGTTACGGCTTAAAAAAAAAAAAACAAACAAAAAAAAAAGGGCACAAAAAATGCCCCTTAGCAAGACCAATTGAAAAAGCCTAAAGCCTATAACTGCAAGTTCAGTTCAGTTACTTTCATTGTGTAGTACAATAACAGTAGTTGTTGGTTGCAGTTAATGCTCTTAGGCAGCAAACACTGATCTGCCAGCAACTCTCTTGGCTTGATGTAAGGTTGAGAGCACAACTGTTACTTCCAGTAACTGGAGGGAAGTTAGAATTCATAATTTCAGTTCTATGAACTATACAGAAGGAATTTAACCTCTCAAATCCCCCTTGTTTGGTTTGGTTGTATAAAAATAGAATAAACACTGATTTTCTTGAATTGCTTAGAGTTGTTGCAGGTTTTTCTTTTTCCCCAACTGCAATGAAACACACTCATTGAAATGGACTTTTGGCTTGTGCACGGGATTTCAAGCCATCTTGCTTAGCAAAATGGTGCACCAAAATGTGGAACCAGGATGATGTCTTGATGGCTGGTCCCTGAAGTTGGCATGGCTTTGGCTTATAGAAGATAGTGAAGCCCACTTGAGGACTCATAGTGTGTGAAGACACCCAGCTTTCCTATCAAGTCAGCAGCTTTCCTATACTTCCCTGCAGGATCTGACTGAGCTGGGAAAGAACCGATAGCATCTGGAATATAGGCGTAGTGAGTACAAGTAGAGAGCTCTATTGACTACGAATCCCCAGTACTTTGGTGTGTGTACCAAGCTTCTGTAGTACCCTTGTACATTCTGCATGCACTGGTGCATATGGCATTTTCCCTTGCCAGCAGCAGTTCAGTTTTCTGCTCTGCCTCCTAGCATATGATTGAAGATTCAATAAAGACTTTATTCAGCTGCAGAACTGACTGTGAACCAGAGGTCCAGGCTTCTTGTAGAGAAAGCACGCTTTTAGGCAAACCAGTCAGCATGGCCGGGAGCACTAACTGGGCCACAGTGAAGTTAACACACTGAATATGATTCAGTTGGCTGCAGAGGTCCCATTTGAGGTGCCCTGATGGTTTACAGATGCTAGTTTAGCAGGTTATGTGTATCCTATTTGCGTCAGCTGCATTGGAGTGGTTTGGATTGCTGTAAAACCTTAAAACACAACTCCAGAGAAGGCAGCTAAAGCAATTGCCTTTGGTCAGCTGAGTAACTCCTGGGGTTGGGTTACAAATTTCTAGACATTATGACTAGTAGAGTATCTGTCTCGGTATGCATACAGTTTTTAAGCAATGCTAAAGTAATTTCTTATAATTTATTTTTACACGTCTACTGTTGTCCACCAAGAATAAGTTATGCACATGCTTAATTCATAAGTATGTTTGGTATGAGTCAGTCTTTGTTTATTATCAAAACAAATATTGCTGCTGGTACAGTGAGAGGACTGGAGTTCCTTATCCCAACTGGGCTGTCTTCGCCACAACCAGGATGAAGATAAGCAGTTCTTTGGAGAAGACTTCCTATTTCATTCAGGATGGCTATATGCTAAACAAGTGCGGTAGGTTCATCAGGACTGACAATACCTTAACACCTTTGTATTGTATATCAACACAGTTTGGCCTTCTTGACAAAGAAAGAGCATCTTTTTTTAGCCAGAAAAGCCTTACATATCATAATATTATTTTGAAGCCACAATAATTCCAAGTCCCTCTGCTTCCATCTGAAAGTTGAAATATGAATGTTTGGAAAATCTATACATGTTTGTAAATATCTAAACTTTATATATACATATATACACACACACACACACACACACACACACATATATATATATATATATATGAAATCTAATATGGAAAGGCACTTCAAATATCAAAATAAGACACAAAGAGCCATGATTAGTATGATTAGTTTGATTTATACTAATGATACTGTTTTTATTTTTAATGCTTTTTCTTTACAAGTGGCTGCTGTATACTTAGAAGGGTACAAAACATTTCTAAGCCCTGAAAAAAGCATTTGGAAGCATATGAATGAAGAACTAGAATAAAGTCAGGATAATCCTCTGTCCTTTATTATGCAGAAGGTCAGATTAGAGGATCACTGAGATCTTTGTGGCTTTATAATCTATGATTAACATATTAATTTTTAACTGTGTGCTTTGTATCATTTCTTTGCAGCAATGCAAATAATTTTTTAAAAAATATTCTACCTAAATAAAATTTATTTAATATATTTCTTAATTCATAAAATTGTTTCTTTAAATAAAGAAAAAGTACCAAAACCTTAACACTTCTTTTTATTTTTTCTAAATAAAGGCAAGAAGACCACCACTCAAAAATATACTTCACTGCAAACATTCTAAAAGACTAAGAGAGTTCAGCATGTCAGGAGTCAAGCTCCAGTCTGTAAAGCACTTTATCATCTGCCCTTGCTTTGGCTCTACCTGCTCTAAATAAAGACATGTACATGTGGCACTTAGGGATAGTTTAGTGTTAGACTTGGCAGTACTGGGTTAACATTTAGATTCAGTGATCTTAAAGGTCTTTTCCAACCTAAATGATTCTATGACTGTATGACTAATTCTCCAGATGTGTGTTGGGCTTATTGCTGCCATTACAAAGTGCCTGTCCCAGTTAAAATTGGTAAATTCATAGCAATGTGGTGTGCCTTGAAACAAATCAAGAAGAGAACTAATAAATACATAGGCCAATAGTAAAAAGACCTACATCTTTCTGTAGGAAGGATTAATCTCTCCATCGTTCATCCCTGCTCCCTTTGGGTCTGTAGTTTACGTCTCTCAGAATGTTTCTATTACAAGTAGAGTTATAAATGTAATTCATAGACAGTGATATGATCAACAAATTGCTTTGCATTTGCTAAGTTTCTGTCAAGATTTCTGGCACTGATTTATCATTCGTACATCCAGTTCTTCCACATAACTTTTTTGTGTGCTGTTGTCATCTGTCTTCAAGAATCTCAGATGATCTTGATTTACTGGGTTCTCAGCCACTTTTTAGCTGCTGCTCTAGCGACTGCCAGTGTTTTCAGTTACCCACATTCTACAAGTAGGATAGCTGCATCTATTCTGGTGAAATACGCACTTCCTGACAAAGTTTTTCATTTCTGCCATCACAGAATTCTGTCACAGTTTTGTTTCATTTCCATTGGTCTCCTTTCCTGCCATGTCTTATCTTTCTCCCAGACCTCACTGTACTTTATCCCTTCTATCTTCACTTCCTCTTGCCATAGCCTTTTTCCTGAAACTTAATTTTCCTGCTTGCTTGTTGGATAGTTCTGCATGTGTGTACCATTTTGCTCTCTGCAAAGCCAGCTGTAACTGTTGACCGAAAACCTGTTGACTAAAAACTAAATCACCAGATAATGAGCAAGAGAATGAGCAGAATTTATATAAAAATGTAGGTGATTCCAGATGGCTGGCTGATTTGTAAAACCACCCTGTGAGTCTCTTAAGATGTTATGGTAATGAATAGTTTTTGAGTTTTTTATGTGAACAAGTTCTGGGGTTTGAGCTGGTGAGCTGTATGGTTGTCAACTGAGATGCTATTTAGGACTGTGCACAGAGAGCAGTGGAAAAAAAAAAGCATAGAAACAGCAAGAGAGTTTGTCCTGCATGCCTCTACCTTTTGGCAAAATTGCACTTTTACAGTGGTGATGTTGATTTGTGATTCTTAGCAAGTCTACATTAACAGTCCAAAAGTCTGCTCCAGAGTTAAGGTTGCCAAGGGCACTTTCAGCTCCTGTGTTCAATTACTTTAAACTCTCATACAATATAGTAGTATATTTTATAACACCAGAAAATGATGAATTAAAGTAATGTTGACTTCAGCTTATGAAAAGCACTTGCAGGTATGCTCCAAAATAATCTAAGGCTGCCCTCCTGAATAGACAGGTAGTTACTGGGAAAAGTAGTAGTTGTACAGTAGTACACCTAAACAGCAGTGGAATTACTTGTGTTGTGTGTCAAGTTTTTCAGTTCAGCATATGCCTTGTTCATTATCCAACTTCCATTCACAGCATTGAGTTCAAATGTACTGATGAGTGGGAAATTGGTTGAAGGAGCTTGTCAGTGTTGTGAATGAGGCTTCAAATTATTGTCACCTAAATATGAGTGTCTGCAAGTGAACTCTGCGCGCAAGGGTAGAATTGGACTTGGTTACCTCAGTTTAGGTGTTGAATACTATTTGAGCTGTCCTGCCATATCTGAAACAGGAATGTAGAGCTAGTGAATGTGACAAGGCCCAGAGGGAGGTTGGAGTAGTGGACCCATGCTTTCCCCTGTGTCTTCAAGAACATCTGGTGCAGAATTTTTATTGTAAGTCATAGTTGAGGTAGCCCAGTTTATCCCAAAGACGGGAATCTAATAAATATTAATGAAACTTACAGTTCGTTGCAGCGCCTGTGTTTTATCATCTCCATGCATGTGTTAAGGGTGCCAAACAGCTTCTCAGATTATTTTAGATGCTTGTATTGAATTATTTAATTCTGTCCATGACTGTTTATAATGGTGGGAACTTGTGCACCTAAATGTATATCAATGAAGACACCTAAATGCATATTGATGAAGACCTACGTATGTCTCATAGTACTAAGATTCCCTATCACTGATAAAACTAGGGTGTCATGTATAAATTGGGATAGAAAACAAAGCAGTTATAGGAATGATTGAGATCTCTGCAATAACACAGAGGCAGTTAAGGAAAATATTCTTGAGCAAAGGAGAAGTGATGAAGTTTTGCAAGGGCTGTGTGACGAGTGTTAAATTTAGAGTGGAAGCCATACTTAAGGGAGTGGCATTCTTTTAGCTTATGCCTAATGCACTCCTCTTGATTTTACATAGTTATTTCTTTCCCCATGTTTTTTCTAAACCATTCTTCAGCATCTGTAGTGGAAATGTTCTGACCCCATTATTAAAGAGGGCAGAATTGAGGTTAACATTGTTAAATATTCTTTCTTTGATTTTTCTAGAGGCTTCAGGATATTTTAGTTCAGATTTGACATTATTAGGTGACCCTGACTGTGCATGAGCTGGTGGATTAACTTTAGCCAGGAGGCAGATGCCCACCCTGTTCTCTTGCCACAGGGTCCATCCCCTGCAGCCTCTCACATCTACACAAGCCTTGGGACCTACACCCAATACAGTCAGAAATAGTATCTTCATTTTTGCGCTGATGCAGGAAATATCTGTTCTTCCCTTTGTTCCCTGTAGTTGTTTGAAAATTGTTCTGATGGCCAGAATTAACCCCTTTTCTGCTTATGCTTTTATCTCTACTTAGTTTTTGACCTTCCTCTTTTGAAGTGAGGAAGTGGCATGAGTACGTAGTGTTTGATGAACTAAAGAAAAGAGACAGTGAAATTACTGAGTGAGATGAGGGGTGACATACTATGTGCAGGAATGGAAGGGAAAGGGAAATTGTTGTGACAGGTACATCCCACATGTCCAGCCTCTCTCTCCTCTTTGCTGGCCATAACCATATCCCATGAAGCAATTGCTCTCTAGCAATTAGAAGAAAAAGGGACATTTGTGTTTCTTTCCTCTAATCACAGAGCAACAAATGATTCTCAAAAGAGATGCTGAAACTGATGCTGAAATTAAAGTAAAATTTACAGACAAATAGTATTTCTAAACTTTTATCCATTAACAGTCTCTTGTCTGTTTCTTAATATTTGTAGTTTTTCTCAGCTAGAACTACCAGAAAGCAAAGGCCAGTTTTGATAGGCCGTAGATACAGAGTATTTTTGAGAATCTACTTCTTCATCATGACAATAACCATATTGGATTTTGAGAACTGCCTCACAGCTTTGTGGGGAGTCCTTAGTCAGGTTCACACTGATAGAAGAGTATGATGTTGCTTTATCAGTATGGCAGTAGAAAATTATTATTAATGATCTCCTTTGAAAGTGCTTGTGTATTATTTAGGTGTGTTTCTTTAAAGCATGTTCATATATTTATGCAGTTTGTTTGTGGAAGGAATTTGTATTTACATACAAAGTATTTTCTGAGAAAAAAATAATAATAAGACAAATCTGGATTTTTTAAATCATCTGTTTAAAACTTTAAATTTCAGATTATTGAATATATATGCAATACTAAGTACTAGTGAAATGCAGATGAAAAATTAAACCTTACAAATTTTGTAAGGAGTTGTAGATACAGTATGTTTATTGTAGTGCTGGACACGTGGGGATCGTTCTCTTTCAAAGGACATGCTCCCCCTTGAGAACTCCTGTTATTTTTTTATTCTTCTTTACTAGTTTACATATGCATAGAGTTTTACAATAGGTTCATGTATATTCATTTTACTAATTTTGCCTTACACTTGCAGCTAGTTACTTTTGTAGTTAATTTTTTATTAGAAAGTACAGAAAGAACTCTTAAGTTACTTTGTCTTGTCTGTTTTAAAGTTTGAGAAGCCTTTTTTATCTCTTTAGCTTGGAAATTCACATTCTTTCTCCGCAGCTGGGGTAGTTTTTTACAGTGCTGCAGAGCTACCAGACTAAACAGCATATTTTACTTATACTAACAAATTACTAATAATTCAAAGTGGAACATTTCACTTAAATCTAAATGGATTTCTACCTTGTTAAATTTTCTCTTTGTTTCACTAGAATACTTTGCATGTTTAATCATCTTCTTCATTGCACTGAGTTGAACAATGTTTATGTACATGGGGGGAAAGGGATAAAACCCCTCAATTTTAATCTGGAGGGGAAAAAACCCCAAACCAACCATGTGAATAGAGCTATAGCATATTTTCTTGTTGTGCCTTAAAATAAATATTTTCAATTCCATCTTGAACTAGAGTATTTCAGCATCAGTAATATATTTATTCAGGCCAGAATACAGCCTATGGTCTCAAATGGTAGCTGGCATTTTCTCCATTCTCTCAAGACATAATACGGAGAACTTTGATCATTTACTTTTCACACAAGCAGGAATTTCCCATCAGTAGCTTTACAAAGTTATCTGTTTATAATCCCTCCTCACTTCTTGAACATAATTTTGCTCTTAATGATAATGCTGAATCTTCTTGTAAGGATTGTCTTCAGCTTTTGTTACAGGGGTTTTAAGTAGGGTAATAAAATCTAGTGATGTGGTCATTGTTGTATACTAAAAGCCTAGAGTACGACAACTTCTGCAAGTAAAATTGGATGCATTATCAATGATGATGTTTTGTAAGATAAGATGGGTTTAATTATGTTTTATAAGCATAGATGAGGAAAAAATGTACTTGTTAACTACCATTTCATTGCATTTATTCACTACATTTCCTCCAGTGTACTGTATATATTTCACAGGAAGTTTTCCAAAGGCAATATTTTGAAATTAATTATTGTTACGGCTTAGGCTTTTTGCTTTTTAAGAAATAGCACTTCAGAGAATCCTTGGACTTTCCAAGGGCACTGCACTGTGAGGCCCTATGATGCAAGGAGGTTTGCAGGACAGTGCTTTTAGTGCAGATGGTGCTATCCCTGTTTACACACTCTTTAGAAAGATCAGTGAAACTATTGCTTAGCATCTGATTGCTGGTTGTATCCCATGGGGGTAATTCCTATTACTCCTTGTCAGCAAAGAACCACTTTTTTTGAATTTGATTTTTCTGAATTGGTGATGCAGTTCTTGGTTTACCTATTTTCCTTTCCCCTCCCTGAAAATTTTAGGTCCAGTAACTGTTGTTCAGTGAATACCTTTGTTACCTGTTTTATGTTCTACATTATAAAGCTTGCAACAAAAGGTCTAAAATTCTCAGAAAAGATAAATATTTTTACCAGGGATGAAAGTCTACTAGGAACTAACAGTAAGTTAAAGCCTTGATTTTTCTTCTTATAATTTGATAAGTAGGTTAAATTTTGAATTCTATCTTCACAAAATATTCCCAGTGTATTTGTTTATACAGTGCTCTTCAGATGAACACTACCTTTGCTAGAAGTTCAGCTTCTGTTTGGTGGCAAAATAGCAGGAACCCAAGAAGACCTCTTCTCACCTTACTTTAGATGGCTGCATCAGAGATGGACTGTAAAAGACATGTAATGGAAAGAAATAAACACCTCTGATTTTTAGCAGAATCCAGGTTGCTCCAGTTGGTCTCTGCTGGTCAGCATTAGGATGGGATGCCGCCTTCTCTTCTGTGACTGGAGAAAGTGCCTGCGATTAAAGGTAGACGTGTATGGCATAAATATTGGGACAGATAAATTCCCATTCCAAACTTCATGACACTTCATTAATGCTAAATTATATTTTGCATAAATAGAGGTAAATAGACATACATAACCTATATTTTTGTGTAATTTAGAAGATATTTTTCTTCTTACTAAAAATTCTATTTAAAGATGAGTGCTTCTGAAAATCAGTTTTCAGCTTGCTTATGGGAGGATTGATTGAGTTGAGCAGATTCTGCATTTAATGACAGAATAACATAAAGTTGTAATATTTTAATTCCAACCCAAGCCTACTTTGTAAAATACTTTAAATATGATTGGAATGCAAAAGGAAGTTGTTATTAAATGAAATGGAAGTGTTTCAGTGACACAGAAGCACTAGGTAGTGACAGAGTATGGACAGGGAACTAAATCAAGATTCACACTCTTTTCCAGAACACATAAAAGATTACAAGCTCCTGATTTTCAAGAATGTATATATCAAGTTAAATGCAGTATGAATGTAAACAAATTAGCAAAATTTATATTACTTGCATCTTCTGAAAACTTACGGCCATGTGTCAAATATATGTAGAGAAAATTACATATTTATCTTTGAATTTGAAAATATTAATTTTTATTTTAAATCACTTTTCTTTTTCCACACTTTTTTGAGCTAAAGAAGAGATAAAGGAGAGGTTTTTATATGGAATATTTCAAATTAGAATATTTGAATCAAATGCAACAAATTAAATTCTCTGATCCTATCTCATATTAGAGAAGGTAGTAATCATATTCTTCAAACAGGGACTGTGAACAAAAAACATGTATTAGAAAAGCTCTTAAGCTTATTGGCAAAGCCATTCATCTAGGTACCAGAAAGATCATGTTTTTAAAGTAAGTTTGGTTTAGTAGACATGTCCAACAATTTGAAATTTCTTCTACAAGTCATTGAGTTTAATTTTGTTTTCCAAGTTGACAAATTCCAAAGCAGCAATTTTCAAATTGTCTTTTGCCTAAGTGTGAAGCTATGGTAAAGCCTCATATATCAATGATTAAGAGTTCTTTATAGAATATTTCTAATCTATCAAGAATCACCAGAGCCCCTTCTGCAGGGGAAAAAACCATATAGCTTATCCCTGGTCTTCCTGGCTGCCCAGGATAAACAAGGTATGAGCTAAAACCCATTGAAGTTATCAGAAGAGAATGAAAAAGAGAAAGTATCAGCATTACTTCTTCAGCATGGCCTGCTTTCCTGTCCAAATTACACTGTGCTTTTCATCTTTCAGGAGCTATTTCCAAGCCAAACAAAATGGTTGTAGTGCTGATGGAGACATTGCTTTTCTCATCACTCTGGGATGTGTCAGCTTTTGGAGGAAGAAATAGATGAATGTGGAGTCTTACTTGCTTCTCTAATTCATTTGAACATTCCTTGGCCTTCTGGTTGCCATATGACATTATGATTGGGAAGGAGCTTAGGTATCTAAATCAAAGTTGACATTAATGGTTCATGTTTGATTTTGTCTCTTTTAAATTACAGAATAATACAACAGCACAGGTTGGAAGGGACCTCAAAACACCATTTGCTCCAATTTTTAGCAGAATCACAGATTGCTTCTCTTGATCTATGTAGACCTGTAATACTGATCCTTATCATAAACACTCCCGTTGAGTGATTTTTAACTACTGCTTGTTGAAAAGACTGAGACTGCTCTCTGGGGCAGCATTGAGGATCTTTTCACAGTCACAGAAATCCCAGAATGGTGACTTTCCACATGTACCTGACCCAACATGAGTTGGTAGCATTGTAAAAGGTGGCATAGCAGCACGTGGCCATGCCACTATCAATCTGAAGCCTTCATTGGGTCAGTTTTGTGCCCTAGCTGATAAACTTTAGTTCTCCATTGCTGGTCTCCCCAGGGAGAATGTTGAAATTGCAGCACTCTGGCGGTAAAACCATTCTGGTGGTAAAACCATTCACCTGGCTTGAACTGGTCATTGCATCTTCCTTGATACTGCTACCTTTAGCTCATGTCTGCCTACAGCTCCTAAGAGATTTGCTCATTTGAGGTGTACTCAAGCATCTGTCTCTCTCTATCTGTCCACCTATCTGTTTGCATGTTGGTCTTATGGTAGCATATTGCTCTGCTGATGGATGTATCATCTTCTAAGCCACTATTATATCCATTAACAATTATGTACTATAAATTGTCAATTTTTACATAAATTATAACATATATAAATGACATACATAAATCACAAAAATTATGACACTGCAGGTCTTTGACAGACTTATATTTAGGATCCAGTTAACATAGGAAACATTTATAATACATCCCAGAGAAGTTTTCAGTTGAAGTAAAATACCAGAGAAAAACTCTTTGGGAACTGAAATTAAAAGACTGGTGCTCTCTGATGGAGAAAAAATTTATAGGGTATTAAATAGATGTTTACTTGTAATTTTATTTCTTGATTATGTCATTAATGAACACGCAACAAATAAAACTTTATTTATGCAGTCTGGGCTACAGAATAAAAAACTGTACCTGCTTAGGGATCATTCTCACCCCTTCTCCCAACATGAATCAAAGGCTAAACGTTTTTTATAGAATCAGATGTGCTTCCTAATAATCGTTTATATTTAACTGTGCACTTCTTCACTTGATTTGTGTGAAGGTTCAAACATGGATCTTGTTCATATATGCCCTGATGATAAATTGGGTTAAGAATTGAAAGGAGCATCTGATCTCATTGATAAAAGCTTGTTGGTTTTATTAACAGCTGAATACTTCCGCTGCTTCGGATGAACGCTGCCTTAATTCTCAGGCCATTTTACGGAAATGAATAGGCTTTCCTCCTGAAAGAAGATGACAAATATGGTAGAAAGCAGACCTTAATTTTGTCTGATAAGATGAAAATATATCATTTATTTTATACTTATTACTCTAATTCTCCAAATGTTTTGGGAAATAGCAATAAACCATGCATCCTTCAACAGATTTTACTGGAGTGTATATATGCTTTGCATGTATATTTGTGCAATTAGCTGCTGGCAGTGGGCAGTAAAATGGCTATTACGTACTCTCCTTTCCATATGGGTATGAATTTCAGAATTAAATTTAGCTTATTGCAGAGGAAATGTGCTGATCTGCTGGCAGAAGAGTGTCATCTATACCAATGACTGTCAGCTCCTCAGCAGAGCAGGGGCAGTGGTAATGCTGGCATGGTGGCCAGCAGCAGCAACTGAGAAGCACAGAAACACTGGCAGGATAAAAAGAGAGGCCAGGCAACATAGAAATAGTGCTTATTTCCAGAGACAAAGATAAGAAATCTTAGCATGGCTTTTTCCATTATTATTTTTTCTCTTCTGAGATCACGCATGAGAAGAAGAGGTAAAACATACTCAACCCTTAAGCAAAAGAAAAAAAAAAGTCTACTTAGTTGGCACCAATCTGCAAAGGAACTAGAAAATGTCCTAGGACAGAGAGGAGAACTTGCTGGCATGTATGCATCCAGCCTCTTGTAAAATGCAGGTCTCTAGTTCAGTGGCACATGTGAAAACTGATTCACTTTCCTTAATACTGATTTAGCCTATACTTTGTAAGTCTTGGCCTTCAAAAGCTTTTAATGCCTTTTTTTTTTTTTCTGAATCTACTTCACTCTCTTTCATCAAAAAAAAAAAAAAAAAACAAACATGCCAGTCAAAAAGACACCTAATTTATGCAAGTAACTCCTGAAAAACTCTCCTCTCTTAGGAGTTCTCAAGGCACTAACCTTAGCCACTGCTCCCACTAAATTCAAGAAACCATGGTACTATAAATTCCTCATCATCTTTCTCTCAGAGGAATAGGTAAATGTATGAGTTTTATTTGATACTGTTCTAATATTTAAGATACTTCTGTGGAAATTCCATCTTGGATAAAAACTTACTGCTGTAATAAACAAATGAAAGAAAGCACATCAGAAATCATGTGCAGTTCCAATGAAGGGGATAATAGTTTATCCCCATCCACACAGGAATAATAGTTTATAGAACTTCCATAATAACTTCATAGTGATGTTACTTTTTAAATCATGAGTTGAACATTTGTGATGACAAGTACTTACAATATTTGTCAACAGAAATGCTGCTTTGATGCATCCAGGCAGGCATGAGGTGAAATGGCTCACAGGATTAGAAAGGGGATAAAGAACAGTAACCTTTGCATTTGTAATTCAGGAATGTTTGGTTATTAGTACTTCTTACGGGTATCATATAATTTGGTGTTTCGGCTAATTTACCATAGAAGCTATTATATGTAAGCAAATAATTCGGATTTCAACTCATAAGTTTCTCAGGCAGCTGGGGTCATTAAATCACAGAAATCTAAACCTCAAACTGTCTTGAAGAAATAATCTAATTCCTCACCTCTACTGAAAGCAGGATCAAGTATGTCCATATGTGACAGATGCTGGTGTATATTCTGTTCCTAAAGTGAGAAAGCTTTTCCTGAGATCAAACATAAATCTTCTTTGCTGCAAATTAAGATAATATCTTGTTATCTGCCGTGGTCACAAGGAACAGATGATCGTTTTGTTTTTTTACTCCAGCTTCTGCCTACTCTACTCAAACACCTCTCCCCTTGCTCCTTCCTGCTGCCACTTCCTCTTGGCTGCACCGCATGGGCTTCATTTGGCTTTCCTTCATTAAAATTGCATGTTTTAGTCTTATAGGGTCTTCTTGTTTTCCTTTGGGCCCTTCAGTTTTTCTAGGCTAACTTGCCCCAAAACACTGACAGTTCTCTGGAAAAGGTCCACCAGTGATAAGTAGAAGAAAGTAAATATTTCCAGTGAGTCATATGAAATACTTGTTAGTTAATAGAGCCAAAGTGACCCTGCTTTTGTTCTGCAGCAGTGACATGTACAGGCAGTGATGACTCATACAGTTAAGGAGCTTTATTTAAATCCCCAGACCTTTCCTATAATTTGATCATTTGGTGTTATACTTGACACCCTGCCCATAACCCCCCTTTTCTTTAGTATCACACTTGGGGCTGTGGCAGTAGACTTCTTAGGCTCACCGGGTCCACATGGCATTCTAGATGTGTGGATGATTTTGCAGAACCTTCCCCAGAGTCACGTGAGCACTGTAAGCCAAGCCTCCTCTGCACCATTCTGCGTGAAGCTGGGTCCAGGGCAGGCTTGGATGGTAATGTTTACCCATTGTCCACAGCTCAGTAAAGAAACACCAGCAACATTTCTTGTGTTGCTTTTCAATGTATTTTGAAACACATTGTGGTCTGAGGCTACACTCACTTGTACCATGAAGACATTAGATCTGTTTGAGAGATCCTGTGTTTTCTGCCTGGCTTCCAAATGCTAGATCTTGTGGCCAAGCAGGGTAGGCTACTCCTAGTAAGTCTTTGTGGTGTCTCATCTTGTCTTGTCTCTGGAGACTGAACATGTTGGGATACCTGACCCTATTCAAAAACAAATAATATTTGCTGTGAATGGATTCTTGTTTCCTCACATTGTCAAAATATACATATGTATAATTTGAGACATTTGGCATGTTATTTTCCTCAAAAGTGGACAAAGAAGCCTTTGCTCCAGATTTCTTTTCTTACATTTTTTGTTAAGATCAACTGGTAAAGATTTTACATTATGCCATTAATTTCTTAAGAGTTATATTATTTAAAAATAAATACTATTTGGCCTAGATATTAGAAATGCACTTTGTATTTTATCTCCTCATCTGTATAGGGAAATCACCATGCACAAAACATGTAAGTAACTTAACTGAATTAATGTTAGACTGAAATACCTTGTGTACAGAGTTGTCACACAGAAGTAAAAGATTGAAATAATTAATACAAGTTTCTATTTATCTGACTTTAATTTTTCTTTACCTTTACAAAGGATTAAGTGCTTTCAGAAGAGATCTATCAGAACTCACCCCTGGTTGAGGTGAGCCAAAAAGGTGGAAAAGTCTTTCCTCCAACCCATGTCTCCAAAGAAAGACTCAGTAGTCTTCTGTTGTCTGGTCTCAAGGTAGTTTATTGTATGTTATCTAAAAGATTTCTCCCTGAACTGCTGCGGTCCGTTCAGCAGTCAGACAAAGGCACACTCCAACACCCAGGGGGCTGGTGCCTTCTTTTATATCATATATTACGTATTAGATGTTTATAGTTTCCCCCCAATGCCCATCACCTATACTGAATAGTGACTTTCTACTCTAAACCAATCTGTGAGTGCCAACATCACCAAGAACATAGAGGTTAGGAAGAAGAAGGAAAGAGGACAGGGCACACCCAAGTCCCTCCATCTTAGAACTTCTGACCCCCATGTACAAAACTCAGACCCCTCTGTACAAGGCCTAAAACCCCCCTGTACAGCACTCAAAAACTCTTCCTCTCACTTTGTCACTACTTCTACTACAATATCTAAACTTTTGTGATTTCTTGTTCTTCCTGCAAGGTTGGTAAATTGTTCCATGGATCAGGTTCAAAGCCACAGGGGTCTGTGGCTGCATTCTAGGGTCTCAAATGCTTCTGACCTGGGCCCAGAACATCCAAGAGTGTCCAAGGGACATTATGTGTTCCAACAGAGATCCTTTTAAACTAGGTATAATCCCTATGTTGTAGAGACAGTCAGCAAAGTTGATAAGGATAATATTAGAAGTGAAGCTGAGTGGCTCAGATTTTGCTGTGAAAGAGATGTAACTTCAATAAATGAGAAAATTTATATGTGGCTTGTGGGAAGAACCTTTTGATTTAGTTGAGGCAGTTGTTGCTGATCTTACAGTTTAATTTCTTAATATAAGTTGAAACATTTCCAGTAATTACATGTATGTTGATATCAAGCCTTTCACTGAAGATAGTAATCATATTGATATAAATACATTGCACAAGGATGGTAAAACTTGAAGTAGCTTACTTTATGTTAATCCGAAATGAATAGCTAGAAATAAGTTGAAAACCACTTATGTTTTCAATGTTATTTGAAATAATAGGGATTGTTTGAACCTTTTTTATCAGTACAGCTCCAGAATACATGCATTAATTTTAATTCCCTTTGACGATGATTGCCACAGGAAATTAGCCTTTATTATTGCATTGGCCTTATGCAGCTGAATAAAGCTTGAAAAAACAAAGATCAAAAAAGGAAAAATAGTACATTTCCTACTACACTTTCACTGCATTCTCTGTTGTTTTTTGATGGAAATCATTAGTTTAGTTCTGGTGAAATTGCTTCCTTCTGACTGAGCAGTGTTGTTAAAGTATGTTTGGGATTAAATGAGCTAGCTATAGATTGGGTAGGTACTGCTGAGATTTAGAAGTTGGATTCTTTTAAATATTTGAATGAGCTCCTATTACTGAACCTGAGAAAGCTTTGTCAAACATCAGGAGTTACCATCCATATAAAGAAATTTTTACCTTCCCAAATCACTTTTGCTTTCAAGATTTGAAACTCCATGTAAACTAAGAAAAAGTAGCAGAGGGACATCTGAAGGTAAATTCATACTGTGCTTCTTGGTATGTTCTGAAGTACGGCTGAATTTTATTTGCAATGTCTTTACTGTTTCTCCTGAGAAATTAATGTTTACAAATATTTTAAAGCACCTGTACAGCAGACACAAACCAAAACATACTGTTGTCATTTAGCAAATTCTGAGAACCTTTCTACAATGTACTGGGGAAGCATTCATGGGAAAAAAAAAAAAAAAAAGAGAGACCAAATGTAGTTCAAAGGACATTTTCTGACTGCCTTGGTGGGCTCCAGCCCTGATTTGTATTCTGTGAGCTGTAGTGGAAAAGTGTGACTTATGACTGATGAAGTGGATTAATGCTGCTGTATTTAGAGGTTTCAAAAAATCATTTTGTCTGTGGAGACACTGGATTGCACAGTCTGGCAGTTGGTGGTGGTGGTAGGGCAGAAAACCCTCTGGGATGCACCATATTCAGACAGAGAGTTAAACAACATCACAGGCTGTCTTCAGGTTGCTGAATCCCATCTGACCCTGTCATTTGTTTTGACTTCTGTTACTTACTCATCTCCTGTGGTTGGCAAAATCCTTGCAAAATACTTAAAGTGGTTCATGCGTGAGGAAAAAATTAACTTCATATGATGCCTCCTAAAAAAACCCTCAAAACCTCAGTTATATCATGAGCTTACAGACCCTTACGTTGGTTCTAGTGCAGCAGTAGACATTCAGTTTTACAAAGAAAAAAACCCATATTTTTATTGCAAAGAAAATAAAGTATCTTTTTGTTGCAAAGCTAGTTGTGCATGTCAGATATGGGTGCCTCTGTTTTATATTCTTCATGTGGGATTATGCCATAGAGGTTATGTTTTTACAAAGATATTTCAACTGTAAAGTTTTCTTTCTTTGTTACTTACTTTACTCATGGTTTAGGTAGAAAGTTAAGTTTCTCATTGCCATAACAGAAATATTTTTATTTTGGGTCCTAAACATATTATCCCCTGGCAAGTATTGCAATTGCCTGGAGGAAATTTTTGAAGTGTTTTAACTGCAGTGTTGTGAGTAGATGGGTTTGCAGTATCCCAGTTTCCCTTTTAAGCTTGACTCCGAAATGTACAAGGTTCAGTGTTCGTACACAAGAATAAATGTTACTTTACCTGTTCAGCAGCTTGATTTTACCCAAGTGGAGGAAAGGCAGCTGACAGGCTGGGGGGCATGGCCACTCTATGTCTTTCACTAGCCTGGGTTACTCAGCTGTCCCTGCCCATGGCAGGGAGCTAGAACTAGATGATCTTTAAGGTGCATTCTAACACAAACCATTTGGTGATCTACGATTCTGGGACTTTGCCCCTACCTGTAGGACATTCCAGAGAAAACAGACTTTCATCAGTGCACAATGGAAGGACGAAAAGCAGCTGTCACAAACTGCAATGCAAAAGATTTCAGCTGTGTATAAGGAATAACAATAATTTAGGGGAAAAGTGGTTTACAGTAAGGAAAAAAACTGAACAGGGAGGTGGTGAAATCAACTTCAGTCTATTCCCTGGAGAATTTCAAGTCTGCTGACTTGAAGCACTGAGCAATCTCATCCAGTTTTTCCATTAAGTGCTGTTTTGAGCAGAAGCTTGGGACTAATCCCCTCCAGAGATCCCTCCCAGCCTCTGTTTCTCTGTGGTTCTTTGAAGGCAGCTAGCAAGAAGCCTCTAGAAAATGTAGTTGAAAATATGAAGGGGGTTTGCTCTCACTTTTTTTAACCTGCTTAGGGAGGACAAAAAATGATTTATTACATCAAGAAACAGAAAGTGCAGATCATAATAAAACCAATAAATTATAAGAGAACAAACTAGTAGGGCTGATGAGTCAGATCTCATTGCAAATAAATCTAAGAGAAAAACATTTACAAGCACTGGCAGCTCCCCCCAGAAATTATATTTAAGGGAGAAGCACAAACCATTTCAATAGTTGTGAAGCTTAGGAAGTAGCTCCCATAAGTAAGCCTTGACTGCATTGGCCTAAGGCCCAGGAAAAAAAAAAAAAAGTCCTCAGAAAGTGGAAACTAGGTCAAATTATCAAATTAGTGTAGATGAAATAGCACTAATAGGAAGGGTGACAAAACTGGAAAGGCCAAGGCACAAAATTATGCATGACATAAGAAAAAGGACATAAAAAGCCTATGCCATAAAAGGCATAATTGCTAAGTAATTTTATAAATACATTAATAATCAGAGCAAGGTAAATAAAAAGGTTGATATGCTATCAAACAGTGAAGGAAATAAATTGGAAAATGGTATTAAACTTGAAATTTTTTTTAATATCTTTCTCACTTTTCTTTAATTGGAGCTGCTGTGCTTTAATGCAACTACTAAGCCTATGAAAGGGCTAAGATGTGAGATTGGAATGCTAGAAGAGCTTCCTGAAGAATATATAGAACAATTACATATTTGAAAATAATCCAGTTTTAATAAAGTTTATTGTATAATATTTAAGTAACTAGATGAAGCCTTCTCAAGATCCATTAACAGTTCTCTGTTGTTAAGAATGGAGAAAGTTTCAGAAAATTCAAGAAGAGCTGACTCAGTGCCTGCCTTTATAAAGGAGAGGAAGGAAGAGCTGTGGAATTACAGACCCATCAGCATAATTTAAATGTCATAAAAAAAGCCCAAACAACTTGAACAAATAAATCAAAGTAACTGTAAGCACCTGCAGAATAGTGGGGAGATGAGTTATAGCTAAAATGGATTTCTCAAGGAGAAATTGTGTAATACCAGTCCCATATCCTTTTGTGACAGAATAACAGTTCCTGGGAAGGTGATGAACCAGGAGATGTCATCTGTCTTGACAAGTAAATCTTCTGACATTATTTCACATGACATTTTCATAAGAAGGTGTAAAAAAAAAAATTACATTCTATTATGTGATCATATAATTAGTAAGGAAGCTGTGCAGAGTGTATTGTTCCCTGTCAAGCTGATGTGTGTCCTGTAGGAATATGCCCTCAATCTTGTACTATTGCATGTTTTTAGTAATGGTATGGACAAAGTAAAGACTAATCTAATGAAATGGTAAAGACTTACCTAATGAAATTTCTGCCAAAATCAGTGGGAGAGAAGGATAAGCTGAATCAGCAACATGGATGAGAATTCAAAAATGTATAAATTAAAAAAAACCCACCAAACCACTTAACACCACAATCTGTGATGAAAAAGGCAAGTTCTTATTTTAAGTGACAAAAATTCCTGATAGAAATACAAACATATTTAGAATTGAACTTTTGATGACGTGGGTTTCTCTCTTACAGTCATTCATGTTATCTCCATTATTGCAATGATAACTCTTAATTTAATTTTTTTAAGAAAAGTTTCAAGTAATGTCAATGAATACTTCTAGGGTACATAATTCATTATGAAGATAAATAGAGGAAAATTGCATATAGATCTTCAAATGTCCTGAATTTTGTTCTTATTAGAAGGTGTTGTTGCAAGAGAGGTGGAGTTTAAGCTTTTGAATTTTAGGAAAACATACTTTTCCTTTTTCCAAAATGTAGAATCAAGTACATTTTCATTCTACCCTCATAACATTTTGATTTCTAGATTTTTATAATCTTTCCTTTGCTTCTCTTGAACAATTATGCCTGGTTTATAGTTGTTGAGTTCAGAATACAGCATCACAATATTTTTAATAACTAACAAAAAAGTTCAGCTGTCATAATTTTTTCAGTAAAGAGTTTTCTAAAATATATTCTTGAGGAACGTTAAGGGCCCAGAATTTTTATCAGATCTTTATAGATACCCTAGAAATTCTCTCTGGTGGATGCAAACCTAGATTTTTGGGTATGAATTTTCACCATTAGTAAAAGACTGTAATAATCTTTACATTATTACAGTCTTTTACTAATTGAATCAGTATTAATTCTGTTAAAATGATATTTCTATATGTGTGGTTATTATAGACTCTATCTTATAATAATACACAAAACAGAAAGTAAAAATTGTATATTAAGCTTACCTAGACTCAAAAAGGTGCGTCAAATAAAGTGATACAATTTGTTGGTGCTCTTAAATTTTATTGAAGCATAGGTAACCTTACTCTAGTATGAGTAAACTAAGAAAAATGTCAACATAAGAATTCAGCAATCTCTGCTCAAAATAAATGATAAATTTAGAAAAGAGGCATTATCTCTTGTTCATGTTTGTTAGTTAAATACCACCATATTCTTTAAAGAGGAGACAAAGCATTCACTTCTAATTGATCCATATTTGAAGCCAGGACAGAGGAAAAAAGGTGGGTCAAGGCACTTCCCTCTTATTTCCTATTCCAGAATGTATGTACATGCAGACAGTTGAACATTTTTAAAAATCTTTGAGCAGGATGTGCAGGGAACCAGGAAGGGAAACCAAAAGCTCACTGGTACAGTCATGAAGAATTTTCTCAGATTAGTGACATTCAGGTTAGATTCTGTGGCCTGGATTTACCTCACCTAATTTTAGACATCAAGGTATCACACCTCATTTAAGTCAGGCTGGCCACTGTCTGTAAAATAATCTTTCAAAGGTGCAGTATAGAGATCAGGTACCCCCACACAAATGCATAAAAATAATGGTGTTGCTCTACAATAAGAACTTAATCATTGACAATTCCTTTGGAATTCGCATTAATAAAATTAATCATGAAGTACTCAGTTGGGGTTAATATGGATGAAGTACTTAAAGGATTTCAGTGTTAATTGACCATTATATTGAAATGTCTCTACATGAATTTTGAGCATGGGAGCATCACAGTAAAGATGACTTGGTTGTAAGTTAGCTCTAGAGCTACAGAGGTGTGAGCATGTGATTTAGATCTGGGGATTGTTCTACATCCTTAGTGCACAAACTAAAATCCACATGTAACGTCCTTTGTGGTTTGCTTTGGAACTTAATTCAAGTTGCTGGATCAATTAATGTAGATCTATTTAAGTCAGTGAGTGCCTGTGCATAAAGAGATGGTAAGTTTGACCAGCAGGAGTGAGGCATTTACAGTTAAATTGCCTACATTTTTCAGAAGTTATCAACCAGAGGCTTTTGAATGTTGCTTTGCTTTGAATAACTTTGTCTTGAAACTAAGCCACATAGGGTCAATATGGATATTTGAACTGTGAAAATTGTCCTTTTCATTCAGGATCAGCTTCTTTCATACTGAGCACCTGTCAATGGGCAGTAGATTCAGATCATCTGAAATCAAAAGGAACTGTGGTGGTAGTAGCTGCAAGTGGTTATCTTTAGGGTTGCAGATTGGTTTTATATCTACCTCCTTTTGATTATCTCATTCTCATATCTTACTGAAAACACCATCTCTTGCATTGTGGAAATTTAACTTTTTGTAAATATGATTTTTCAATTTCTGTTTTGGAAAGTCTTCACTGAAGTTTGAGATCTTCCTGTGAAGTAACACTTTTTATTCTAAGGTCATAATTCATCTTCTGCCTTTTACGATTTCTAGAGAATTGGGGAATGCATGCATTTGTCTGAATTCTATCCATTTCTACAGACTAGCTAAAGGTGGATATACTCTATGGAACAGAATACAGAACAAAGATTACTAACCTTAATCTGACTGGCATCTACCACATGTTACAGTGCAGTGCTCTACAGAGGCACCAGCTGGTATCTCAAAATGCATATTAACTGCAACAGCTAAAATAGCCATCATTTCTAACAGAGGTATTGAAAGAGAAATGTGTTTTCCAGAACTGAGGTTGAAAAGAGGAGGGGGGAAATAGAAAAATAGTAAACTCCAAAATTCATGCTTGGCAAGTCATTAAGGGGATTTTTGGAGGGTACTGGAGGAGCTAAAAGAAGAGATTATCAGCTGTTTTGCTCAGAAAACAGAAAAATTATAGGTTTTTTTTCTCCAGTATTTGAAAGGAAGTCTGCAGTTTGTATGTGAGTAAGAATATATGGGGTGCTCTGTGTTTTAGGGCTGAAGTAATGGAATCTGGCTTTTGCAATAGAAAAAGTTGGAAAGAAGACTAAACCCATAAAGCATTAGTGCTGCTTTGTTTCAAAATCGTTACCTTTTAATTGTGCAATTGTCGATCTTACGTGATTGACAGCTGTGAAGAAACCCGACCAAAATTTAGCACTTGCTGTGATTAAAAACAAAATCAGAAGCTTAAGATTGTGCTTTTTAAAATTTTTCTCAGTTATCAAAGTCCATGGGCAGAGCAGACTGAGCTGTCAATTTCTTTAACAGATTAAACAATAAATACAAGTCTAGTCCAGGGTGACTAACGTGAGTTTATAAATTTTAGACAGTTAATTCAGGTCAGATTTGGTATAGTGTGAAATATTATTTAGGAAAACAGAGAGCACTATTTATAGTTTTCCTGATTCCCTACTTTACTCATTTTGCCAAACTCCTTCTCTACTGTAACATGGAGCAATAAATGTTTCAGGTTAGACTTTATGAAGAAATGAAGCGGTAAATTGCATTATGTTTTGTATTATCTCTGTCTGCCACTAAACAATGCAGCATCAAATTGAGCTCATATGTACAACAGCTTTTTCTAGAAAAAAACATCAATTCTGATAAACTCATTCTGTAAATGGCAGGTTTTCTGCCTCATGCAATCTCAAGTTGTTTTTTGCTGAACTTTGTGAGCATGTTGCACAGGATTGTGAGCCCAGGTTCATTAGTTTTGAGGTCTGTGAAGACACTCCATTTAGTGCATCAAACCAGTCAGTCCTCCAGTTCCTGGGAGCTGCTTGAGATGAGGAGGGAGGATGCTGTGGTCCAGGTGAATCGTGCTTGCTGCAACATTCCACTGAATGTCCTCTTATATTATGGGTCCTCACTGCTCATTTGTGCTGTGGGCAGCACAAATATATATTTATATACACACACTCAATACAGACATCAGTGCTAACAGCTCCAGTGTTGGATGGCTGGATGTCTGCTGCAGCCTTCATCTTGTGTCAGGAAAGGGGCTGCAATCCACCATATCACCATATGATAAAGAGATATGTGACTCTGAAAGTCAAAGCAGCTGAACAAATAAGAATTTAAAATGCATTATTTGGGCAATGCGAAGTCCCTGTTTGTTAAATTAAGTGGTCTCTATTCTGAAGAAACTGGTCTGTATCTGTCTGGTTGCATGCACATATGTATTCAATATGTATTAAAAGATACACTCAATTGGCTTCATGTCCTATCTAGGAAAATATTATTTGCTGTGGAAAAAAAAATGATATAAAGACAAGGCTGTTCAGTGCCTCCACTAAGCCCCTGCAAATGTCAGAGTAATCATACAGCTGTTGTCTTTATGATTGTTACTCCTTTATCTGCCCCTAAGCAGGTCAGTTTCCCCAAACTGCAAGAAGAGCAGGATGTACTCTAGGCAAATAAATAAGAGGAGCTGGAATTAAAGGCCTGACTGTGATGTACTGTTTAATATACACTCTGTCCATGGTGACTCACAAGTTAGAGATGACCAATTCCAGACATCACTAAGTACATTATTCTCCATTACCACCCATTTAAAGATTATTACAGTGTAAGTAAAAAGGACTTCTGGAAAGAAAGAGAGATGACTGAAATTTAAAACTGTAAGCACACAGAGGTTTTTATGTTTCCTTGCTCTGTGTCACTTTTCAGTGGCCCTTAGGACACTTTTTCTTCCATTAATCAAATCACTTGCAAAACTTTGCTACATCTTTCACCTCTGAAAATGAAGATGCAGGCTCTGAAGATGCACCTCTGAAAATGAAGGGCTCTGTATCTCAGTTCACAAAAAAAGGACCTTGAAAGCCTTTTCTTGACAAAATCCTTTCAATCTGTGGGAGAGGAAGAGATGAAAATAAATGACATTGGTCTTCTAAGAAGAATTTTCCTTTTCACATGTCTTTCTGCTGGGCATGTAATTTCCACAACTTCTTTATACATGTTCTAGAAACTTTTATTGTTTTCAGTTAATTCAAAAATTATTAGTAAAGAAGCCTATTAAGAGCAGAAATATTAGCCAGTCATTGTACAGATATTATTAGAAATTAAAAATTGGTTTTTATAAATAAAAACCCTGTAGCAAAATCATGCTCCAGAACCTGCAATACTTGAGCAAAAAACCTCTACTGATGGAAACGGTTTAACTATAAAACAGCTGTGTGCACTGATGGCTGAAGAAATTCCCATTTTAGAGTAATGGCTCATATTGTTGAAAAATTCCACTAAAGATGATGAAAAAAAGAACAGTAAATGTTTTTTATTATAAAATATGATTAACTTTTCACATGATTGGGCCATATGAAAGAGATGGAAGAGGAAAAGGTAATTTAAAAAATAATTAAAATTGATATTTGCAGAAGGTTTATTACCTTGATTTTTAATAAGGTTTTCTACTAGCTGCTCTACTCCCTGCTGTTCCAGATTTTTCTGCTAGAAATCAGTCACAGATTTTAACAGTAATTCACCTGTCACCGGGAATTTTAATTGTCAGTGTGATCATTTATTAAAAACCAGAGGTTGATGTGCCTTCTGCTATGCAGGGTGCATTTCCATAGATTCAAATCAAAGAAATTGTGCAAGACTGTCTTATACAATAGAAATAATACAGCAGGAAGAAAAACTGCTGTGTACAGATAATTTTGTAGTGCTAATAATGCTGAAGGTGGGGATAGCAGTGAGGGGTCTAGTACTATGGGCTATGGTGTATGCTGCCCTGGAGCAACTTCTTTTCTGCTACTAGGGATATTTGAAAAGTCTTTTCACTGGAGGAGACTATGCACTAAGGAAGAAAAGGCATTTTTAAAGAAACTGACATTTATCCCAGCTCTGCTCAAAACAGCAATGGGGCAGGATCTGGATGGGGACAGTTTCTGCTTTCCTGAAGTAGCAAATATTTGGGTTTGGGATTTGAAATCTACAATCTGGTCTAAGAGACCACATAGTTAAATGTATATAGATTGTCACTGATAAAGGCTGGAACCAAGTTATTTTTTGCAGGGTTTAAAAGAAAAAGACCCATAATGAGTAATAAATCAAGAAAATATGTTCTAGTAAATAGTAAATAAGAATTACTATTTAATATTAATAGTAGATTAATATTTAGTAATTTATGAATTAGTAAATTAGTAAATAGTAATTTAGTCTTGTTATTTAATAATGGGAAAATACTTTCACCTTTTCCTACAGGAATTAATATTTAAAATATTAATTTTAGTACCAAACCTGCATGTATAAAGAAACATGAACTCTTTAACTCTTGCCAACACAGGTATTTCTCATCCTTTACTTAAGGCACCTGCTTGGGTCACTTTCTCTAGAAGGGTACTTTGCTGTGAGCTCTCTGCCATTAGAGGGGAGAATCACAGCCTGAGATGCTTTGAGAAAGACTTGTATATCCATCTTCACTGTTCCTTCTAGGAACTTTAGGTCTTTAAAATTCAAACTTAGGTGGCTCAGATTTTGTAAATGTTGGACATTGTAGCCACATTTGGGACACCAGACTCTGTGGCTCTTTATTCTCTACATTTTCCACCTCTTTTCTGTAAGTTCTCTGTGATGACAGGAACAAGGAAGAGAGAATACAAGAATATATAGGTGAAATTTTATTTTCAAGATTATGCATCTTTATACACAATGATGACTTAATGAAAACTATGCAAGTATTCTTGAGGGCAGCATATCTCTTTGTTCACTAACGAATGGAGAAACCACATGCACATCCAGCCATACAAAGAATGAGACTGACTCTGAAGCTTGTTAGTTTATGGAGATTGCTGGTCCCTCTTTCACACTCTCATTACAACAGCCTTACAGTGGTCTGATTCTGCTAAATCAAGTGGAATCACTGAAGTTAAACTGCATCAGCACAGGTGCAATCCAACACAGTCCTTTGAAATCATACAAAGGTACTTAATCAAAACAGATAACTTCATAATAAACATGAAAATGATCAGGCATCATTATTTAGTGACCAAGAGTGGCTTATCTTTTAGCATAATTCTCTGTACCTGTGGATGTTATAACTTTCTGTAGAAAAGGCGTTCTTTCATTGTGGATTTCCAGCCATCCTCAGCAGAGGTTTATGTTACCGGCAATGTTGATACCCAAATAAAAAATACTATTCTGCAGTATCATGTCTGGAGCCTGCAGAATATTGAATGAGTTCAAAAAGCTGCTTCTCTCTTCACCTTTGGACACTAACCAGGTTTATGTTTTCCTCTCTGTTAGTGGACATTCCTTTTTGTTGTTCTTTTCTTATTCTTTTATGCTTCAATATGTTTGTCTTGCAATGTACACTGAGGCCAGGTTCACACACACTTGGGTGACTTCCAGGAACTCAGAATTTCACTTAAGCAACAAAACTTGATCTAGTTCTGATCAGGAAAACTATTTTATTCATGGAAGTGGTAGTTCGGTAAATTCTAAGAGGTAGCATTTATTAAACCCTCTACCTTTCAAAGTCTGGGTTTAAATTAAAACCAAAGGATTATATAATCTCTTTTATTATTTGTATGGAGCATTGCTTCAGTTAAAATTAAAAGGAAATGCCATTATATTAAGCAGCAGTCTCAGTCATTTTTATATGACTCCTAGCTCTTAATAAAAACATAACTGTTCGTGTAATTCACTATGATGTTGGATAGCTATAAAATGTCTTCCTCATTACAATCAATACCTATGAATAGCAAAGACCTGCAGCGTGCCGTGGCCTTTCTCAACAGGCAGCCTCACTTGGTGGTAAGGAAAATTGCTATCGTCTTACATGAAACCATTTCAACATCACCCTGAGCTTAATAGAGCAGTCTTTCATTGCCTGTTAACAAGCTGAGCTATTGCCAGGAAGTGTTTAAACTGACAAATGTTGTGAACGCTCTTTCCTTGCAAAGATTAAAATTTTTTGGGTGTGTAGTGTGTTAACATTAGTTTGATTTCTATCAAAACATATGTTGATTATTTTATTTGACAAAGCACTCTGTTAGTTCAGGAGGACGCAGAAGGTCTCTCAGTAACACCAGACAGGTATTAGCACACCGTTGATAAGTGGAAGTGCCTGTGTTTGTGCTTAAATTCATGTGCATTAAAATACAGAGGAGATACCTATGTTAGGGGCTGCATTGTGCAGCCCAGCCCTGTGCTCAGTAGCCACAAGTTTTTCTGTGCAATATACAAGACTTTGCTATTATAGTGGCAACCCACATATATCAAATGTGGTGGAGTGACAAATGTCTCGTAAAGGCCAGATGTGCTGACATTATACAGGCATTTATAGTCCTGTATATACTTGCAGCTGCACAGAATGCATACTGATAATTGCATACATAAAACAGGACAAATGAAGGTACACAATATTTACAGAGGTTTGGTGTAAGGTGAATGGTCACATAAAGAAATTCAAGAAAAGGATCGTTGCATTACTCTGTGTTCTGGAAAGGAAAAGATCAATCCAAAAAATTTGTTAACAGGAGAAGAATGAAACGGAGGCTTTTTGGGAACATATATCAGTTTTATGATTTCAGCAGCTGAGGTTATAATATGGATGCAATCTTTGTGCTGCAAAGTCTTCCAAATTGCAGAAATGGTCAAGCAGACTTTGCCCATCTGCCTTCCATTTTTGTAAAGCTTTCACAGGCAGTTAGAGACAGTAAGAGGCAAAAAGAAATACTGAAGAAGAATATGGGCTGGTGTGTGTTGCTGTAGGCACCTTCCTTCCTGTTTTATTTTATTGCAACCATAATTTATCACAAGGTAACCCCTTTCAACCCTCATGGCACAAAGCTGTGCTGTACTTTTCCTGCTGCCTCTTTGGCTGAGTGCTTTTCGGATAGACCTAGTGGATGATACCTATTATTTTTTGAGTGTCATAGAACTGGTTGTGATTTGGCTTCTAAGTCTTAACAGTTAGGATTTTACTTTTCAGTAAATCAAATGGAGTTGGATGTGAAGGGGAAGGATGATGCAATTAGTTGTCTGGACATTCTAATTTCAGCTGGTTTTCATGAAATAATTAGCAATTTCACAATATTTCTTGATTTGAGCTGGAACAGTTATTAGGCTTCAGATAGAATCTTCTATTTTTGTGAAATATAGAAGCAACAAAAAAATCCCTTGAAATAAAGTAAGGATCTGTCCTTGAGTGCTACTTTTTCATTCTGCTTTCCAGTATATACTTAAGTTGTAGCTTTTCTGCAACATGTGGCTAGTGTGTGGGGAAAAGTTACTTTTTAAATATAATATATTTATGCTTTTCTTTATGTTTTTTTTTATGCTCTAAGGAATAGTTGGAATACTACAGTGACTAAAAAGGAAGAAAAGTAATTAATTAATAATTTTCTTATGCCAGCTGTGGATTCGAGTCCATATTTCTTGCTACTTTTCTCCAGATACGCAGACCTAGAAATAAGGTTTCAGAGTAAGAAAAAAGGCGAAAATATAAAGAAATACAGAATCTCACAAAGGAGGGGATTGTCTTCTTTTTTACTTGAAAAATCTCATGGAATCAAAAAGAGGACAGAGCATTGCTCCTCAGTGCCCTGAAAAACAGTCCTCCTCTATATCCTGGAGAGGGAGAATTTTGCATCAAAATTGGCCTCATGCTACAGTAAGTCTCAATACAAGCACTGTATTAGTTGAGACATAGGGAAAATGAGAGGAGGGAGCAATCAAAAGGGAAACATACAGGAAACTCCCACTTAATTTAAGACACTTCCAAATTAGTAACTTCTTGAAATAATGTTTGAGACAACTCTGAAATTTCATGCATTCTAATTACATACTGCAAAATAAGATAAAGATTTATCAAGAATCTGTTCCTGATTTTCCCTTTCCATGTCTGTGAAATGCAGTGACTGTTGAATGCACTGCCCTCTAGATCAGGAGACCAAGTTCAATTGAGTGCTGTCACTGCATAATAACAATGTTCTTCTTCATCAAGTGTTTGTTATTTTGTGGGCCAAAGGTTTCCTATTTCCCCGAGCTGTGGGATTTAGCACTGTTGCGTTAGTTCTGAGAATTTTTTGCAAGAGCCAGTGGTTATACTTCTGATATCATAGAGATTAAATTACGTATGCCCAAATTTTTCTCACGAGCTGCACGAAGTATAGCTAGTTAAACTTTCTGATATCTCTATGATATCAGTTCTTTACAGGCAGGGTTTGAAAGATAATTTACAAAATGCCAAGCTGATTTGTTTTTTGGAAATGAAATATATTTTTTCAAGTTTATGATTTTTTACCTGAACGTGTAAATGAGAAATGGCCCAAACCAAATGACAAAAAATATTGCCTATAGGTACACCACGAAGATAGAATGTACAAGGTTAGTATATTCTAAAAGTTTGCATACCAGTGGGGATGAGACCAACATTTGTGTCATCTGGTCCTCATGACTACTTAAAAAAATGCAGAAGGCGTTTCTATGCAATGTACCATAAAACAGTTTGGAAGCAGAAATCATTTTCTTCGTAATCACATAATTGTACTTCCGTTCCAAAATGTGTTTATCCATACTCTGAAGTTTTGGAGTCTTGCTCGTTATAAGTTCTGGGCTTCTAAACATTTACACTTACTTTGAACAGATTTTAATTTTTGTAGAAGATTCTAAATGCTAAACAGGAGCATTTTCACTGAAGAACACATTTGCTGTAAAGGAACAGCAAATGGGTGTTAATACCAGTGAAAATATTTACACGTGGAGAATTTTCTTGGGTTTTTTGTTAAGTTTGCACAATGCCTCTGGAATATTGTTCCCCTTATCTTCCTGCACCAATGTATGAAACCTTCCAGAACAGCATGGATGCTGTATTAGCATTTGCATTGTGTTCATAAAATTATCATCAGATTCCTTTTGTTCAAGTAGATCTCATATGATCTTTCTTAATAGCTGAAGAAATGAAATCAGCTTGCTGGCTGCAAAAGGGAAAGATTTGCTGGGAATCAGAGGGTGGTCCTAGCAAAAGAGTAGTGCAAGGGAGTTTGAATCCAGATCAAATAACAATCTCAAAAGTGTGGGGAACACGGACAAACGTAAGAGCTCTGTCTTCTGAGAACTGGACTGAATCCCTTTATAGAGGTCTGCTCTGCTAATTGCTTAAGGAATCTCTTTCAGATTGCTTTTGACTGCATGCAGGTGAAGCTTCATTAATTAAAAAAAGCGAAAAAAATGCGCATCCAATGTAGTTTCAAGTACTTTATGGTCAGTCTTTGGTTTTTACTGCTTTATGCATTAATCTGTAAGCAGTGTAGCTGGCTAAAAAATGGGATATGCAAAAAATCCTGTGGTTTGGAAGCAGATAGCTGAAACAATATACATTTATTTTCCTGCTTCAGTCGTTTTGTATTGTTCGGAGAAATAATTCAACAGTGTGATTTAAAGAAAATATATGCACAATTTAATGTGTGTAACCAAGGTAATGCTGAGGTCTGCTAGGAAGGAAGAGGATTTATTTTGGAGCCTGCTTATAAAAATATGTATTAATTGGTATCTCAGGATTGTGTCTGAAATTGAGTTTCCTGTTTTGACTTCCAGTTTCACAGAATCTGCTTGTGTGAGAGCTGAATCTCTCAAAAATGCTGACATTAATTTTTAGACTTTGAATCCAATTTTGAAGGAAGCTTTTACTGCAGGGAGTTGAATTAGGGCCTATAAACTGTATAGTCTGTGATGACACATGGAAAAGATGTGGTAACTTTTTATAATAAGAGCTTGTGTTTTCAAATACTTGACTTACTTTTTGAAATTTTATAACTGTAGTTTCTCTTTCAGTTGTCCTCTGAATTCTTGCTGCCCCATGCAAACTTTGCCTAGTTAAAAAAACTAAAAATTCTGATCTTCTCTTTCCATCTGGAAATATTGAGTGGAAACGTAAGGCCATTTTACTCATAGGTAAGTGTCCAGGCTTTCAGGTGTCAGGGAGAAGTTAAAGGTCCAGCCATGCACCGAAAAGTTGAATTTAGTGCTGTTAAAAGGCATCCTGTCCTGTTGCAGTGCATTTAGGGATGGGGTTGCAGTAGTAAGTTCCAAAATGTCTGCTACTTTTCTGCTCATTTTCACTTGAGAAGTGTTTATCATGGCTGACTCAAAACCTGTAGCTTGTGAATCTCAAGCAGACTTTTCCCCTTCCTATAGTCTTCTGTTTAGCTCTAATAGTATATGTATTAGTTTAATAATAAGAATGCAATCATGAGCAATGATCATGCTGGAAATACTTGCTGAATCTGTGCAACTGCATGGCTTCTGAAATTCCTGTCTAAAATCAGAAATTCACATCAAGTGTTTTCAAGGTCAGCCATCTGAAGCAATTACATCATTTTGCATTGATGAAATATTGCATTAATAATATATATTTGTTGATGAAGTGTTATTGACAGTCATTGGTAGCTTACTTTTGCTGCTACTGCTAAAAACTGTATTTCTGCAGACTTCTTATAGCACAAGTAAACAGTTTTACATAAAAATTCAGTGATCACATAGAGGGCTGCTTACAAATATGTTAACTAATGATTCATTTGTCTTTCATTTATAAAATATGAGAAGCCTTTTTTTTTTATGATTTGTGGAAATGAATTCACAATACTCAGTTCACTAAACATACCGACACATAAATATAATTTTTTTTCAAGCACAAAATAAGTTGTCCACTTGGATGGGCCTTTGAATGACCAGGTCTGGTGGGAGGTGACTCTGCCTCCATCAGGGTGGTTGGAACTAGATGATCTTTAAGGTTCCTTCTAACCCAAATCATTCTATGATTCTGTGATAATCAAACCCATGATTATAGAAATGCAGTGAGCAGATCTTAATCCATCTGTTAAAAAATAGATCCAAAACCAGCTCCTTGGACTGCTTTGGATTCTGCAGTGTAAAGCTCTGGTTTATAGTCACTGAAAGACACACCTTCATCCCTCAACCCTATAGCTGGAAGCTCTGAAGCTGATCTAGGTATTTGCTAAGGTGAGACTTTTTTTGTTGTACTTTGGATATTCTGAAGTTTTGTGGAAGAGATGAAGCATTTGTTAGCATGTCACAATACTCATAAGTAGTATGTCCTGGAAGAAAAATCTTGGCAAGCACACCTAGCTCAAATATGTGTAAATTAAAAATGTTTAAAAAAAATGGTTCCCTTGCTGTCTATTTTGCATGTTGTAAATGTTTCTAAAAATTGATCTGTAAGTGAAAGAAAAAAAAAGCTTTATTTTTTGATATCAGCATTAAAACTGAAAGGTGTCTCTATGTCTGTATACATTGCATAGCAGTTTATACTTTGTACATGCCATTCAGGTTCCTTTTAGGAGACAACTGTTTCCTAGCAGAAGTATTTTATAGCTAATCTTGAATGTCAGTAGGCATCTGAATAGATTTACTTGTTCTCCTTCAGTTCCTCCTGCCTTATTAACATCTACTTTTAGAACCTAGTTTTACTCTTCCTCCAACTGAAACAGACATTTCCTTAAGGGAGCAAAAATAACTGTAGTGAGTCAGGTAGCAATTCCTGTGTTTGATGGTCACCTCTGAGTGAATGAGGTGGGCTCTTGCACTGCCCTCCTGTTTGCTGACCTGCTGAAAAGCATCTCCAGCCAACAGACTTAATGTCTTGTATGTCCACTTATGTCATCTGTGAGTCTATGTACTAAGAAAACAATTGATGTAAACATGTATGGGAAATAACGTGTGTAGTCATTACTGAGTCATGGTGGTTCCTAGACCAGTGGTAGCTGTCCACTTTGAGAGGAAAAGCAATTTATATCCTTGTCGATCTCCACCCTATCTTTTCTAAGTATACCATTCTGAATCACATAACCCAGTTATGAATCTAAAATCTAAGAGATAGCTCTAAGGTTCATAACACTTGAATGTGTGTTAACACTAAGTGTTGCAGTATGAAAAGTGCAATGTGAATGTGTGAATAACCATAATTCAGTCTTAAGGTGTCACAAATGTTTAGACATGAAATGAAGCCATAGTTTAACTTAAGTAGTAAGAGAGTGAAGAAGAGGGCTACAGTTGTCTCAACAAGACAGATGAGAGTAATGCTGAATGACAGCACTAAATACAGTAAGATTCAGCTGGAAAGTGAAAGAGATTACAGCATCTTTTGTTTCTACTGTCTCTGCTTGCCTTTTTGCCTTTTCCTCAACCAGAGAGGTAAAACATGAGGATCCATGTAGTGCACTGTGCAGCCCTGGGGCTCACCTCGTGAAGCAGATTAAAGGATCCCATTAGTGCTTGTTTGTCACATCGTCCCATTGCTCAGTGCTGGCAAGCCAGGTTTAATCCCTTTCCCTCTTCCAAGCTAGTTTGACGCTCTGTCAATGAGCCAATGAGCCACACCTAGCTCCTGTGCTAGAGGCCTTTCTCCCCTCTGAGATACATGCATGACATCAGGTGTCCGTAGGCCAGGTGTTGAGTAGGTCATTCCATGGATATTTATCCAATTTGAAAAGTTAGATTGTAAATGTAACTAATTCATTTTTTCAAAGAATGCTCTTCTGTACCCATTCCTAAGTAGCAGATGAGATTTTAATTTGGGTTTGCTGAGGACAATTTGGTTATTACCTATGGGGATTGCAGTCAAAGATCATGTCTAACTACAAGTTTAGGAAGATAGTTTTTGGTTTTCTTCCATGCCAGGAAAGTTGGAAAACGAATGAGCTATCCTAGAACTAGTTGGAAACATGATTGCTTCATATTTATACATGAAGAAAGCAAGAAAGGATACTTCTGGTGATGTGAGGGGGAAAAAGTTCACTAAATTCTAAAAGTTACTTTGAATTCTCATGAATGCCATCAGGTGCCCAAGTTTTTAAATTGCATACTTTAGGAAGTCAGTCAATCATATTCCAGTAGTGCTTTCTATCTGTACTTTTCACTTTATGCTCTAAGTAGAGGAATGAATTTGTACTTAAAGGAAGACTGTAAACATTCTGATTGCCTATAACAGGAGTGATAGATTTTATGTTGTATATCTTGTCAGAGAGTTTTCATAGGGACCCTTCCCCTCCACAGTATTTTAGGATTTTATGAATTGATTACTGAAGCTAAAAAAAAAAAAAAAATCTGTTTCATGACCATTTTTGCTACATCTTGCCCTTCTGTCAAATTGATATATGTACTTTAGGATTTCAGTGGAAGGAACTTTGAAATACATGAAAATGGACTGTTTAAACTCTTCCTTCCCTAGTGTAAAGTGTATGTAATTATTTTAATAATTTTTTTGTTTTTACAATGAAAAGAGTTCTTTTATAGAGAGGTGAATAAGGAGACAAAGCATCACTTAAAAGGGATGAAGAAAAAGAAGTTGCATCAAGGAAGGCACAGAGATGTTTCACTATAATACTGTAGATCTGAGAGCCACCACTATCAGTTGCTGAAGGAAGAGTAGAAGTTCTAGGAACCAATGGTGTTTGTGTGCTTTCCCAGCCTCCAGCAATTTATAGCTCTTTGGGTTTTGTTGTTGGTGTTTTGTTAATACTTCTTAAATTAATTTCTTCTGTGATTTAGGCAGCATTGCCTTTCACATTTCGGTAAATTTGATGAGGGGCATAGCCTGACATAACCAGTCATTTTTCTATGGAAATGGTAGCTGCAAGTAGAATCTGACATATACTTGTGGTCCTCCCTAACCTCTCCTTGCAGCAGAGAACTTTCTTTTAAAGATGTTGACTCAGTCCATTTGTCTTTGCGTGATTTCCTTGTGTAAAGTACTGTTCTTTTTCTCTTACTGTGATTTTCCATGTTTAGAAAAGGCAGGAGAGACAACATTTCGAAGGGCGACAAAAGATAAGGGTATCGTGGCTTTGTCTTGTGAAAGATGAGAAAGTAAGAGATAGTTCTTATGGAAAAGATTGTGTCACTGCATGTTCTTTTTTTATATCTTTGTAGCTTTGGACTTTAATAGCTGTGGTTACATAGCTAAATACCTGTCAGATTTCAAGGATTTGATGTAAGAATCAGTATTTTAGTGTCAGACTTTAAAACCTATTTAAAGCAGTTGAATGATGTAAAACACGTCATACTGCTCTGGTCTACAAATAGAATGAATCTGAATCTCTCTTTTTTTTTTTTTAAGAGGCATTTTGACTGTGTTATTTTAAGTGGCTTTAGTTTTAGTTAGTTTTATTTTTTAAAAATCTGTTAAAGCTTAAGCTGAGTTATTTCTCAGGAGTGACTTTCTGAGTGTTTTTTTTTAAAGCAAACTCATTACATTTTCTTAACCAGCTGCCTTTCAAGTCTATTCTGCTGCCTAATATTCTACAGTGTGAAGCATCTAATGTGTTTTCTGAGCACATGGTGCTTGAATATCATGTAACAATTTTTCCTTCTATCTTATTTTGGTGGATTTGATCTCTCTTTTTTTTTTTCTTTACAGGAAAGTTCAATGTATTTCATTGGAAATATTATATAGTAAAGACTTGGAGAGGTGAAGAGTGTTGTGTGCTTTTGGAACTCTGCTGTGCCATCTTTGCTGAATCATAACAAATACGTATCCAATGCTCCCAAAGTCAGGATATACTGACAGTCTGACATAAGGTCTTAAGAATTGCTTAGGATCTCCTGTGCTTTGTCAGTGAATGTTGTAGTGAGCTAAATTTAAAGAAGCCAAGTCCAGAAAACCAATCAATCCCTTTTGAGCAAGATGTGACAGAAAGAGCACTAATCCATGGCATTGATAGCAGATAGGCCTGTACTTGAGTGAAGTTACCAAATTCACTTTGGTATTGATAAATCTGGTCACATTGATAGTGAAATGTTTTTGAAACCATACACTTCCAATTTTGGCTTTGTTCCACTACTCAAAGAACTAATATGGCTAATGCAGTCAGAAGTCTGGTTGGTTTGGTTTGGTTTGGTTTGGTTTGGTTTGGTATGAACTCTCATAAATACTAATTTGGTCGTGAAATAAGAGGCCTGACTTTAGCTGAGTTATCTCCACATATACAGCATTTGACCTAAGTAAGATGGTACAGGGAAACACCATATTGAACAGTAAATGTGTTTGAAAAATGCCTTTCTCCTACCAACGGCGAGACTGCCAGCTTTAATGTGTTACTGGGAATCAGAATGAGAGACAGATGTAGCAGGAGACAAAAGGCTTGAAATGCTATGGGATTCATTTGTTCTTAAAGTAACAAAACCCCTCTTTTTATAATTTCAGTGTAGAAATCTTTATTTTTGGTAAACAATAACAGTAGAAGTAATGAGAAAACAAATTTAGTGGGACTAAGAAAATATATAGGGACTAAAGGTTAGTATATGAATAACATGACCTTCTGTAAGTAATCATGAAAAATACAATAGCCAACTTCTTTATTCATTTGAATGCAAAATGATCTATGTAGCTGGAAAAATACGTTGACAATAGCAGAAATAAAAATCAGTGCTGCAATGTAGCAGGCGTTACAAATTCCTGAAGCTGGTGCAAACAGAGGATGGATAGTTTCTACCACATGTATAAGTTACTTGAAGAGCCTCTAGTAAATGTTTGTACATACAAGAAAAATGGTATTTGGATCCATTTATTTCCATGTCTCTTAAGGTCATTCTTTGGAGATACTGAATCATTTTCATTATGTTCAGCCTGTTTTGGGGTATTTTTATGTTAGCTGCCAGACAACACTTAAAATTAATTTAAGGAAGTTGATAATATTTGGTTGTATTTTATTCACAGAATATGCTTGATTTATAACTAGCTGTTTTATTAACACCATGGCAGTTATAGCCTGTTTGCTTGGAGGGCTTTTGAGTTATATAAAGCAATTATTTTCCTTTACTATATACAGAATCTGTAAAACTGCTAACCTACAATTTGAGGAAATCCTTAATCACTTGGAAACTCCTTATAGGCAGCAGAGAACCTGCCAAAGCCTGTGAAGATTCTTACCACACATATAAGTTGTTTCCTCAAGGCAGGCAACTTTCCAGTTTTGTGGAATGATCTGAAACTGTAATCTGTGGTATTTTGTGTTTGCTTATGCCCTTTTTGCATTATTTTATAACCTGCAGGAGCCAAAATGATGGTCTGTAGGAGGGTATTAAGATCTCTGTCTCATGTTCACAGTTAGTTTTCAGGATGACTAAAAATGTTTATTTTTTCCTTTACTGCCATACCTAACACTCATCTTTACTAATGTAAAGAGCTGTTGCTTTTAACTTAGAAAATACACAGGACTGTGAAAACCAGTGGAGTGGGAAGGTTTCCCTTTCTTCTGTTCCTTGTGTAACTTGCAGCTGTGAGGGGAGTGTACAGCCAGGATAGTTCCCACTTCAGCCATTTCAGCACATGCTATTTGCAAGCATTCCCCATGCAAGCCTGAGTCCTAGTTTTTAACCCCCTAAAACACTGCTTTGGATCTGAAGGGTGCTGAATTCTCAGGCTCTCTCTACTGTACTGCATCATAATCACAGCTATCATAAGCTGTTCTCTGTTTCTTTCATTAATGAAACTTAGCTTTTCAATACAAAAAAGTCTTCTAAGTGGTGAGTTTAGTTGCTTCTGCAGATTTTAGTTGCTTCTGCAGATTTTCTGAAAGCATAAAATCACATTATTAAAGTCACACAGGTGTGGAAGTACTAGATATTGCTTGTATTTTTATATCTCCATCTTAAAACAGAAGATGAGCTTTGAGAAAATTCTCTGCCACCTTATTGTTCCTGTTTGAAATTGTAGGATGTGGCTTAAATATATGGGCATATACGGGTGAAGCACTTAAAACACTGCAAATGGATCTAGACAAGACAAATTAATTTGTCTTGCAGTCATAAAAACTATCAAGTGCTATTAAAACCAATGATCTGAAAAAAAACCCCAATAAACCAGATACGGGTCATGAGACAAGACAGTGAAATTGTCTTTTGAGGTAACTTAGTTGCGTTGTAATTTTCATCAAGAAAATGGAATGATTGTTTGATTTCTGCATATTCAGGATTTGGTAAATACTTTAACATTTTTTTCCTGGTGCCATGAAATAATACCCATTTAAAAAAATATTTTATGCATACCCTCTTGTATGATTTTTTAAGATTTATTTTTTCTGTACTGATGCTTTTAAGTAGAATAAATCAGGACTTCTAATGAAAAGTGAAATAGTTCTGCTATGGATTGCATGATAAAATAGTTCTGCAATCATTTAATAACAAGAATAGAAAAAGAAGTTATTTTACTCTACTCTGAATATGCTGAGAGAAAAGTCTACTTTTACAATATCCCATATATTTTTATAATATCTGCATATATTCAGATTATATGAATATCTAAAACACATATATTTCTGGGAATTGCTTTCTAGTTCAGTACAATTAGATGTGTCAAAATGAAAAGTACTGGTGTAAAATATTTACATCAGACATGAGGCTAAGCCAACCTCTAAAAGTGCCTCAAAACATTATGGTGCTTAAAATTTATTTTCATGCTTGTGGTGCTGTGAGAATTGCAGTAGGTTCTTTGTTGCCATGTGCTTAATTGTTGTTTCCACTATTGCTGCTTTCTGATCCGACATATATAACACAATCTTAAAATTACTTCAAGGTACATTTCTACATGAGGGCATGTTTAGTACTTTTGTGCATGCCTTGTGGAGGAGATGGTATTTTCAGTAAGTTATTCAAGTAGGACATGCTTTGCATTGTCACTTGAAATATTCAAGTATCTTGTTTGCTAGTCATATCCTGTTGGAATTTTTTGCACCCTTTTGTTCTTGGCATCTCAACTATAAGTGTTACACAGCTTAGAGATCATAATACAGTTTTTTAGTTTTTTTAAGTAACTTAGATTTTTTTTTCTTTATGTATGCATCATTTAGTGAGCATATGATAGTTGAATTCTACAGGTTTTCTTTGTGAGTGATTTTAAAATTATTCAATCCTTTTTATGATCAAAAATATGAGAGATTATGAGAGATACCTGAAAATAATTTATTGCTTAGCAGAATTTTGAAGAACTACTATTAATTAATTTCACATGTGTTAAACATATTGTTCAAGTGAGTAGCATGATAAAATTAGCTTTATTGTTGACCTCAATATGTAACTTTTAGGTGAAAGTGCAGCAACCTGTCTCATGTGGAAAGCTAAAACAATAAAGGCTGTTTTACAGGCAATAAAACAACAAGGGTGATTGAGAAATGGGCACTATCTGGGTGCTTTAGCCCAATAAGAACTAATTTCTGTACTTGAAAAAAGCAAAAAATCTGAAAAAATGTAAGTTAGTGTCCTGGCCAGGTTGTGCTCTGGTTCTTAAGTCCATTAACTTGCCTCCCACTACATGAATGAAGCCATGGACCAGGATGGTTTGCTACCTGCAGATCGCTGCTGGAAATGGATCTCAACCTGCAGGATCTATTACCAGCAGCAATAGCCTAGCACACTTGTTACTGCTTCCATCCACAAGCTATGTGCCCTTTCCAGCTGCTTTATTTGGAATTACAGGTTTCAAGCTCAGAGCCATCCTCCCTAATTAGGAGGCCCTGAAGATCTTAGCCTGAGGGTTGTTCAAGCAAAAGCTATTCTCCAGCACAAACATATTTTTATCTCCAATACAAGTCTGCTTTCAGGGTCTAACTGCAGTTAGTTATTACAGTCATACACATTTAGCTTTGGGCAAACACTGTGAGCAGCATTTGTATTCAAGACAATAGGCACTCATCAGTGTAAATTCCTGTCTGCTATGCAAGGTGCATCTTTTTGATCTTTTAGAAAGAGCTGGAAAATGGGATGGTATTTGCAAACGTCTTTCAGCAGAGCAATGTCAATAAAATAATCATGTTGAGACCAGTACGTGGAATCAACTTCTTGGAGGGGTCACAGGGATGGTTCTAGATGCAGGAATGAGTTGTGGAGCTTTTGATTACCTACTCCGAAGCTCATAGATGAGAAATTGTGCAAAGGCTCAGCATCTCCAGGATGTATCAGTCTCTCATTTGACATGGCAAATTGAAGGTTTTCTGACTTTTTTTTCTGGTTTTTTTTTTTTTTTTTTTTTTTATTCAATGTGTGTGGAAACACCTTGTACATACTTTGCCTTCAGCGCACTAATAAATACATAAAGGCGACATTGAAATGCAATTGCACTGCTATGGCTGGTGCATGTTAACAAATGGGAGTAAATGTGTAGTTTAATTTCTTACTAAAACATTCTTTCACAGGATGGCTCCCCACAAACACTTCCTGTGCAGAGTTTCGCAAATCTGCAGTGTTTAATGTATCTGTCTATGGGTCACTGCTCCCTAGCCACACTACTTCCATAAATACATAGAATTATTATTATTATTATTATTATTATTATTAATCTATTGCATGTGGTTGTTGTTAATCAATTAACTTGAACACATTGTATTTGTGGTTTTTGTTTTGTTTTTGTTTTGTTTTTTTTTTTTAATACATCTGGAAGAAGCACTATAATGAGTATACATAAATCTTTTCTCCTTCCTAAACATCACTACCTCGAATGCAGCCTTATTCAAAGTTTATTCTTTTAAGAACCCTATAAAGGTGTCAGGATGTTTGTGAAGTATAAATGCAAGTGCTGTACTCAGAGGAATATTGCAGGATTGCCATGGTAAGCTGATGGTTCATTTAAAAGCTGGTTTTAATATAACAGAGAAGTAATCAAGAAGCAGAAATGAGAAAGTAATCCAAATGAAAAAACAGGGCAAGGAAAAAAAAGAAAAATACTTAATGGAACATATAATATCAGTGCTTCCTTTTTAGAAAGTGAGCATATCATTTGTAGGAAGAAGAAAGCAGTAGATTGGTGGGTGAGTCCACTGCTAGAAATAGAAAATACAGGTTTTTCTGGTATCAAATTAGGATCTTCAATTTCAGTGATAAAAGTCTTCTTTGTTGTACCTTATGTAGGAATTTAACAGTGCTTACTTAAGATGCAGAGAAGCTCTTAAAAATAAATCATCTTTTGTTTTCATGTTATTATATTTCTGTAATTTTCAGTAAAGTATTTTTCAGGAAAAGGCTTCTTGTTCAGTGACCATAGAGAGAGAAGCTGGTGATGATACAACAGCTGCTGGAGATAGATATTTAAAAAGATGTCATCTAATGATTGAGACTGTTGTGGGTTTTTTTTTTGTTTTTTTTTTTTTTTTTTTTTCAGTACAGTGTATCTGTTTAGCTGTAGGATGTATCCATTATCTCTTTGAAATTTTCACATGTGAGTTCTGGAATAGAAAAAGTTCATATTTTAATTTTGTTCCTATATGTATTAGGCAAAGATAATGATTTAAAAATAGCAAACCCCAGGAGATATGTAGTTTTACAGTGCTTGGGGATTTCAAAGCACAAGATAGTGGCATAAGAACATATTCAGGTTCATATCAGATTACAGCAAATATTCAGCCAATTCATATCTTGATTACAATGGATTAGTAATAGGGTACTGACAACCTAAGGAAGAGTTCCAGTTGTAAGTAACATTGCACAGAAATTTTTCCAGGGCTTCCTAAGTCATATTTAATGATTCCAAACCAAGATTTTTTCCATTAATTTTTCCTGTCAATTTTGAAACTTTGTAAAAATTTACAAGTTCTTCCTCACCTTAATTTGCTGTGTGATACAAGTTATGTTTGTTTTCCTTCCTTGCTTTTTCTGGGGTTGTGTTTTTTGGTGGTTGGTTGTTTTGGTAGTAAGTCATTCCCTTAGTCCCTGTATGAGAAAAAAAGAATTAACAGTCTGTATGCACCTTCTTCAAAGTGCTTTGAATTTAAAAGGCCTCTATTATATCTCTCTCCTCCATTTATCTGTCATCCAGCTTGAAGCATCCTTGACTGTTTGGTAGTTCCAGGTACAGAAAAGTGTAAAGAAGACTAATATGTTAGATAAAATTTAATAATCCGAAAAGGCAAAGCTGCATATTTTAAGCAGCTGAATTAAAGAGATCTGTTTGCTTTTAGAGTTCTCTCAAGCATTATTAGCTGGTATTGCTTGTTGGAAGTTTACTCAATGCTGCAGTGCTCATTTAGGAAGTGTACACATCTGTGAGTCTGCTCTTTATAGATCTTCCTAGAAATATAGGTTTGATAATAAGGCACAGCAGATCTCTATGATTCAATTGTAGTCTTTGTGATAATTCAAAATTTAAAAAATATCAGAGAGCCTCTTAACTTTTCCCTTTGACATGCACATACCAAATAGGGCAGGATTACCTTACATTCACCGAAGTTCATTAACTGACATGGTGTCCTGTTAACAGTGATGCTTCCAAACTTGATGTTACTGATAGAGTCTTTGTTACTTAATTCAGTTGTTCAGACTTCATGGTTTGGAAACATGTGTCTGATGGTTCCTGTGAAAATGTAGATGGAAATTAACAATGAGAGTAGAAGGATTTAAAAAAAAAGAACTTTATTGGATTTTAAGGTTTGGAGGTTTTTAACAATACAGAGTAAAGCAGAATTAGGGAGATTATGTTTGTTGGCAGATGTCATGCAGGATTTGCCATTTCCCAGTTCCTAGCTTTGTGCTGAATCTTGTTAAACAAATACTACTAAGCTCTCAGTTTCCAAATTTGAGCTGAATTTTAAATACAATGTTTCCTACTCTTTCTGTATATAATCTTACAGTTTTATGGATTCTGTGGAAACACAAACTATGGGAAGGTGAGAAATAGAGTTAGTCATTCCGCAGTTCCCATCTTGCTGTGATTCCTTACCACATCACATCCTTATTGGGTGTGTGGTGGGAGAAATGATGCTAACACTCTCCCCCAGCTCTTTGGAGAGTTTATCAAGAACCACACCTTCTCTGAATGACTGTGATTTGATGCTAAGTATTGTGACATGTAAAATGGACAGAATACTTATTTAAAAAAAAGTATAATAAAACAAAACAAAAACCACCAAACTTAGGACCATAGCATTCTGTAATAGGTGTGTTTGGAATGAAATCACTCAAAACTACTGGTCTGGGTGGAAATGGGGAACTTTCCTTATTGCAAGAGTCTTTGGTATGGTCAGCTTGGACAAAACTCACCAAACCAGTCTTCTGCTGGCTTGTGGTACTACTTGGCAACCCCAATGCATGCATGATGCATTTTCAGGAGCTATCTCATAGAAAACATCTTCCAACCATTGCAAAAATATGTACTAAAGACTGTCCTACAAGGACATTTCTGTGTCTGCAGCAAGTTTCTACAGGCTGTTTTCATGTGGCTTACCTACAGATGATTGGATTAATTCCCCAGTCGGATCCCACTGGGACACTATACTCAGGACATTAATCAAGACATTTAAGCTCACAAATTGAACAAAGCACTGAAGGAACTGCCTGGGGGAATCTCTACATCCCTTTAAAATTCCCGCATGGAGAGCTCACGTACCTGCAGTTCTTCAGTCGGGTAATTGATTGTGACAGAAGGTGGCTCGAAGATCAGTCAGTCACTTAGCTTGAAGTCAGTCCCTTGTCTCCAGCCAGTCCATTAGCTCACCTGTACAAGACTGGTCTTGGAAGTCTTGAGCTTCTCAGGGAATTCATTGCTGGGTGTGAATGAAGGCACAGCTGTGATATCCAGCTGTGCCAGTGCTGCAGCAATGGACAAACTCGAACTTCATACTTAGGGTTTAACTTCTATAGCTTGTGCTTCCCAGCAGGGAAGGTGGCTCAGCAGGAAGGGACATGGAAATGCAACAATCAGGGCTTTCTGCTCCTTCAAATCCCCTGCAAACTGTTTCCTAATATCTGCAAATGGTCGGTCCTTCGCAAACCTAAAATAATTCAGTTTCTTCCATTCTACTCACTAATGTGACAGTATTTCTATTTTTAGTAGCTGTAAAAGGACTCAATATCCCATCAAATTCTGTCCTCGGGACTATCTGGTTTAAGGGAAAATTCTGGATTGCTCCTCATCATAGAATGGCCAGGGTTGAAAGGAACCTTAAATATCATCAAGTTCCAATTTCTCTGTTGAGGAAAGGAACTTTCCTAATAGTTGCACTGGCATTATTGGAGGTCTGTCTTCAGGTTTAGAGGATTAATTAGATAATGGCTGGATGTTCTTTTTGCTAGATTAAGTGAGTTTTGCCAGTTATCAGACTGGTGGGTGCAGAAAACTGTATGAGGAGCAGCAGTGAAGTCTTTTAGGGCTGTTACATCTCTGAGAGCATGTCTCCTAACGAGGAGAAAAAATCTTGAAAATCAACTTTGGAATAAAATGCCCATTCTTTATGCTGCTTTTGGCTGGGGTGGAATTAAATTTCTTCACAGTAACACAGATATGGGTCTGTGTTTTGGATTTGTGACCGAGACAGTGTAACAACAAAGTTAAAAAAATAACAGTGGTGTATTTTAGCTGTTGCTGAGCAGTGCTTACGCAGAACCAAAGCCTTTTCTGCCTATCACCCCACCCCCACCAGTGAGCAGGCTTGGGGTGTGCAAGGAGCTGCAAGGGACACAGCTGGGACAGCTGACCCCAGATGACACAGGGGATATTCCCTACCATGTGCTCAGCATATGAAGCTGGGGGAAGAAGGAGGAAAGGGGAGACATTTGGAGTGATGCCCTTTTCTCATCCTAATGATCTGTTCCATGTGATGGAGCCTGGCTTTCCTGGAGATGGCCAAACACCTGCCTACCCTTGGGCAGGGGTGAATTAATTCCTTGGTTTGCTTTGTTTCCCTGCATGGCTTTTGCTTTGCCTATTAAGCTGTCTTTTATCTTAACCCATGAGTTTTCTCAAATTTACCCTTCCAATTCTCTCTCCCATCCTGACATGATGGCAACATGGGATTTAGTTACTGGCTGGGGTTAAACCACAACATTATTTTAGGCAATTGCCTTCCTACTGAAATTTGACCCACGTTTTATACGGGATTTTATGAAAACCTACAAATTCCCATTTGCTCGAGGTTACTGCTTAAAGTTACAGTTCTTTAACTCTTTGATTGGTGACAAGATGCCACGTATGGAATATTTGTTATCTCAGAAAATGTCTTGCAAGCCTTGTATTCTTCTGGGACTGTGAGCTCCTATTTGCTACACTGAGCTTCAGAAACAGGCTTGTAACATGCCATAGCTGAATTATCATCAGACAGGAATGCTGGTTAAGTGTATGCCTTCCTGTCAACAATTTTAGTTGACACAGTAGCTTTTTTTTTTAATCAGAACAAAATTTAAGTTTAACATAACCTGGAAAGCTGACCTCTTCCTAATTGGCTGATACGCTTGGGAAATGCTGCAGCTTGCATGCCAGAGAAAGAGCACAAAGTCTGCCAATGAATGTAAGTTGATAGGAATTGCCACACGTTTGCCTAGATTAAGAGTGTGTATCTGTAAGAGTGTGATATATATTTAAGCAATTTGTTGTGTCTGTATTTCTGGTCCAAAGGCCTCTATAACTTTTAACTTTTTTGTTTTGGTTTTTTTTATGTTGTTTTGTCTGACCAGTCTCCTTGTAATTTTTAAATTATTTTAAAATAAATTATCCCAGTCTTGCTGCTGTGTCACTAATTAGATTTGTTGCTGAAGTAGCATGATCTAAGATAAAGCATTCTGTACTTGAAACAAGGATCTCTCACATATGCTTGACTATTACTAGGGACATACTCCTGTACATTTTTAACACCTGTACAAAACCTTCCTTCAATTGCCAGAATCTTTTGAATTAGGGAAGAATATATTTACTGATCTGTGAGGCTTTTTCCATGATAGATTTTTTTAATAGGTACTTCTAATGACTTGCAGTGTGGCAATATTAAATCTGGTGACCCACTTATGCAAGACTTTATACCAAATGTTTCCAGTGTCCCACATTTCTTAGCTTGCATAATAATGTCTGATAAGCAGTTTCAAGTTCACAGGCTGCAGCCAAAACTCCTTGCATTCATTTTTCCCCTCCTCCTCTCCTATTGCATATGGTTGAGGTCCTCATGTGTCACCCTTCCAACTCACCACCAGTTTTTATCCTGCTGAAGTGCAGCATCTCCTGATTTCCCACCTCTACTTCCTCCATCCCCACATCTCTCTCCCTTGGTGTTCCACCACCAAGGTGAGGAGCTCCACGTAAGCGTTCTTCCCCCCAGTGCTGTTTAAATCCCTCTCCTTCTATTTTCAACCTCCCCACCTCTTTTCGTGGGTCTTCTTTGCTCTCCTTTTGAGATGTCCAAAAACTCAGATGTACCTTGATACAACAGCTTTCCCTGACACAGATTCCTGAGTCTGCCTCACTTGGGTCATGTGGAAATCTCCCATTCCCCATGTGCTTAGTGATGGTGGCCATGCAGAGTAGTCTCTCAGGACTCATTCAGCTAAAGGATAAAAGGTTTTCTTTGGACGACTCCTTCTTTTCTGACACTCCCCCCCATTTCTGCACTGGGAAGGGGAGACCAAAGTCTGTGTTAGTGCCTTCTAGTTTTACCTAAGTCAGTTTTCCTTATTGAACAGAACTTTTTTTCTTCTAAACAAAGATCATAAAAAATATTCCCATTATAGGCACAAAATTTGAGGTATAATGGATGCATCTGTATACTAAGTTCTTAAAAGTCATGAAAATTTTGGAAATATCAGCAAAAATGAGGGTTTTATTTTCTGTCTGCGTGTATTTTGGTGAAGTTGTTTTCACTGAATAACATCATAAGAGTTATAATATTTGAATGAAATTGCAGTTGTTTTTTTAATAAAGAAATGGAGCAAATCTGGTCTGGATTGAACGGCCAGAAGAAGACACTGAGTAGATTAAAACTGCATAAAGCAAAAATCCATATGGGGTGATAGGAATTGATCTGACACTTATTGTCAGAAACATAAACATGAGAGTGCCTCCCACAAACACATCTATACTTGCAAGTACACCAAAGCAAATATGTCAGCATATAAAACAGAAGAAACTTCAGGGTTTTTTTAATTGATGGTAGGGCCATTGCTCAGAATACAGATTATCTCAAGTGCAATAAAGACATTTTTCCAAGCCTAATCTAATAGTGCACTGACAGCACTGTACAACTATACTGCATAATAGTAGCCACTGCAGAAATGCTGAAGCTGGCAACATCTCACACCAGCTCTGGAGTCATGATAAGCAGTTTCAAGTTCACAGTAACATAGAACTAAGTAATTTAAAAGCAATGGAACTGAATTTGTATGATGCCACATCCAAACAGTTTGCCTGCTGAGAATTCTTCTATTTTAGGTGTAATGTTACATTTTTGTTACATGTGCACCATGCTGAGCTGCTTCGTGCAGACGCAGAAGCTTGGTCAGCATTAGCTTCTGGACCTCAGTGATTTGCAGTGTGGTGGAAGGATGCCCTGTGGAGTCCCTTGCTTATACATTAGAGTGCTTTCTCTGACTCCTCCAAAAAAGATGTGTTTATTGAGTGTGCCACTGAGAAGTCAGTGTGATAATACTTCCCTTTACTTTCATGTTTATGATGAATTATAAGTTATCAATATTCTCAACAGTTAATTGCTGCTAGAAGTCTCTGAGTCATCTAAATCTGAAAAGAAACTTATTTTCTGTTCTCCAGCAGAACATTAATCTTTGCTGAACTGCATTTTGACAAGACCTCTGCAGTATTTTTCACTTTCACAGGACAGTGTCCCACTGGGAGCCATCAGCATGATAAATACTGTACTGGGAAAAAAATAAAGCTAAACTGTTTCTCTTTATGTTTATATTAACCTTTACATTTATCTTCTCCCCTCTAATTCTGTAATTCAAATTTCTGTGCCTGTCATTAGGCATACAGTGTACAGAATCTTGCAACACAGTGAACTGGTATGTGAATTGAATTGTGCAGAGAGCCAGGCTTTTGTGATGGGACAGTGGTTCCTGAAGGACATAGTAATCTGTGCATTGTGTTTGTATGTAATTCTGCTGTGACTAGACAGATGGGTGGCTATAAATGAAGTATCTTCCTATTCCCTCTGAGATGTATGTGGTAATGTTCTTCTATGGATGTTCTGTCATGGCAGTGCACACAATTAGCTACAGAATATTAGTTACTCTGCAGGATGCAAATCAACATCTTTTTCTAAGTGTGGTAAAGGCACAAACCTATCAAATGGTATCAAGCTTGTATTAGTGACTTGGTTGTTCATCAGCTGAGTCTGGGGAAGAGAGTATAACAAATGGACAGTCTTATGTTTGTTTGTAACGAACCACAATTTAATGTTTTCATCTCCTTGCCCATTTACATGCAAAAGAGCACATTTCACTTTGCAGTATACCACATACACTGATGTACAACTCCAGTGAAATATCAGTTTCTTCCAAAGCTTCTCATTGAGAGGTAACAGCATCACAGTGGAGAGTGACATTATGGTTAAACACGAGTAAGGATCTACCTCAGAAATACACTCTTCTTTGATGTTTTTTATGTAAAGAGAAGTACATTCTCCTGTTAACTTTAATATTTTTTCAATCAGGAGGATTTCCCTGAAATTCTTTGTGAGCTTTGTAACCAATAGGTGTCTGACTGTTAGGAGGTACCTGGACAGATTGTTTTAATTGAAAAATAGATGAGTTTGATTAATCATCTTAATCTGATATGTGCACATAAAGAATGACCTGCTCTCTGCCAAAGATCATCAGCTGTGGATCTGTCACTTTGTTCTTAGACAAAAAGTCTTATGTTGTTAAGTCTCATTTATGTTGTTAAGTCTGAATCCGAATTCCAATTTGAATGCCCAGGTGCACTGCACTCCTGAGAATTAAACTCAACTGGGACTTGAAATCTGGGATACAACCTAATTTTGGAAGGAGAGAAGGCCTTTGATGGCCTCTATAAAATTCCTACTTTACTCAGTCATTGTGAAAATTTAGCAATTCTGTTCACATTTATTTTATTGTGCGCCTTCTTGTGGAAAGATCTAGATCACTCTTCTTGCATCAGTTCTGTCTTAAGCTGTTAAGTCATCCCACATTTCTCAGACAAAATAAAATTAATAACCCTCTGGAGGAGCTAGTTTATCTCTGCTGATTATAAGGTAGCAAAGGGATGACAGGCTAGACGAAAGTCTGAAAGCTTGTTGTATAAATTAGTGTTTATAATCCTTACCAAATTCTTTAATAATAATAGTCTATGTCTTCATAATCAACTTTCTCCTAGCATTTCATGCAACAGAAAAATGTGTCTATCCTAAAGCATGACTATGGCTTTTGGAAGGACTATGTCACCAGCAATTTTTAAATCATAATACAAGTTCATAACTTTCTTTGTTCAAACCCTTTTTTTCATTGCGTGTGGCAGTACCCAAAGCCCTAAACAGAGCTTCCTCTCACCCTCTCCTAGACACGACTTCTGAATATTTAGTTCTGCTTTAAGCTGTCTCCTGATGTGTCATGAATCATTAAAACTTTGCATGCAAATATTGCAATTTATCTCATAATAAACCCTAACAAAAGACAGACAATATTATGCTGTTAACAATCCACTTTTTTCTTCTTTCTACAAGAACTTGCTGATGAGTCTTGATGATGTTGTAAAAGTAGGAGAGAGAAAATAAATTCATAGCATTTAAAATGAAAAGGCCTTTGTGAAATTGAATCTTCAGCATGTTATGCCAGGAAAGGCTTTGAACATTTACTCAATACTTCTGGAAAACCAGAAAACTACTCTCCATAAGGAAATCAGATAGAGACCTTTTATATCAATGCAAGACAAATTTTAAGACACTTCAGGGAGTCTAAGAGTGGATTAAGCAGTTCATTTAAAGATCCCTAGTACACTCTCCTTTCCCTGTTGGAAATTTTGATTGAGTTACTCCTAGTAGATTAAAGTCACTATGTTTTCTAAGCATTTCTTTATTTTTAATTTTTTTTATATTTACTAACAAATCTATCAGAGTTTGAGGTTTTGGTTGTTTGATTGGTTTGGTCTGTTTGTTTCTTGCATGTCTGTTTTGCAGTATACTTACATTTGTTTTGGAAGAAGATTGTGTTCTGTGATTGTGGAGATGAGTAATCATGTTTTCAGAGGCAAAAGTGTTTCTTACAATGATGAATTATTTTTTCTTCTACTTACAGTAATATTTGTAGTTGTCCAGTGGGTAAAGAAACCTTTTGCATTACCCTACTCAGTTACATGAATACATTACCTTACTTTGTTACAACACTGTAAAATTTCTTTTAAGTTCCTTCTAGGATTCTTCCATCAAGAGAGTTCTTGAAAGGGAATAGAGCTCATACTGGCCCCAAGCTTCTTCCAGCACAGATAACACTGAAAGCAGTGAAGCAGTATATTAACTTAAGCCTTACCATCATCTTGTGTTGGATTTTCTTCTCAAAAAAAAACCCTCCCAAACGAACAAAACAAAAACAACAGCAGAAAAACCATGAAAAAACAGCAACAACAAAAAAACCCCAAACAAAACAAAAAATATGCGCTGAAATCTAATAATTGCTTCCTTGTGCTCTATTTTTTTCCAGCTCTAGAAAGGTCTCAAAAGCAGGAATGCTGAAACAGAAGCACCTTCAAGAGTTCTCTTAAGGAATGAACTTTCTTTGCTCATAACAGAAGTGGTTTCTCATGCAGTCTGTGCTGATATTGATGCAAGTATGGCAAACTCAAATCTACACTACTAAGACTAGAATGTGTAAAGCTCTTAATTTCTTCAAGGTTCCACTGAATCTAGTCATTTTGTACCATCTCAGTGTTCATTTCGTAAGGGTGAAGTCAGTATGAATCACTACTTTGAAACAAACTGGTTCTATTTCCATTCAGTTTAAGATGGCTAAATTGCCTCACATAATTTTTAAATATGTTGCTGCTAGTATAGATAGTGTACATAAGCTTTGTCTAGGCATTACTAACAAGGCTAAAAGTAGCAACTCATCTAGTGTTTCTTCATTTAATTCTTTGAATGCACATAGACTTGGTAGTGAGTATACCCTGCTGAATTTGTTAGTACGGCCTTCGCATAAATTTCTCTTGCCTGACAGCAGCTTTATTCTCTTGCTTGGTCTTTGGCCAACTCAAATTAACTACTTAGACTGAGGCATCTATTACAAGGATTGTGCCAGATCTGCATAATATTGGCGAGTTTTGGGAGACTGTTTTGTGCCCTAGATGTCTAACATGTTTTGCTGATTAGGAGTGACTGTTAGGAACCCCGTTCCTGATCCCTGCAACCATTTGTTCTGGTTGTAATTCAAAGAAAGCTCTTCCTCTGGCAAAAGAAAAAAAAAAAAAGAAAGAAAAGGAAAAAAAAAAGGTTTCAGTTGGAACAGCCACATGTCTCTTCCTTTGAGTGTCAGTATATTATGAATAGATAGCTTTTATAAATATAAAATCTGTTAAAGAACTATGGCAAGCTCAATTTTGTATTCAGATGACTGACTTACACTGTATTCATGAAACATGATTTCTGAGCTTTGAAGTTCAAGTTATAGGTCACTTCCATTAGCAAATTCAGAACAAAAGTTTGACTAGCATTGGTTACTTCACAGAAAACTTTTTAAGTTATGACAGGCAGTCTGCTGGTCACTTCATCAACTCCTCTGATGCGTTTCTACTGACGCCTTTGATAACAGCTAATCCAACAAAGGTTTAAAGCTGTTTTTAAAGTCAGCTTCTCTTTTTCTCAGAAATCACCAGATGCTGCTTTGATCCCCTTTTGCACCTCTTGTCTTTTAGTCTTGTTTAAAATTACTGTGTCTGTTTTGGAGTTTTTTAAACATGCTGGCATCTGCTCTTTTGTGGTTCATCAGAAAAACCTGCTCACAGTTTTATCTTCTTAAAAATAAATTCCATGTCTCCTACCAGCATTTCCCTTTCTTGATGCGAGAAGCTAGCTAGTAATTAGAGTCCCAAGGATCCTTTGTATTAGAGGGGAAAATGACAATAAGGTTGAATCTCTCTTTGTACTTCCTTTGTGAAATAAATAGGGTTGTGTCAAAGTACTGTTCCCAAAGCACAGTATGTACGATATGCTTTTATTCGCAGATTCCATTCTTCCACCTGGCTGCTTTGTTGCCTGCTGCCTCTGTTTCACTCTGCATTTTTTAATCACCCTACCTCAGAGATGGGCAGGCCTTCACACCATCCAGAAGAGCTGTTGAAGCACCATGTCCATCTCTGCCTGGCTCCTGCCTTTGCTCAGGGAAGTGGCCTGGGTTTGTTCTGCCCTGAATCTCCTGTTTCAGCGTTCTCCTTTCCAGGAACTACTCAGGGCCTGTCCCAGCTGTCAGGGAAAGAGAGTTTTGACAACAGCTCTCCATGATCAAGTCATTTCACCAAAGCATAACCTACCTGAGAACCTATTTTGGCATAGGGCAAGATGACCTGCAAAGATCCCTTCCAACCTTAATCAATCTCTAACTACTTCTGGGATTGTGATCAAGCACTGTAGAGAAGTGGGAAATGTGACCCTCAGCTGTCCCCATAAAAAGTGGAACCAGATACACATCTCTACACAATGACCGACTGAAGATCTAATTGCTCTTAGCAAAACATTGCCTTCCTCCTTGTTGACAGCAGTGGAAATGTCCCATCTACCTCCCTGTCAGCACTTCCTTTAGGTTGTATGTTTCTCCCTTGATCTCCAGGTATAGATGTAGGTATTGGAGTAGTATATCTGCCTGAATTTGAAAGGACATCTGATTTTAAGAGACATGTTTGAGCAATTCCAATTACATGAAACAGTGGACCTAGGAGCTGTTTATATTAATTTACATTCTCATCCAGTCTGATGACTAAATAAATACATCTTCATCCCCTCCTTCATACCTGAACTTTAGTCTATTCATTTGTTTTCTTTTTCTGGTATTCTGTACATCTTTTCATATTAAGAAATTGTCTTAGTTGGTTTGAGTATGGGAGCAAAATAAAAGCAAATACTAAATAATCTGTAGAATGTTATAATAAAGTATGCTCTATCTTTGATAGAAAATCTAGAGTATAAAATTATATAGTTTAGATCATAGTTTAGTTTAGATTCATAGTATTAATTTCTTTTTCATAATACCCTATCTTGGTCATTTGAGAATAGAAAGCAGATTGTAAGTTATATAAACTTATTTTCAGGATTTTTCTGTGTCTGTAGGTAATATTTAAGTCTTGAAAGCATAGCAAGGAAGAAAGAAATTTTGCACTCCTAAGACACTTCTGGTATTTCAAAGCTTTTCCCAGTACTACACTGGAATATAACCAATATCTTTGGAATGAAAACAGGAATTTAAAGATGAAGTTACATGTCTGAATCAAGGAGAACAGCAGTATCCACCTGTCTCAAACATCACATATGAGCTCTGTGACCAGCCGCTTACTGGCCGTAGATCTGTGTGTTGCACCCTTTCACAGGCCATTGTAACTTTGCTAAAAGCAACACCTCATCCCTCTGGAAGGTTTCAGTTCTGCAAGCCAAATGAGAACTGAATTATGATTGAACATTCTAACTGCTTTCCTTTCTAATGTCTTCCTTTGAAATGTCAGCCTAATTTATCCATGCTTTTATTTTTGTTGCTTTTAAATATATTTTGTTTCACATGCTACTACCTGAAAGAAAGACAAAACCAAATGCTGCTTCTTCAAATTCCCTTTTGTAGCTTCTCCCTAGTCTTTAACTGGTTTTAGTCAGTTGTTCTGTTTCCATGGAGCTGTATGAATTAGTAGATATCTGGGTGGGGAAACAAGAAAAGAGGTACAAAACCAGAGCACGTATCTTATCTGACATTTTCAGAAGAAAAACACTGTTTCCTTTCACTATCGGGAGTGTAAAAATGGGCACATCTTGAGTATTTTGAAAGTTTCAGTTACTCTTCAGGCAGAAGGATCATTACCAGAGCACTTCAACACAGCTCTTTTCTCCCCATTGAATTGTAAGTGCTCAGCAGATTATGGCAGCTGCAAACAGGGTCTAGATTTCGTCCCTTTTGTTGAGAGCAAAATAATTCCCTTTCAGAGAAAATAACATTAACAATACTTCTCTATATTTGTGATACTTTTATAATCTTTTTGTTGTTGAGGACACTTTGTCACACAAGAGTTTCCTTGTCATTCAGGTATGCTATGGCATGATCACAGTGGAAGGATTAATCAATCAATCAATCCATACATCTCTGAATGCCTATGCAGTGACTCATCAGTTAATCACTGTGCTTATTAATTGCTACTTGCCCCTTGGCAGGTTAGTGAAAATGCCATTGTGGGCTCCATAAATTAAAAATAGTATTGTGCTAATATAACAGCAGTTGTGATTAATCATTCATAAATTCTTATTTATGTGATTATTCTTCTGAATGTTATGTAAATGATATTTAAACCCTAGGATCTATTTTTGGGAAACTTAATGACAAAGAAAGAACTTCAGTTTAATCTGAGTTGAATTGAATCTCCAAAGAATAAAGAGACAAAAATAAAAGGAGCAGTGATCCTATTCTTTTCTTCAAGTCCAGTGACCATTACCCAGTGAAAAGGTTAATGATTTACCTGTACAATAACAAACTTCAGATTTTTCTGCTTTAAAAATGCATTTGTTCTTTTCTCAAGTACTTGAAACTACACAGATGACTTTTATGTCCTTATAGTTCTCAAACAATACAGAGACCTACACAGAAAGCAAAAAGGTGGGAGTTGTACCCATTAAAAATAATTCAGGACAGAAATACCTAAATAGACGTGACAAAGTAAGACTCTCTGTGTATATTTGTGTTTTTCCGTGATTTTCTGCTGATTCTAATAGGAATTATCTCTTTTAGCAAGGTAGGGCTCTCCCTGCTACCATGATACTTCCACCATTGCAGGATGGGTGGATGTATGCACCCATGCACCCATGCATCCCAGGAGGATGCAAAGAAACCTAGAGGTATTTTGTTGCTGACACATTTATAAAGAAGGGATGCACAATCTCTCTGTATTTCTGGAATTTGAAATAATGCCATCTGAAATGCTGGAAGGTACTAGATTTTATCCAGGATGAAAACTGACCTGGGTCCTTTATTCATGTGGACAGTGTGGGTAATTTCTTCAGCAGTATTAAGGTGCCATTCAGACAAGGGCATGTCCCTTGACCCTGAATCTAGAGCTGTAGTATAACTTTGTCTTCCAATTCCATTCTCCTTTTCTTTTATATTCCTCAAGGAAAAATGATCGAAGTTCTTCTGAAAAATGCATCAGAATTGTGTGCTCAAAGTGGCATGTTTTAATTGCTCTTACTTCTTAGCTGTCATTAGTTCCTAGAGAATTGTATCAGAAATCCAGGTTGGTAGAAAGCACAAAGTGCTTTGGAAGAAGTGTTGAAATGACACATAAAGTAAAGAAAAGTAGCTGCTGGATATAGTGGCCCTAAAATGAGCTGAATAAAGGAAGATTTCCATCTGCTACTCAAATTTAGTTTTGCCAGATCTCTTTGAGTGACTATCCACAGTATTTTCACTACATTAAAAGCAGTGAAGACTTGAACCCCAGGAATACACTTCTTCTAAGAGCTGGCAAATACTTTAAGTTATAGGTGGGAATAACCAGACCTATAACGGATACATGATTTTTATGAAGAGTCTGCAAAATCGTAGCTGCTTCTTCTGCTTTGCTTTGATAAATACATGCTGTTTTTCTAAAGTAAATACGTAATATAACTATGTTATAGGAAAAAAACCCCAGGTTTTCTCTTCTTGATTAAAAGCAGTACCTCACATTTGTCCTGCACTGCCCTAAGTGCAATTGCAGGTCCTTCATACACTCTTCATTTGGATTGGAAGCACTGCATCCTTTCCCATTAGTAGCATGAGAACAGTGGGGTTTTGATTTTTCTTCCTATCAGCATTAGAAATAACGTTTACTCTTTTAACCCATCTGCAATTTAAGGGAAAAAAATTAGAGCTATAATGTAATTACCAGTACAGGAGTCTTGCCAGGATGCTGGGCTTTTATTTCCTTGAATTCCGAAAAAAAAAAGTGTTCTAGGATAAGTAACCAAGATTACAGTTCCATATCTGACATGAAGAACTCTGCCTCTAGCAACACAGAACATCAGTATGGGCATTTCCTCAGAACTGACTCAAAATTGCCCCCTAATGACTCATATTTCATGTTGGTTTTGTTTGTTTGAAGGTTTTTTAATAAATTTTGTGATGTATGTAGAGCTTGTCAAAATATCTTAATAACCAACATATGTACATTTTACAACACGCTGTTTTACAGTCAGTAAAACAAGATCAGCCAGGACACATAATCCAGCCTACACTCTTTAACACCATTAAGGAGTGTACTTACTCCTGAAATGTGGAACATTTAGGGCAATATTATTTTCTTTGTTCATGCAAGTTCATGTGATAGAAAGTAGAATGAAAATGGTATTTTAATTTCAAGGAGTTTTAAAGACATTCATGTTTGATAAGCAGTTATAAAGTCAACAGAAAAGAACTGTAAGTTAGAAACAAATGTCCCATCATATTATCCTGGCTATAAAATGTGTCAGAGACTGTTTTAAAACTTATTGAGAAAAGCTATATCCACGCTCCAATGACAAAGCTGATCAGCATCTATCAATAAAAAAGAAAATTACTCCTCTGAAATTTGAATTTCCATACAAGTTGGGTACAGCAAGCCCTGTTACTCTTGTGGAAAAAGGACTCTCTGGTATTTCAAATAGGAGGACAATAAAAACAACCAGCCAGACAAACAAAAACAAAAAAGGAAGCGAAAAAGGAAATTGAGTGGGCTTGCTCTCAGAATTATTTTTACAATATACGTCAAATAGTTGACAAAATAGAATAAATAAAACGTGGTTCGTCTGTCAGTTCAATGAAATACTTTTGTAAATCCCTCAGATGAGGTGTCTAGGTGGAAGGAAGCACATATACATGAAAATCTTCCCATCCTGAACTATAAAGAGGTCTAGTTTTTACCCGTAAAATGGACCAATGGTAATAGAATATTAATTGCAGAAAGCCTAAAAAATATCTTTATATACATACTAACTAATTAGAGGAAAACACAGAAGTTATTAGATAGAATGCGTACTTAATTATAATTGATCTCATTGTCATTAATATGCAGAGGATGTGGTGAAATCAATGATCTGCATGGGTAAATGAAATCAACATCAACATGCTGACTTCATTAACATGAGAACAAAATCAACATTAACAAGGCTTAGTGAAAGTTGATTTCTCAGGTTGTTTGCTGTTTTAGAAAGCATGCAATGTAGGCTTTCCTTCTCTGAATTTCCTGTTAATATGTTAACTATATAAAATAGAAAAATCCCAGTTAGTGGATGCCTGGAGAGAAGGAGGTGGGCATCTCCATTATTTTCCTGTGTCAAGGACTGTGCATAAGGAGGTCCCTTTCCTCATATGAAGAATCTGTAATGATTTTAACTCTCTATTCTACTTCCCTGACTATTGACTTCAGCTTAAGTTTGGCTTGGTTTTGGTTTACAGTAAGTCAGCTTCTATATGTGTAAGGCAATAACAACATACTCTTGTGTAATAAGCATTTTAAACAGGAGTTCCATCACTTTTGTAAAACTGGTTTAAGACAGCTGTGGTAAGAATAATGTGTCTACTGAGATTAGAGGCTATGTGGTTGCCTTCAATATCTCTTGAGTTTTCAACTGATGCTCAGTGCATTGAGAACCTTTTTGAAGTGATGTTGAAGTGCACTAGACATCAGTACCCTTAAAAATTGGTCACATCATCTTTGGCTTCAGAATTTAGAAGGATCAGATCCCCAGTTTATAGTCAAAGTCCTTTAAAGAAACGTGCAGATATGAAAACAGAACAGAATAAGATAGTATTTAATCTAAATTTAATAGTTACTTTTGGCAGAAATTTGCTGTAGCAATATGGTTATCCAGGCAAATTCTTGTCTGTTTGTATCGAATAAATTTAGATTGTATTCCTCTTTGTGGGAATATCAGGCTGAAAGCGGGTCAGAATATGTAATCACAGATGTAATTCTCAAATTTTCAGGATGTATGTAGGTGGCCTCTTCTGAGGGGGACCAAAATTTAGCAAGTTAATAACAGATTATTAGGAAAAGTGGCATTCAGCAGAAATGCAATTATATGTTGTGTAAAAATTTTAATAGTCTTGAAAAAGAAGCCTGACAGCATGATATAGGGATAGTAATACCAAGTGCCTCTATATGCTTAGTTGAAGTAAGGGTTGTTTTTGCTACATTGCTGACTTTTAATCAAACTATAACCTAGTTTTGGAGCATTAATACAGTGATGCCCCACAGAGGGATTTAACTGGAATAAAGATATATTAGGCCATTAATTGTTAGTGATTTAGTTGTAGTTGTGAAACATTACTTCACTGGATGAACAAAAGAAAAGGGCAAGTAATGAAAGATGGGCTTTGATGGGAGGACCCACCTCCTCATTTAGTCAGCCAAGGGTTGTTATCCCTTTATTACCCTGTAATTTGAGGGCAAGTTCAGTAAACAACTGTGGAGACCATTAGGAGCTGTCATGGAGAATGTATTTGCCTCTGAATAGAAGTGGCTGCAGTGTGGTAGAGACTGTGTGCTTCAAAGTGGGTAATTCTCCTTTTGCAAGCTTTATAATGCTATGTTTATTGTTTCCTAGTACATCTCCCTAGACTGTTTTTTGTTGCCTTTGCTCCTCTTGTCAGGAATAAAATTTATAGAAATTGGCCCAGGAGAACCAGTCTTGTTTTGTGTAGTGACTATGCTAGCAGCCCGCAGAGTCTTTCTGGAGACTTGCAGAAAACGGTAAAATCCACACCTCTTCAGAGGCTGGAGATCTGGTGACACTTTTTCCTAAATTGCTATAAAATACATGTAGTTGTGGTAAAATAGACTCTTTCTTCCAGTGTTTTAACTCCAAAGCAAATCTCATAAAAGTTTGTAAAAGCCAATTAGTCAGCTAAGTTGTTACATCCCAGTTTGTCAGTGCAAGCTTCTGACTTTGTAGGAAGCAATTATTGCTTGTGCATTTCCTGAAGTGTAATAGACATCTTGAACACAAGGGAAGAGCTTGGTCCTTGCTTTGAATAATGCATTATATGAACTTAAGATGAGAAGATACGATAAGTTAGAAAAGAGACTGAGAGCAATACATTCATCCAGTTGTGAATGAAGGGCACATTCATCCTGAAAGAACCAGTGCTGCTCAAAAAAGTGGAAACAAGAGTTTTGTTCAGTGTTTTGAAGGTAGACATGGGAGAGAGGGATGTACTTTTTTAGGAGATAGTTTATATTGGATGTGAAAGATATCACAATTTCTAAAGCTCATATCACCAGTACTGTTACGTAATTCACATATCCTGTGGATGTGTTGTGTTACAGGTGTGTTTGTGGAATGTATTTTATTTATTCTAAGTGAAATTAATACTTGAATTTTGATCTGCTTTATAGGCATGCAATTTCCTTACCAGGAAATGCAAATGCAAATGTCTCAGAAAGAAAATTAAAACCCATAGATGAATATGAAAGTATCTGGAAAAAAAAAAAAAAAAGGTTTTCAGATACAAAGTCAGTGGGTTCAAATGGTCATCTCGGCCTAGGTCTGAGTCGTGTATTTCTCTTGATGTTACTTTGGTTACCACTCAGTATTCTAAATATATGGGATTTTATTGTGACATTGATACTATTCACACAAGAAAATATAAATTGACAGTTGCAGTACATTTGTGTGCATTTATACCAACTAACCCATTCTTCTTAATAATTTATCAAAAGAGGGATTTTTAAATGAATATTTGTTTATTCATTATAAGGTTTACTCTCAGAATTCAGATACTGCTTTCTTTCCTGAAAAGTGTAGCATTGTTGAAATATTGATGAATGAATCTAAATTCTCTAAAAATTCTGGCTGAGTAAGTCTCTGCTGACATTTATCTAAAAAAAAAAAAAGTTTCCAGATACACGAAATATTCTTGTTCATAGATATATTTCCTGCCTGGCAATGGTCCATAGTTGTGACATGAACTCTTAATGAGCTTGATATACCAAATCTTCTAGTCCAGACAGAAGTACACAGTCCCAAGTATTTTATTAAATGTTCAGCTGCATTCAATGAATTACAAAGATTCTGGCACTAATTTTTTATTTCTTATTTGGTTTATTAAGAAGAAAGAATTAATATGCACTTATTCCTTTTTCTAGGTACTTTTATAAGTACCTACACATTATTAAATCATTTCTTTCAACCACTGGCTTTTAAAGCATACATTTTCATTCTGCTTTTCTTCTAGTTTTCCTTTCTTCTTTCATCTTCATGGTTTTAAACAATTTCTAGAGGCAGTAGCAGAGGTTTCTTGTGATGTTATTGATAGCCTTGAGGGCAGTGTATGGAACAGCAAAAGCAAGTATAGTCAAAGGTAGAGTGATAGCTATTTAAAATTTAAATTACTTGATCTTCCAAAGGACAAGCAACAGTCATTTGCTAACCATGAGTGGAAGGGTTATTGTGGTGTTTTTTAATTCTATCCCAAACTCTCTGTGGCAAAGAGTTGCCTAAAGGTATCTATGAAGCTGTTATCCTGTGTTCAGTTCTGGTGAAGAAGAGCAGTTCCTAAGCAGTGTGCTCACCTAGTGGCAAATGATCAAATCTGTAATGGGAGAAGAAAAGAGAAACACCCGAATGTATGATCAGGCATTATCTGACACTCCCAAGTCATCAAAAGTCTGAGCTTACCTTTCACATACTCATTTGTTCAGCAGTTGTCATTTGTAGGCAACATCTGCAAGGGTAAATGCAAATGTTCCTGGAGCATTCCCAACTCCTCAGAGGAGGAATGCAGGGTGGTCTGGCCCATGCCAATCATGGATGGGCTCCACTGAAGGGGAGTGATGATATTGTGTGAGACAGTGCTTGGCTCTGGAGGCTGTCTGAGCCCTGCATGGTGCCCCCTGATCCTGCTAGCATTACACTTACTCACATGTGTATAAGCATGTGTGCACATGGGAGGCAACAGCTCTTCTCAGTTTATTGTTTTGCATCACAGTGTTTTTATAGCAACATGTAGAAGGTACCATACTAAAGGCCTGGCAATCCTCTTGTTCCATATGTTGAAAGTAGAATCCAGTTGCTCATGGGCTCCTGTGCACTGTGAATAACCCCAGCTACAGGAGTTGCTTTCCTGGTACTTATGTTTTAAAATAAACAGCAGTGGACTGCTGGTATTCATGCTTATATTTCCCAGGTAGGCTGCTCTTTTACATACTTTACATACAGTTACTCCCACAGGATGTGATTAAGGGCAACAGGAGATGGCATTTCCCCAGTAACAGTGTGAGCAGTGTTGAAGCTGTTGATGAAGCTCATTGCCATCATTACCAGCAACCACAATTTTCCTACTGCGACACCATTCCCTTGTTGCTGTCCCTGACCTTTGTTGTGAAACTCTCTGCTCCTACTCTCACGTTTTACAGAGCTACTGGCAGAACAGATGCATTACTTACACAACTGGTTCCTGCAGCTTCAGTGGAAAAGGATGCCTTGCATGTGTTGGCATTGTCAATAAATCAAATGCTTCTTTGTGAAGTGGTGATACATTACTTGATTCTTAGACTCTGGTGAAGTAAATCAAAGTGTTTTCTCCCTCCAAGGTGAACCCAGGTGCAGTTCAGGAGATGCTTCTTCCTGAGGACAAACCATTCCTCAGCCAGGACCATGCCAGGTTTGGTTTCTTCTGCCCTACACAGTCCTCTACACCATCCCAATGGGCCATGTACTTTGAAACACACCATATGTTCTGATACCATGTCCTTCGTTCCCTCAGCAGTGTGCTGTGTACACACCGTTCTGTGCTGACAGATTGCATGACAGCCTTCCTGTTATTTCAGGTATTCAAACTGAAACATCTTAAAGCCCAAACAATTATTTCTAAGAGGCAGAAAGACGGCATGAGCAAGTGGGACTGGACTGCAGGCTATCGTACTTCCAGCCCAACCAAGAAGTTTATTCACTGTATGGCCTGGGGCACAGGGATGTTTAGCAGAATAGATGTATTTTTGTCCCTAACTGGCAGATGCAATTAATCTATCTACTGCAGGATATTTACTTGCACAGTGTAGCTCTGTTAGCAGAATGATGTGAACAAGTGTATCATGTATCAGAGGAGGAATAATAGCTAACCCTTTTTTCAGCTGTCCACATTCCAGTGTAGGTGGCCAGTATTAGATCTTCTTAGATCTCTTCACCTCCCTTATATCAGTGGGAAGAAGGAGGGCTTGCAATCAAGACCTGAAAGAATAGCTGCTTTGAAGTTGTGCTCACACATTATGCCTTTTAATTGCCTGATTTTCACAGAATGGGTTGCTCTTGCATGTCCACAGGGCATACAAGGTCACTTTATGGTGCATCATAGCCCCATAGTGCACTCAGAGGGAAAACCACTCTTTAGAAGATGGACACTGCCTGCTTTTCAGCGCCTATTACTATCAAGATGCCTGAAATATGCACTACAAATTCTTAATGGGTACTGACAAAGTACTTTAAAGCACACTGATGTTTTAAATGAATATTTAGACTAATGAACAAGATGTAGCTGAAGATTAACCTTTTGAGTCTATCAAATCAGTCATATAGGCCCCCCTGCTCCTGAATCCCACTGTTTTCTTTCCTCATGTTTTATCCATACAGTGATACCTTAGGGAGATAGTGAGGGTACAGCTCTCCATGAAGCATCCCAGATTATAGAGAGAAAGAATGGTGGTTTACCAGGGTAAAAAAGAACCTGCATAATAATGACATAAAAGACAGATTATTGAAATTATGATTTTGACTTTGGCAGTGACTTTGCAAGATTGGCATTGTAGACCTCCGTATTTCATGTGTCTTCCAGATTTTTCAGCTAAAACTGGCTTAGCTGGAGAGTGAAGAAATCTTACTCTTCTAGACCTGCCAGCCCTGCTGACACTGCCCCAGCTCTGGTGTTCCAGCTGAGCTCTCTCTGGCAGAAGGCCCCTTAGCAGTAAGAGCACTTAACCACCTACTGCTTACCACCCCTACTTACCACCACCCAGCCATGTGTGACCTTCACCTAAGGGATCATTTTCTGCAGTTCCTGTAGAAGCCCACTGCAGGGTTACACTCATGCTCTCACTGCACTTGATGGATGGGCATGAGAACAATAGGGTTTTGTGATGCCTTGAGTAGGATTAGCAGGCTCTGGGAAGGTACACATAGGAGGGGAGGTGATATTGATGGCAAGGCATGATGTGAGCAATCTGTCTGGGATTTTTCTGTCTCTGTGGGAGAGACTGAGGCCACAATTTGTCCTGGCATGCAACCCACATGCACACATTTAGTTAGAACAGAGAACAGGACTTCAATTGCCTGACACTAAAAATGGAGAGAGCCTGTTCAGTCTGAAGTACTGTTAGATGTATCAGTCCAAAGTAAGAGTTCCATGTTAGAGTAATTTTGTCTAAACATGGGCGGGGGAAGAATTAGCTCCCCTAATTTCTTTTCCTTGTTGTTGCACGTTCAGTTTGTTCTTGCAAATTTCTACACCCTGCTTTCTGATACAGTTTACACTTTCCTGTACTGCTGTGTGTTTGTAAAACAGGCCATGTTGGGACTTCCAGGCAACAGGTTCTAAGTCCTTGGATCACCTGTCGTAAATGCATGATCACCCACCAAGATAACATGATGTGGAAGACTGCCTAGACCATCAGTGATACTGGAGTTCAGGCTACTGGGAAATAAACCTTGAAAACATGTGACTTCATTTACTTAGCTTTCTCCTCTATCTGTTGTCTTAATAGAACTTTTCATCACACACACCTAGCTTTAGGAACATTTTTGATATTCTCAAATGAGGAGATTATCTGCCCTAGGCCTGCTTAGTAATAGCTGACAGAGACAGGCATTTTTAACAGACAGACATTTTGTACTTAAATGTAAACATTAAATTTTGTGGGTTTTTTATCACTGCAGAGGAAAAATAGAAGTGTTTTAGAATAGGCATTATTAAAACATGTGCCCTGGGGATTCTCATGCTAAGGCTCGCTGTGGTGGATCATCTGTGTGTTTGAATTCCCAAAGATACAGAAGTAGGAGTCTTGTGACCCAGCTGGATCCCTCTGAATATTAGTAAAATAACTCACGGTATATGGGTAACTGTTTTTACAGCATGGGGCTTTTACATTTGTTGTGATAGTAAAACATGAACATTCTAATTAGGTACCTAAACTCTCATATAAGTATATATGTGATGTTCTTATTCATTTTTTTAAAGCAGGGAATAGGAGAGGCTTCAGTAGTATTGCATTCACTGGATATTTGGGAGTTACATTTACAATATTGATGTTTATTTCCAGTCTCTCCCATGCTTAATGAATAGTTTTCCTTTATGCAAATTTTCCTCCTAATCACTTTCCTAATAAAATTCAGAAGATATACAAGGTTTCTTTTCAATCCCATTTGTGTTATCTTGCATCTTTATAAGAACCAAAACAAGTTACAGAGAAAAGGGCCTCAGAGCATGCAAATTTCATTGCAAAAAAATCCTATTGCAAACAATGTCAGTGAAATAAAACAAAAATCAATATGATATTTGAATTTTTCAAATTCTTCTCTTGCATTTTGAAAAACTGTGAAAGACTGAAATTGCACTGAAGTTTTGCAAAACAGTCATACCAATACATCTTACTTCCATAAAATATACTTTTTTTTTAAACTTACACGTTGTTTACTGATAAGTTTAATGTGATTTCTAGATAAATGTCCTGTTTCAAGCTAGAAGGATTAGGCATTTTGTTCCTGATACAAATAATAATTTATTTTATCAGAAATTGGTATTTCTCATTCTTTATCTTGTGCAAATCTGTGTGAAGTTATTTACAATCTTCCATACTTCATTAATTGAAATGATTACCTGCAGGCTTCAACTATTTAGTCAACTTTCTCTTGCAGTACTCTAATGAATAGATCTACTTAGCATATTGACATTAACTGTCTATTCCAGAAGAATAGTCTTTATTAAATACCACAGGATTTTAATTTATTTTTTTATTTACTTGATAAGGGATTCTCTTACAAGATTATGATTTCTAATAGTCTTTTACATTCTAGGCCGCGTTTTGTTTTTATGTTTTTCAAAAAAGAAGCAGGCAATCTACTGTTGACTCTGTCATCTACAGTACAGTAGATTAGATTCCTCACTGCAGAGAAAAAATAATTTTTTCCTTGTGCTGAATAGATAGACAAAAAGAACTTTCAGTGAAATAGGGGCCTTAATCTATGATTGTTGCATGAGTCAAAAAATGTGGTTTTGGTTTGGTTTGATTTTAGGTTTTTTGCAACTCCAAGCACAAGGACTGCTCTAATTTGTTCCAATGTCCTGTCTCAGGAGCTATGGACACTTCTCCTTTGTAACAATATTGCCCTTATATTCTTTCCATGATTTGTGGCTTCATGGCGTAACCAAATCTGTAGTGAATAATCTTTTTACAGAGCTGTCCAAGTATCTGATCTGTACTCAGTGATTTGCTGCACTTAAGGTTCTCTCTAGGGATTTTCGTTTCTAAGGATCAGTTCCTGAAAAATGTCTTTCCTCTTCCACTGTTGAAGACTGACAGGAAAGAAAAAAAAACCCCACTATGCTTGTTAACCATCTCTTTTAGATAAGTGTTTCTTCATTTGAATGTCACTTACTGTATTTTCCCAGGTGTATTTAGAAAACTCTCAAGCTTACTTTGCCATTAGTTTCATCTTATTGTTAGTCTTATTAAATACAGTAATCTGTGACATCCATTTTCTGTCATCTTCATTGCTCTTGATGAATCCATATGTCTGCAGAGTTTTACTTTCTCCTTTCTACTCCAGGGGCCATTAGGAATTTCAGTCTGTGCAGTGGTTTTAAGGTGAAGGAAATAGGAAGAGAGGTCAGTTGTTTCAGTGCTCAGCAGCAAACTCCTCATTAAGGGAGGAACAGAGTAAGGTAAAAGCATGCGCACTAGTTGCTGTCATCATGCTTCCATCTTTCACTTTTTAAGTTATCAGTTCATTTCATATATTATTTCCTCTCATTGGAACACTACCTTCTCTTACAATGGGAGCAACTCTGGATGTAAATGCAGTTTGTTATCATTGACTTTCTAATGGTCGCTCAAAACTAGGCATCATCAGAAATCTTTAGATAGAAATTGCAAGCCCGTTGCCCAAATTATAGGAAACTAATGCGTGATTTATTTTACTCAGAGCTCCATTTTTTGGTTTACATTTTCTGTTTAATGTGTCCTAACTCAGATGGATTAAGGGGTGGAACTGTATGAAAAATAACTGGACAGTTTAATATCTTGACCAGTTATTTTATTTTTTACCTCATGCCACTATATGGCTGATCTGATCTGAGTCATGACATTTGCATGTGTTGAATCGATGGAAGGAGTGTAGGTTGCACTAAGATTTCTAAGGCACACCAGGAGAGAAACCTTAAAACCCACCTGGGATCCTTCAGGGATGTATCATATACAGGGAGTAGGTTGAACCTTTCCTACTAACTCTGGTTCAATCTCATTTTGGGCCTGAATTAGTCAGTAATGGGGCTCCCGTGCCTACGCCTTGCACTTGCTCACTGCGTAAGAGAACTTTTGGCAGAGCTCCTGCTGACAGGGGCCTTTGTTCTGCTGTCACTGAGATTGAAACCTGCCTATAAATGTGACAAATGTCTCCCAGGTGTCATTCCCCTGGCTTCAGCTGAGTTACACAAGGGATGATTTTGGACATTTTCAGCAGTATTTTGTGATTTTAGTACCTGTATGCATACACTTTGGAGCATGTATTTAATCTACACAATCAATTTGATAGGTGTCCCAGAAAGATAAGTCACCTTTTGTCAGAATTATTGCTCTGTATATTCCACAGTTAAGAGACTATTAAATCATTTTCTCTAAAAGCTTAACATTCTCCAACTTTGAGACTTTGCTTCTTTCAAGGAAATATAATGTCTAGTCCAGTTATGGTAATTTTTTTCCTTTTTTTTTTTAATAAATTCTTGAGGAACTAAATAATGCTGTAGTTGGTGTAGGACCTAAGGCAAACACAGTTTATTAGGCCAAAGACCAGAAATGCAGAAGTTATTTTTTTCTTGGAGTGCTGTATTTCAGGGTATTTGTTTGGCTGTTGTCTGATATCCACCAGTCTTGAGACCAAACCCAATTTCCATATCAAGTCCTCTGTATGCAACAAGAGCCAGAAGAGAGTTAACAATTAAGCAATTAAATGGGTGTTGAGAGTTCCTGTGACTGAGCTTTCTCCTTACCCTCTCATAGTTTGCAATATGAATGTACTCAATTATTCAATCGCAAAAGCTTTTAAACTAACTGTGTCTGGATACAGTGGGCATTTTTAGGTCTATGAAGCCAAGTGTCAGGTTCAGAAATCCTTTCAGTGTCCCCTTCTATCACTAAATAGTACTGCCTCAGCTCTGAAAAATAATTTCTGGTACTTCTTGGTATTCCCAAGGGTTGCAGCCAGGTTTGTGACACACTGGAAATTCAGCCTGAATTAATAACATAAAGATGACAGGCAGTAAAACAGGGCTCAGCAAAGGCTTATTCACTATTACTTTTCCCTTAAAACATTAAAACATTTTGTATTATCTGGTATCGTTCTGTTGCTGGCCCTTCAGTGAGTGTGATGATTGGAGTTTGGGCACAGGAGACACCAACGAGTCTGTGCTTCCCTTGAAGCAGCCAAGGGTGCTGGACTTGTCTTTACAGACGATATCTTTCTTTATTACCAGCAGCTTTCAATTTGGGAATGCACCAAGCAGTCCTACTCATAATATTCCCCACACAGCCATCTATATAGCAGATGCTTTTTTGTTGTGGTGTTTGTTTGTTTGTTTTTTAATATTTTCCTTTTCTCCAGGAAGTTAAGTAGGGAAAGAGCAGTAGTAGCTTTTAGGCTATTTTGTAGCCTTTTCATAAATGACCAGTGTGATTTCCAAGGTAGAGAAGGTGCTTAATGTGTTTTCAAGGTTATATAGGCCTGTAGAATCACAGTGTGACAACACTCCCAAACTCAGACTCACAAGATACAACACATATGAGGGCAACCTGTGCTCTAACACTTGCTTCTCTTTCTATCAGTGTCACAGCCTCTAAATCACTCTGAGCTGGCTGAAAAGTGGATGTACTTCATCCAGGTACAGGTTGTGACAAGTCAAAAAATGTATTGCTTTCAGTGAATTTTTGTTGGAAAACTGCAAAGGAACGGTCCTAGAAACTTGATAAAGCACTTAATGTACCATATGCTTAAGGAGGTAAGGCTGCTGGAGCAGAAGCAGAAGTTTTGTGACCATTAGCAGCAGCAATGCTGACTATTCATTAGGATTCTCCAGCTCACTGGTACACTGCATGGGAACAGTTTATTTTGTATTCTGGGTTTAATTACCGCATTAGACCTTAGACCTCTCAGCAAATGAAAGCTTCCTGCCATTCTGACAGCTTATTTGATAGCAATGATTGTTAACCTTGAAGGCACCTTAAATGACATTTGAATAGTGTTTATGGATTTATGCCGCTCACTGTGCTATTTTGCTCGCTCTCCATTAAACCAAACGAGACACCTCCAGAAGCCTGTATTGATTCTTGACCACAGATCCTGGCTCTGCAGGATACCAGTCTATTTTTCAGAAAGGTCGTGCTCTCTCAGAAGTCGTTTTTTTGCAGAAAACACACATTGCACTGCAGCCAAGAACTATGCAGATGACCACATAACCAAGTTTTAATGAAGGTTACTGTCCTTTCGCTCTTACTACATCAATAGTGCAACACCTTTTAAAAAATGTATGCATACAGGATTTTTTCAAATTCAGCTTTATTAGTCTAACAAGTAGCAGACATATTAAACCTGTTGTCATTTTGTACATGCTTCAGTGAGTTCTACATGAATTTTAGGAATAGAAACCTCTCACTTGAATTGAAGTTTTTTTTTTCTGTTGCCCTTTAGCTCTGCCAGGCAGCACTTCCTCCTATGTCTGTAATCTTTTCCTGTTTATGTTCTATTTCTATGCCCTCGAAAGAAAATACTGCAAGAAGCCACTACTCTGATCACTTTTGACTCACAGAGGAGAAATGTACCTTTTTAAATGTTTCTGTGCTTTGGAGAGGTTTGAAGTCTTTTCTGCATTAAATGTGCCCTAAAGACATTTACATCTGGACTTTCTTTACAATTAGGAGCTCCATGTTCAAATAAATGGTTTGTGGAACATATTTTACCATATAGCAGCACATAAAAGCAAACAAAGCAGAAGAAAACAGACAATCATATTAAATACCTTCCTGGATTTTTTTTTTCTCTGTGTTCAAACTACAGGCATTTCAGCTCTGTAGCCTCAGCTTTTTCTTCCTGTAAGAGGTACTGTGTCACCCATTCAGACAGCTCCTAATATATCCCATCCCAGTATACATGTATTCTCTCATTTTCACAGAAAGACATGACTCTGAATACCACTTCAAACTATCCAGACACTTCTGATGGACATTTTAAAACACATACATTTTTTTTTGGCTTTCTAGGCTATACACACCAGTCACAAAAAAGAACCCTTCCCTTGTATGGCACAGATTCTGCTGCAAGTATCTAGATAGATGTCAAATGATGTGTCCAGTTCTGGGCCCCTCAAATCAGGAAGGACATTGAGGTGCTGGAGTGAGTCCAGAGATGGGAAACAGCTGGTGAAGGGTCTGAAGGGTAAGTCCTGTGAGGGGTGACTGAGGGAGCTGGGGTTGTTTAGCCTGGAGAAAAGGAGGCTCAGGTGGGACCTTATCACATTCTACAACTACATGGTTGTAGCCAGGTGAGGATCAGCCTCTTCTCCCAGGCAATCAGTGACAGGACAAGAGGACATAGACTCAAGCTGTGCTAGGGGAGGGTTATGTTGGACATCAGGAAAAATTTCTTCACAGAAAGGGTGATTGAACATTGGAATGGGCTGCCCAGGGAACTGGTGGAGTCATTGTCCTTGAAGGTATTAAAGAAATGACTGGACATGGCACTTAATACCACGGTCTAGTTAACAAGGTGGTCAGGTTAAATGAGTTGTCCCAATTGACTATTCAAGTTGGTGATGCCAGTTTAACTATTTGCAGTTAATGGAATATTATCTAGGGGACTGGAATTAGATGTTGTTACAGGAACACGGTAGGTGGATAACCTCCAAAGATTGATGAGAAATTGACTGATTTTTGGTTACAACTCCAAGGAGAAACAAAAAGCCACTGATTCTTAAAGCAGCAGCCACTACTGCTTAAAATGGTATCAGAGATGGAGTAGCAATACTCAGGATGTTGAAGTTTGATATTCAGAACGACTGACTGCCAGCGCTTTATTTCTGCCAGTGCTTTTTACCATGCATTATCAGTATTTTATAAATATTATATTAATTATAATAGTAAGCTAATTTTGAAACACTTTATTTTCTTACAGATGTACTAGCAGGTTATCAACTTCTATGCAGCAGTGGGCTACAAGTTGGTCTGCTAAAATTTTCTTAAATCTGCTTTAAATTGTTGCTAAATCAGTTATCTTGGAAAAGATCTATGGAAGGCAAGGCATGTTTAATGTAGCATTTCAGAGCCACCATGGGCATATTGTAGTTCCCTACTAGCAATCAGGGACCTCTGTGACATTTTAGTAGTGTTTATCAAGCTTAGTCCTGAAGTTTTGGTGTAAAGCAGCTATCAGGAGTGAAGGCAATGAACAGAAGTGTGTGAGTGTTGATGCATAAAAAGAAAAAATTGTCTACTAGGCAAAAAGGAAACAGAAAAGCATTTTCTATAATTTGTTCAGGTTAGTTTTCTTATTTTGATGTTGTAGTCAAAGGAACTTAAAAAGATGCTTCTACTCTGATAACACAAGTTCATGCAGTTTCATGGAACACAAATCAAGAAACTAGAAAGTTTCTAAAGTTATTTCTTCTTTAAAAAGTTATTCCAAAGAAATTTATTTTTGAACTGCAGTCTTTATATTTTGCATCTGCTATCTATATAAATATGTGTTCATTTGCTTTGAACCTAATGGCATCATTTTCCTATTTATAATAATCTAATGTGATAAGTGTAGTGAATCATGAGTTTTATTTCCCCAAGCTCTGGAGTCTTTTGTATGTAAACTGAAGCAGTTGCTGATATAAACAGAATAATCAAAGCTACTAATCTGAACATCAGGCCTGAATTAAGGCCATTAAGTAAAACAATGACATTAGAGAGCTGAACTATAATTTACTTTAAATTTAATTGAAAATGTTAGCATTATTATGATGTGAGAAATTAAATACTTCTACCTTCTAGATATGCACAAATGCTGGTGAATTTTCCTGTTTTTTATTGTTATTGTTCTAGGAAAAAATTGCAGTGCAACACAGGTTTCAAAAAGCAGACATTATAAGTGATTCCTGCCTATTGAATAACACTATTATAGAAAATGGGGAATAGTTATAGATTTCAAATTGCTTAAATCAGATATTCTTAGAGAAAAATATAATTGTTTTCCTTTTCTACATAGTGCTACTAATTACAGTGTAAAGTTGACCACATATGGTTAAAAAATTCCCATTTAAAATTTTTTTATAATATGCGTTTATTAGAAAATGCTGAATTTACCTATGAATGATAATTGAGAAAAAATAAAAATAAGTTTCTCATTCTTTCATACTTTGATAAATGAAAATCTTCTTTCACTTTTAAACCATAAAAATATAAATTAAGTTATTAAATAATTATGAAATATAGGAACATATTTCTCTAGCAGTTATTATTCTAACCAAGAATCCCAAGCATTTTTAAACCACACTTTTCAGAACTTTTAAGAAAAGTTTTGAAAATCTTAAGATTTCTCAGATACTTGTTCAGGTTCTTTTATACTTTGGGGTGTGAGTAGCCATCTAATTTTAAAATTAGTAACTGGCTGTTTGGAAAAAAAAAAAAGAAAGAAAGATTATTTATATGTAGAATTCAGAAACAGCTGTTTTGCTTTGAATGTTTCCCAGGTTGTCCCTAGGGATAATGCCAGTGTAGACAACCTTTTCCACCATCACTTCTGTGCTTAAAAAACCAGTGAAACCCCTTTTTTGAGGGGATTGATCCTTCTGCTCAGAATTTGGCCATGCTGCAGACAAAATGTTTATGTTAGTTGGGGACAAAAGTCTGTAGAGATCATGTTGAGACAAAGGGACTGTTCAGCGGCAATCACAGCCTGCTTCTGCTTTTTCTGATGACACAATTGTTTGTTTGAGGCATACAGTGGTTTAAAAAATGCCTCTGGTGTCTCCTTGACTCTTCACAATTCCTTCCAAAAGCATGTGCAGGCTCACTTACACACTGGAGGGATGTCTGAGAATTACTGAAATATGCTTATTCAAAAAAGCCACCTCTGTCCATGGCACCTGTGATAACACATAGAGGCTTGCACGTGGCTTGGGTAAATGACTAGTTATGGTGACAGCAAAGGCACAGATTTTTCTTCTGTTGCTACCCCTACTGCAGTTTGCATCATGAATCTGTTTCCAGTGTTGCAAATAAAGCTAACATCACCAGATTAAAAGGTACAGAAAATGCTTTACTGGAAACACTGCACAAATATTCCTGGAAGTGCTGGTTTAACAGTTGGACTTCATGGTCTTGGAGGCCTTTTCCAACCTAAAATGATTATATATTTCTGTGATTCTATAACATAAATGTGGTGATTATATCCTGCCGGCAGATAAAGGCAAATTTGCAGAGTTAAGACAATAGTTCACTATTAATAAATGCTTTACTTAGTTGAATCTCACTAAGCATGTTTGCTCCTTTGTATGAGAAAGGCAATTATAATCAGTGAAGGAAGCATTGACTTGCAATACTGAAACTACCATGCATTGTATGTAATTCGTAATAAATGTAATAGTTAAAAATTTATACATTAGGAAGAAAATAGAAGGAGTAAAATGGAATGAGAATAATTAATGGAAGTATCTTCTTCTAATAGTTAAGTATTTTCTTATTGATTATTATGGTATATTATGAGTTTCTCAGAAGAAATTGAATTTGTCTGGCCAAATAGAAATTAGTCTTTTGATAAAAAAACAAAAAAAAACAAAACAAAACAAAAACCACCACACCTTATGTCATCATCTCAAAGAATATTTCATCTATTTATTTATTCTTTGCACTTTTTGTTAGTCTTTCAGATGAGAGACGCACAGAGTCATGATGCTCTGTATGTGCTGTTTCTATACACACCTCGCACATCAAGCACGCCAGAGGCACTGGAGTTTGTATGCAGCACTTTGTTGTCCTGTAGATTCAGCTTGGGCATTTAGGAAAGTTGCTGGTGACTTTTAGAAGACAGAGTTTTCCTGGGCTCAGCAGCTGGAACCCATGAGGGTTTGGTTCTCTGGGACATGCACCAGACACATGTGTGCAAGGAAGTGAATTGAACACTTGCTTAATACTGAGGAAAAAGAACGACCCTTGAGGTACAGGAGTGTTCAGCTCATGGCTGACACTGCTTTGGGCAGGTGGTTGGACAGATTTTGATGTTCCATTCCAAACTGAATTATCATGGGAACCTATGAAAAGAAGTTAAATTTTGCTTTTGCACTGGTTTCTGATTACAGGGTATCTAGGGTGGAGATGTTCCTGAGATTTGGGTATTAACACAGAGTTCAAATTCCTAGAGGAGTCCTGTCCTTCAAGCCTTCTTGTCTTATTTTAGGACTCATGTTTATGCATAAGTGAAATTAGTGACTCTGAGATTATGCATGGATTCTACATCACTCTTGTCCCCTCTGCTGGGATACTGAAATGGATGGTTTGTACTTTTCCACTGAGACCAGAATTATACATTACAGTCCTTCCAGTCTCTGTTCACAAGTCCACCCAGGCACTGCAGGAAACACAGGCAAGACCTGCCACTGGTCAGCAGTAATGGTTTCCTCTCACTGCTGCTGAAAGTTATCTCAGATAAACAGCTTGCTAACTCTATTTCTTTTAAGTGCCTGGAGGAGGATTGCCGTCATACAGCCGAGAAACTTCCTGGAAGGAAACGACAATAAACTAAATTGAACTGTGCTCCTATCGTGAAAATACAGCCAATATGAGCAGTCAGATATGCTTAGTTAATTAATCACTGCTTGATGAATGGCATCCTTCTGTTCATTTCTTTTTAGCTGAGCAATAACTTGGTCAAGAGTGGATTGATATTTTCAAAAACACACACCTGAATTTTCTAATGTCTGTAATTGACTTGCGGCTAAAATGTAAACTTATTTCTCTAAAAAAAATTACCTCATATCACTTCAAATAATTGAGCCAATAAAAGGAGCAAGAATGCTGCAACGGTAAAAAATTGAAACAGAGGGTAATACATTGTGCAAGAATGCAGTAAAATGTCAGCAGAAACAAATAGTGCATACTTAAGTATTTACAGAGTACAGAAATGACACTCCTGGTCATTTCTGATGTCAGCAATTCTACCAAGATGTGCACAGAGGGGCTGTGCAGGTATTGCCATGCAGAGATCTCAGGAGGCCAAGAAGATAAGCTGGGTCATTTTAATGCCATGCCTACTGTCTTCAGAGATTCTTTCTCATCACTAGAGAATGATGGGTTATGAAATAAGTAGTCGTCATGACTATTGAAAAAACAAATTTCAAAATGGTGCTATGGAAATCTGTGTTTAGTAGTTAATTAATTGTATAGGGTAATATCAAGGGAAAAAAAAAACCCCTGTAAACTACTAGTTGCCATATTTGAGGTTATAGACCTTGCTGAAATCTTTCTCATAACTCAAGAGAAAATATTAAATTAAGATTAGTTATTTATTTAAATAGACTCAGCTTTCCAATATTTTGAAGATTAATAGTCCTTTTTACTGAGAATTTTTAAAGGAAATGTTATAAGAATTTTTATTTTCATAATGGTGCCAGAACTCTCTGTCCAGAATTATATGGCTTTACTACTGCCCATTTTAACAAATGATGACAATTATTATTGACACCTTGTTATTTATCAGACACTTCTGAGCTTTTTAAAAAATTCTAACAAGTAAACATTCTCATAACTTTAGTGATAAAGATATATGTTTTATTCATTTGAAAAAAAATTGATATTAATCTGTTCTGGTGTGCTTCTGGGTTTTGCTATACTGTAAAAACATATGGAAATAGAAAACTATTTATCACAGGTAGATAATTAATAATATCTGTAACTAAGACAAACTTTTTGGGATGCTTAATTTACATTTTTCTAAAATAGGCAGTTTGAGCTCAGTGAGAGAATTCATGAATATGGGTCAAAACTGGTAAGCAGTTTTCCCCAAGACATAAAAAAAATTCAAAACCCCTCATTTTTTTGTCACAAAGACATCTCAAAGTTCCATATCAAAGTATTTTTAGTCACTAACTAATAAGCTAACTAGTTTACTTCATTAAAAATCTTTACACAAAACAATTTTAGGGAAATCAGTTACACCAGATGTTGATTGTAAATGAAGAATGTGGAAAAGGATTTTAGTTGTGTAACTGAAGACAAAGCCATCATCATACTGCAATGAAAATTAGGCAGTGCTTGTTTTTTCCTAGTTTTAGAATCACAATACTTAATACATTGAGCTCTTACCCAGAATGTTCAATTAGCAGATCTCAATGCATCTAATGAAGATTTAATTGCAATTACATTAATTCCACCAAAGACCTCTTAAAATAACCAAGTATTAAAAATCTAAAAACACAAAAGAAATCAAGGAAATCTCTAATGATACATTAGATCTACCTCCTGAGGGCAATTTCAGCCTGGGACAAATTTTGTGCAGAGGTTTTTTCCAAACTCTCAGAAGCAGGGGAAAAAAATCTCATGTTTTGTCTTTTTAAAACCTACTTTGTCAGCGTCTTCAGGCAAAGGCATGCACATCAAAAAAAAAAAAAAAAAAAAAAAAAAAAAAAAAGATCTGTGACCAGACATCTGGTCTTTAAGGCACTAATCCGAAGTTACAAATGTAAAAGTAGCTGACTGCCCATATTGCAGTGCTGAACATTCTCTCTGTACTAATTTCTGTGCTCATTATTCATCTTATTTACCAATTATGCTTGATGCTTGCAAACAAAAGCTATCGTTTATCATACTGCTAATACAGGTATTATGCTTGACTGTGAGATCTCTCAGCACACAATGTTGCCAAAGGCATGAGAGCAAAGTGGGTCCAAGAGTGCAACACATATAAAATATAGATGTAGAGTTATAGAAACTTGTAAATTATGTTCTACTGTGAGAAGAGTTTAGTTAGGCAAACCTTATTTCTGTGTATAAATATTCTTTGTAGAGATCTTTCTTCCAGCTGCCATATGAGAGACAAAAAAATAAAATCATGTCCTCTGCTGTCATATTCTGGACTTTGGTAATGTGTGAAGACTAAGGAAAATAAACTAATGGGAAAAATTCCATTTATGGCTTACATTTATTTTTCTTTTAAGCCACCCAAAGGCTAATTTACCTTTGTTCTTAAAGCTTTTTCAGAGTCATATCTTTAAGTAGTATCCACACTACACTATTTAGCTGTTCAGAAAACTCTCTGATGCAATTACATCTCAGTTAGCTCATATGTTCTTTTGTTTCACTATAAACAACAAAAAAAAAATTTCAAAACAGTATCTAGGCAAGGAGTCTTTCACAATATTCTTGAGATATTAGTAGCAACAATATTTTTCGTGTCTGTTAGAAGCTTCAGCCACCTTCAAAAATTTAACTTGATGATGCATTTGTTGCTTCATTGTAGTAAAATCTTGGTGGGTTTAAGATGATAACCTGATTTTAGAGAACTCTGAAAGGAGGTTTATGCAGTCACACAGTTTTCACACTTTTGTCTGAAGCCCACTTGCTGATTTCTGCACGAATTTAAGGTATAGCAGAAGTCTCACTGTCAAATTCACAAATTTGGGGGAAAATTCAGTGGTGGGCAATAAGGGATAACCCAAAATTGTTTACATTGGTGCAATATTGAAGAGAATTCAGCCTGGCAGTGTCTGGCAGTACAGTTTTGCCAGTTCCACAGCACACCAGTGGACACAGAGAAGGATGTAAAGCTTGCTGTGCTGAAGGAGAAAAGGACAAATATTCTCTAGTTCCTACTGCATGCAAACAACATGTTGCTCTTCAGAGGTACCACAGAGGTGCACCTGGCTGTAGTATTTATATTGAGTCTATCCGTTGCAGTCTTAACTATATGATGGGCATAGAGCACTCCCATTGAAGAGTGAAGTGCCAGAAGGTTTTTAATTCAGGTGTGGGCAATTCGGGGTGATCAATAGGTTCCTGACCACATAATTGATTGTGGAAACAGCAAAACACTCTGCTCAAATACTATTTTTGTTACCATCTGCCAATTTAACAGCTTCTCTGGGTAGTCAACTGAAAGCCTCTTTAAAAATAATGTATAGGTTATATTCTGTAGGTCTTCCACAGGTGATCACCATTTGAAATCAAGAGTAAGGCCAGAAATAAATATCCTCCAAGTAAAAAAAAAATCCTATTGAAGAAATGAGCAAGAAAAGAAAAGTATTTTTTTCACAATGATATTTTTTATATGCAATAAAAAACTGTGGTGTGGTTAGGGATGAAACAACCTTCATACACAAATGTATCCACAATTGTTCTGATAGCTAGTTCATGTCATTTAACAGAAGTAAAAGGCCAATGAAAAAGTGCCTATGCCTCTGTCATTTATTGGAGATCTACCTACTGTGCTCTTCATAAAGCAAGCTTTATTGGTGAAAGAGGTAGTTACATATTAGGGAGCTCATAGCCTGGTGTAGAACTGTAATTAAAGTGAATACTAAATGAATTCATTCAGCTTATTTCATACACTGTGCCAATGATAGATTTTCACACTCGGGCTAATAGAACAGTTTTCATCAGTTCTCCTATTACATTACTGTTAAAGCATTCTTAGATTTTTTTTTTTCTTCTGATACTACAGATTTAATAGAATTTCTGAGACTCTTTTGTTGCTTGTAAATTTCAATTTAATTGAATAATGAGATTTCAATATTGAAAATTTAACTTTTTATTCTTTGGAAGTAGAACTGTTTTTTTGTATTCCCACCTCCTCAACTGGCTGACCTCAAAAGGATAATACATGCTTTCATGATGGCAGATATTTCAAAAATTAAAAATGGCTTAAATGCAGTCTTACGATTCACTTACACTTTATGAAGATTAAAAAAGTGTGTATTTTTAAGTGAATTTGGTAGCCTGCATATTTGTGTCACAATTTATAATGAGAAGATATTTTGCCATGTTATTTAAGTGAACCCTTGACACTGAACAAATAGTAAGTGTTTTTCACAGTTCTCTTGAAAATATGCTTTTTATTTTATTTAATAGCACAGATGAAACTGGTCCATAACAGAAAGATATCAGTCCAAACAAAAATAAATTATTTCAGACTGATTAAAAAATTATCAATGGCACATGAGATGTTATTGGCTCTTAAAAATCAACAGAGCTGACTCATCAATCATGTTGTATTGTCAGGTACATATGGATGGAAAACCTGCATATTTGTTTACTGAAAAAGTAGTAGGAAAAATCCTGTTGTTACACTGCTGTGTTATATATAGTATTCTTGTTAAGTGTCAGTCAGTCTTGATATCTTTTAATACAAAGCATTAAAAGCAAAAGTTCTCAAAGAATTGCATAGTAATTAATTCACTGAAATAATGTAGAAATAGGTTTTGTTTTGTTTTTTTTTTTTGTTTTTTTTTTGTTTTTTTTTTTTTTTTTGTTTTTTGTTTTTTCTTCCAAAGCATAGGCATCAAGAAATAGATTTAGAAGTGCTACCTGCAATGTCATCACAATCCAAAGCATAGCTGGAGCACCCCGCATGGTGAAAAAACAGTGTCTTCTTTGGAGTCACTTGATCTCTGTGGTTTGTAAACCATGAAAGCTGAGAAAGTGCTGAATGAGAGGGGAATGTGAGTAGGCATTGAAGATGAATTCTTCAAAGGGAATACAGATTATGGACTGGCTTGTGTAAAAAGTACAAATGAACACTGACAAAAAGATTTTCATGTACTAAAGCAAAAGACTTTTGTGCTTCACTCTAATGACCCTGGCACAAATAAGAAGGTAAGAACAAAACTAAAAAGTATCATGGCTCACATGGTAATTTTTACAAGACCTTAGAATAGGCTCTGTTTTCTTTTCAGGTAGGTGGAGACAAATAGGTCTCAGTATGATTTTAACATGAAGCCATGTAAATGCACTGGGAATAGTTTATATCATGTAAGTTATGTACCTGGTGCAATAAACTAATAATCAGCTGTACATTTGCCAGAGGAAGTAGCATGACCTTTTCAAGAAGTATTTGGGTCTGCTCCCCAGCTGCTGAATCTCACAAGACCATCTTCATGTGTGTTTGCAGATTGTATTAGAAGGTGTTTAAAATATAAAGAGGTCATTGTTTTGAAAAATAAGGCAAAGGAATTTAATCTTTTAATGCAAAAATTTGCATCTACATTATACAATTCCAGAAGGTGTAATGTGAATGGAAATACTGAAAGCAAAAGTTCCAATATATTTTTTTAGTGATTGTATGTCAAAACTGGAAATAATTTGGGTTCCTTGTCCAAGAAATAACTGTAAAATGATACTAGACAGCACAGCAGTTCAACATGCTTGGTAAAAGGGAGAGCCCTTATCAGCCTGTTTTTATTTTCTCTGAGTTCCCTCATAGCCATATCTCAATTTCCACAGCTGTCCGCATCAAGAAGAGATCTTTGTTCTCTAGCTGAGGGATACAGGGAGCCTTTGTGTGCCCACTGAGTTTGAGCAGTAGGATTGTGTTGCTGCTGCAGAAGTGGCATCTGTGCCCTGGGACCAGTGTACTTATGTGTAATGTCTGCCTCATGGATGTTTCTTCAAGTCCCTGAAATAAAGTGAAGGCCTCATTGCAAAGTGCTGTTTTCTGAGTGGAATGGTCAGTGCTGCATTGCCTGTCTTGAGATGTGTCCTCAGAAGGGCAGTGGCTCAAGGTCTGGTCATCAAAGTGCAGTGGATAGAGCAAAGGATCTACAGTCCCAGTCACCTGTCCTTCAGGACTGGAAAAAGGGGGATCCTATCGACTTCACTGACAAAAGGGGGTCTCAGTGCAAATTAAAGATTAAAAAAAAAAAATCACAGAAAACATCAACATGAACCAAGAAAGAGAATGCTCTTTGTGGATTACCTTATAAACTGTAAAACTGTTTGCCATTAGGGAGACCAAAACTGTGCAAGAGTGCAAGGGGCAATTTCATTAAAAAACTGATGAAATTTATCCCATCAGGAGTTTCTAAATGCAGAGGTTTCTGCAGCACACAGGTTTCCCAGAACTGGGAAACCCGTGTGCTGCAGAAACACAAGGACTGACTGAGTGTTATGAGTGTCTCCCTGTGTGCCTACCTGAGCCATATAGTTTGATTTGGACATTGTTGGAAACAGCTGATAGGGCTAAATAGAGTGGCTTATGTTGCTATGCTCAAATGTGTCAAGGTTTCCTCCTGTGTCTTTTGGGTCTTCAGGGGGAAGTGACCTTTGTTACCTGTGTTTGTTTTTTGCTGAATTTAAGAGGGAACTCTTTATCAACATGATCCAGAAGAAGATACCACAGTAATTATTTAGGAAGGGCAGACCTGAGGGCTTTATTGAAAAGGCTACAGGATTTTGAAACTGTATTTCTTAGTTTTCTCTGGGAACAGAGGGGTGCTTAAATTAGTCAAAGATGTCCCTTTGGGGACTTAAATGAGGAGCAGGCATTGGGAAAGCAGCAATTGGTCAGTAACAACTCTAGTATGCCCTTGGGCAACAAAGTGAAAATCTGCATTCCGGAAGATATAAAATCTGTTTTAAGAAGAGCAAAGGTGAAGGGACATGAATTTTACAAAACATGGCGCAGCTAGCAATCTTCTTCTTCGGACTGAATTTTGGGAAAAGATCTCTCTATGTGTTTTCTGCTTTAAATCAAGTACCTCAGTTATAATGTGGAAAATATAGGACATCATTTAACTCAAACTATTTGTTAACAAACCTTTAAGTACATTCATTGTGGTAGCAGTTGTAGATTTAAATAATACTTAAAGTTTCATGTAATGTTCAGTAGTGATTAAAATATAAAAGTGGAATAAACTTACAGCGAAGGCCAGGCTGCAGTCATAGACCTTTGAAAGTATTTTTTTCCAAGCCATCCCAAAAGATGAGAAAAGAATAAGGCAAAGTACCTTATATTAATGAATTTTGAAATACTCTGAATAATTATTTGTCGTAACATTATGGGAATAATATATATGTACAGCACACATGAAAATCAAATGTCTTATTGAGGACATAAATGCTTTGTTTTTTTTTGTAGAAGACATGTGCAGCTAACTTCAGAAAGGTTCAAAGTTTTCCTCAGTAGATAGACATTTAGATGTGTTTTTATAGTTGCCACTGCAGGACCAACAAAATAATCATAAGCCTTCTAAGGCTATTAAGAATTAGAGTACTTAACCATAAGTAGGTAGAATACTTAACTCTTAAGAGTTAAAGAGGGTGTGATGTATGTGGAAAGTGATGTATGTGTCAAAAATAGACAAAAATGAGAAAAATAAATTTTCAGCATAGAATTCAAAAAACATATTTCATGCAATGAAGGTTCCTGAGAAAGTTGGTTCACTAGAAAGTAGAAGATGATTGCAGCAGACAACAAGATGGATAGATGCAATTAGCCATGGATCGAGGAGACAGTAAATGAAGGTATATGTGTAGTTTCCAGAGCACGACAGTAAACACGGAGTGGACTGTTAGGGAGTGTACCTGCTCTAAAAAATGTGAACTGAGAAGAGCTGGAACTAACTTTAATTCGCTGCCTCATAAGATGAGCTGCTATTTTGCTTTTAATATTAGGAGGATGTAGCTGTAGCTTGCTTCAGTTAATGCAGATGTTCAGATTAGTTAATATAAGTACAGTGAAGACTTACTGAAATAATAAATGAATGTGCTTTTGAAGTAGTTGTATATTGGTGTATTTAAAAGGAAAACATGGATGTATAAAGAACAAGAGATTGTCATGTAATTTTTATATAATTATATAAAGAACAAGAGATTGTCATGTAATTTTTATATAATTATACATTTGTATTTGCAAGAAATCATTAAAAAAAAAGAGGAGGAAAACAGGTTTCTAAAAATACAAATATGTATTCTCATATAAGTATAAGCCAGGAAGGCTCTTTGGAAACGACGGTGCCAATCTAGGAGATTTTTCTTTTTTTTTTTTTCTGTAAAAGTCAAAAATGTACATTTGTAGTTTAGAAAATAGAGAAAAAGAAAGATGCTCTCAGGCAGTGGGTCAGAGAACCAAATCTGGCTGCATATTTGCTATGCTGTCAAGTTTAACTGGTCATTGAAGCAATTTATCTAAGGTTGTTTTCATGTTTCCACTTTATTTTCAGTAATACAATTTAAAATCCATCCAGATAGCTTTTCTCTGATATCAGAGGAACAAAGGCTAGGCAAACATTTCATATCCTAGAGGCTGGTATCATAAATTATAAGCTTTAGTAAGGCCCAATAAAACCTTTCATATTCAGACCCTGCTTCTTCATCTTCTTTCCAGCACTGCAACGTTGATGAGTTTGGAAAGTGCCTGCCTGAAAAATGAATAGAAGTTAGTATATGTGTAATGTCCATTTGTTCTCATATCACTTTAAATCCTCTTCTGGTGTATCCCCAAATTGTGATGTTCAAACTCTGTTTTAGGATGGCTCAGAAGGAGGAATGTGTCTGCTGGGATGCAAAAAACCTCACAGTGTCAATGCCTCAAAGTGTAGGTGTTGTCTTTTCCCTTCTACCTTTGTTTTGGAGTTCTCATCTCTCTTAAATCCTGGTAGATTGGATATTTTAGGTCAAAATGCATTTAGTACTTCAAGGTAGGTAGGGAGGTTTTTTTCCCTTTTCAGCAAGCGTTTGTTCAAATGCTTGTTCAAAAGTGTTGTTTTTGTGGAAATTATTACCCACAGAACTCCCAAACTCCCTTTTTTCCCTTTTTTAAAACCCATTGGGAAACTTGACCTCATTCTCTAAGACGATTTAGTATACTAAATTTGTATCTGTATTTTCAGAGTGTTTAATAACATGAACTGAGCAACACGATCCAATTTTATTTGGTGCTGTAAAAACACAGATGGAAGAAGCAAGTCCCCAAAATATGCAAAAGACAACTACCAGATGGACAAATTTCAGTTGTGGAATACAAGGAATGAATTAGCCAATGCAAGTTCATATTGCTGTCAGAGGTTTCAGTGCAGTCTTGGGTTAGACAGAGACTTCAAATGAAAGGTTGTTTCTAATCTGAAAGTGCAGTTGGTAGACTGAATCTGAGGGTTAGGCTAGTGAATCTGGGTGCAATTTCACTGCTCAAAGATTGTCCATCTGTGCAGTTTTAAAATTTCTTCTTTTTAAGTTTCTGTGATCTTTCTAAATGTTTAAATGGTTTACTTGCTCAAATTTTGTATTCAGATTACGATGTGTCAAGAATTAGTAGCAAAAAGAAGAAAGCCACAGGTTGCCTGAGTATTCTGAAGGCAAAATGAAGTAGAAAATTAAAGATATTTATCTCCATTATTCTGTTTTAGATGTATTATTAACAAATCTAAAGGTACAAAGAAATTGATAAGTTATTATTCAGACTGTGAGAGCAATATATATTTTAATAGGAAGAAAAAAAGTAGCCTACTGCTTTTATATTATGATCATTTCTGCTGTTTTTTTCTGGAATAAATGAGATTGCAACTGTTCTGTGCACATCCCTGACTATTCCAAGTAGTTGCTAGATGCTGTGATGTGTTTTCATAGCAGACGGTACCAGCTGATGCCAGAAGAGAGGTCAGTAATAACCAAAGTAGATTTCTAGTGACAAGGAAACATGGATTGCCTCACAAGCTCAAACTATTAATAGCAGTAAGCCATGAATTTTTCAAATATCTGTAAATGGTAGGTAAATTTTAAAGGAAAAAAGAGAGATACAGTAAAAATTATATCTGAATATGTAATGTGTGGCATGACATTCTTATATTCAGTGCTGCTTCCCTTGCAAGCTTCACTCGGTGAAGAGCTTGTTATAATTTGGTTGGCAGCTTTTTCCCTGTCTCAGAAGGAAAGCTGTAGTCTGTTTCTCTGCTCTTGGAATCTCTAAGTCATGCTTGCTGGGTAGGTTTACAAACATACTTCAGCAGCCAGCACACCAGAATGTCTCCATGTGCTGATTCCTCTGCTCTTCTTGTGGGACCCCAGAGCCCACAAATGCCTCTGGTCCTGCAGGGACCTCAGAGGGAGTTGGGTATTACCAAGGAGTCTCCAGGACATGAAACCAGGTCTCTCAAATCTGCTCTCTTTTGCTTGCTGATTCCTGGTATTAACTCAGTGAGTATTTGGTTCCTCAGTAAGGGAAGGATGCAAGTCATGTGGATTAGAAATGCTTTGAGCTCCCTGGGCTCAAAATCACCCAAAACTTTTCTGTCTCTCTAGGCTGCACACTGCCCAAAAGGCAGAAACATAGACCATTGTTGTAAATAACTAGAAAGTATTTTCTTTTTTTACCAAAGCATTAGTACTCATTTTTCTTCTTTCAGAGAATTAGTAGCAGTTGTGCTTAACCTGCTTGTTGTCAATTCAGCCATCTCAGCTGGCATCTTCTCAGTGTACGTTGACTGCCCAGCTGCAAACAACCTTTTTTTGGTCAAAACAGCTATGAGAATAAACCCTGAAAATTGTTTCAGCTCATATTGTACTGATTAAATTACTGCATATTTTACTTTTAAATGTAACTTGTAAAACTTGGTTGCAATGTTCCATATTAATGCTTTAAAAATACTCTAGACAAATTGTTTGTTGTCGAGGAACATTGGACTATCAGGTAATCCTGATGGATTAATGTGTTTGTTAGAAGCGTAATGAGGCATATTTTACCTGAAAAGGTTTTAATTAGGAAAGCATCAGAGGTTTGCATAAGGCAAAACCATTAATCTGAACATGAAATCATAACAAAACCATATGAATACACCTCAGCAACTAAAACCAAATTTGCTGTAATTATAGATAATTACATAGTCTGTTTAATACATAAATTGCAAGATAATGAAATTAGGGGTCATCTGTTTGAATAACAGTGATTGCTTTTCGAAAAAAGGACATTGGCACACACATAATGGAGTGGAAAAGGGGTTATGATAAGAGCTTATCAAAAGTATCTGCTGATGCTTGTAAGCTGAAAAAGACAAACATGATCTTGAGGAATATTTCTAGAAAGCCATTAAATCAAAGTAATTGTAGAATATACTGCTGTGCTTACAGTATGTTAGATTGAAGAAGTTTTGGTAATTCTAGGACAAAGATGTTTTATAAATGGTCTCAAAGTTATATTCTGAAAATGGTTTTGCTTTATTCTAACTTTTTTCAGTCATAAAATGTACAAGAGTAGGGCAAAAATTTTGCTAATGGAAGGAGTGACTTAGTGACGAAAGTAGCTCTACAAGTAACTGACTTTCAAAGAGAGAAGCTAAATGTGTTCATGATAACAGTTAAAAGTGTGTTTGTTCTGTCAACTCAGTATTGTTTACTTATTTAATGAAAATCATGTGTTTGAATATCCAATTAGATCACAAAATAATTACTGTTATTTATAACCAAAAGAGTTCAAAAGACCTGAGATGATTTATAGCTTTTTTTAAATTATCAGGGCTTGACTATTCATGAAATTTTTCTGTAGCTTCCACACATCTTGTAGAGGTTTTGGAAAAGTTGGTGTATTTTTCTTTGAAGCATAGTTCTTTGAAAAGTAATACAATATTTTGTCACTTTTGCCCAGGTACAGTGACCTAGGTAAGACAAATGATGCAGCGGATGACCTCATGCAAGGTTTTGGGACTCACTGTGATTCTGATGCAGAGCCAGATTCTGAGTCACTATTTCCTTTCTGCACTAGCCTTATGGTCAGTGCCCAATTCCCAATGTTCTGCAGCTTTATCTCTACTGCTAACATAAGCAGGCTTGTATTTTATTTTGGAGGACAAGAGTAAAATATAGTATCTATCCCTGTGGACTAGCTATTATCAGCATTGTCTAAACTTGGCAGTTTATTGAAAAGCTTGGCATAAAGCAAAGACTTTTGGTAAGTTTTGACCACATTCGAGACAAATTGTCACTGAAGCTCTGTCAGCAGCTGTAATTCAGCTACACAGTAAAGAAATGTGCTACATATTTGAAATTACTGAATCTGTAATACTGATTATCAGATTCCTTTTGTAAGTTGTAAAGCGATAGGATAACTAGATACACAGCAAGCAAATTCTTGAAAAGAATAAAAATATCTTTAAAGGCCTGGGTTTCCTTTCATGTTACAGCAGATTGGTGGATCACCTTCTCAAAATACATGTTGTTCATCGGAAAGAAAAAGAAGCAATATGGTAACAGAATTCAATCTTTATACAGAATTTTCCCTGCTTTAAAAATGTGTGTGTATAAATATACACACACACATATAAAATTTATATTATATACACATTTCTTGCCCACTGCATATATATATACTTAGATATACTTTCCTAAATTAAGAAGTAAAACCCATTAAGTGGAAGCTGACATGTTTTGAGATTACAAATGATTGATCAGAAAAAATACAAGCATGACATCAAGAGATATTACGAAGTATTCTAAATGATACAGTCTGGTTCTAAAGACATCACAGCAGCTACACAAACATAATTGTATTAAAATGCCTTGGCACAAAAATGCTATCTCAGCATATTACTTTCTGAAGACCTCTTGCCTTGTAATATTGTTACAGAACTGCCAATGCAGTAAGTTCTTTGAAAAATCATCCTTCAATATTTTGTATGCCTCAGTGGTTCATATGCCAAATGAAATTACCATACATGCTGTAACAGAGCAGCAAATATTTTATTCATTGAACTTTTTATGACAATACTGAACAGTGTTTATTTTCAACTGCTAATTTTTTTGCTTTCCCTTATTCCATCCAAACCAATTATTCAAGCTTATTTAACTTAGATAAAATGACTAATGGAAAGTAAAGATAAAATACTTAGGTATCTCTGTAAAGTTGTACATATTGTAATATATTTAAAATGTATACATAAACATATGTATAAAAATACACACATATACAATGTATGTGTGTAAGATGTCTCCTCTGAATATGTTGGCCAGCCATTCAAATATGCTTTGTAATGGTATTTCAGTTTCCTGGAATATCATAGCTGGCCTCCAGCTGCCAGTCCAGAAAGTCTTGGGGCTCACATTGTACCTCTGTTGTATCTGTGGCTGGCTCAGGTACCCCCGGGCCTCTCAAGCAGGACCACATGCCTGTATTTAGGTAGATAATCCAGCACTGGAGGTCGTAAGCGGGGGCTGAATTGCACTCAAAGTTGGCATTATTTTGACACACATGGCATTACTCTTTTTCCAGGAGCAAATCTATGGTCAGGCTTTCTGCTTTGGTCACAGATACATCTGGTTGATTTTGGGGTGCTCTGTATTGTTTGTATTGTTTTTTTACAGCACAGTTTTCCTCACAGTGATAGGCATGATGAAAGAACTTAAGCAGGTAAGGAAAAGGAATACAGTTACATCATGCTTGGGAAAACTAAGAAAATTGTCAGGCAGCTAAATTACAGAAATATTGGATGGACACAACTGCTTTGAAAAGGACTGAGATTTCTTGTAGGTTTGTTCAGGTTGCCTACTTTAGGCCTATAGCATTGATAACTGGTTTAGATTATTTCATCCTGATGAGCTTCAATTTCATATATAAGCAGTAATATTGCTTCCTTTTTCTACAAACCACAGTACCTGAGAGACAGAGATGTTTGGCCTCAATATCATGATTTGGGAGGAATTTTGATTCTTCCACTCATTAATGGAAATATTAAAGAACCCCAAACAATGCCAAAAATTGATCCAGAATATTGAATTGCTGCCTCTGTTTGTCTGTTCAGGGAACTCATGGGGATTTACATGGTGACTCATTTCTCTGGAGTATCAAAAACTGGGCCAGTTAAGGTCATACAGAAAAAGTTCAAACAGGTATTGGTAAGGAAGAGAGATAGAAATGATATTTAAATTATGCAAGTTACTGTGTGAATGCAAATTACTAGATTTTCTACAATTTTTTTTCCTTCCTTATAAGAAACTGTCTCAGTTTAGAGACAAGTTTAGGAGAAAAACACTCTGGATTGAGTGTTTCCTCTAAAAAAATGGGTTCCAACAATCCCTTTCCATGAACAAGGAATGAATAGTAGTGGATGGAAGTGAAAAAAACCCCAATTGTTTATTGACAAATAGAGTACCCACACGGCGTGGGAAAAAGGTAAATAAATGCTAGTTATTGTACTGTCAGAACCCTCACACACACATGCTAGAAAAAACCCTCAAAATGCCAGGGACAAATAGCTGCCGAAGAGCCCGAAAGCTCCCTCCACACCCACCTTAAAGATGCAGCAACCATTTTTGGACATAAAGCAGACCATCAGAGAATACACTATCATTAAAGCGCCCCAAGACAGAAATGTCATAAATATTATAAGAAATCTTAAGTGCAGAGAGCTGTTTTAGAACTTCATCGCATGCATGTTTGTCCCTGATGCCTTCAGGACAAAGTGTTAATCAAATGTATTAATGTTTATTGCTACTTTAGTTTTTTTCTTCTCTCATTTGCATAAGAAGATGTCTACTGCACACTTACTTAGTCTAGTTCCTCTAGCTAGTGACACATTAGAGTTGCTACAGAAAGGTAATAAAATTTTTGGGTTGACTCTGCATAGTATTAAACACATTGATTTTTTTCTTTCAAATCAACCAGGGAATATTTATTTCGTTATCTCCCTTAAAAGTTACATAAACAGATAGTCTCATATCTACAAGATGATCTGTGTCTTTTTTTCCTTAACTTACTTTATTTCAGTCTAGACTGTAATAAACAAAGTTTATTTGGAAAAAAAAAAAGTCTGTCTTGCTAGATGGTAACTCTATGTGCCTCATCTTTAAATTAAAAATTTATTTTCTCTTTAGATTAAAAATTTATTTTCTATTCCAGTGTATTTCTAATGTTAACTTTTCCATTAGAAGTAGGATTTTAGGTTAATGTTAAAGCAGACAATACATCATGAATAATTTTAAAGCTTTGGGATCATCTTAATCTTGTCCTTAGCAATGACGGGCTTAGCACAGGTTGTAAAACTTGACTAAGAAACAGATGGACTCTTCATAATGCACTGTGCATCATCTTGTGTTATCATGGCCTGAGCTGAATGAAATTGTAAACTGCATCATGGGCTTCAAACCATACAGTTATATTTTTATTCTTACTCTTCTTTTCAATTCTGTTTTCAGCCATCTGGAACTGTGTATAAATTCACATGCATTCTGAGTTAAAATTTGACAGAAAGCATTGACTCTCCTGGGAGGAAAGTTTTGTATACTAGGAGCTGTTTCTCAATTAGCCTTCTGTACACCAGTTTCCTCTGCTAATTCATTAGGGGTGTACATATGCAAATGTCAGCCTCCTGTAGTGTCTAACGAAAAGCTGTGCACAGGTCAGCCAGGGATGCATACTTAGCCTTCCCTGTCAGTCAAACATGGGTAACTGGAACGGCCAAGCACTTCATGGACACCGGTGTTGATTAATACACTTTTTACGATGGTGTAAGTTTGCCTTCACAACAGTAATTGAAAACGTGTCCCAGGAACAGCAGCTGAAAATAACAATATTTTAGACTTTCCTCTCAAACCAAAATATTCTCATGCCTTTAATCCTCTCCAAATGCCCTTCCCACTTTCCCCCTTCATGCCAGTTTATGAAAGAGAGTCAAATGAAAAAAAAAGAAGAGGAAGGAATCAGAAAAAGTCTGTGTTCAAGGTCTTCAAATTTAAACCATTTATGAATTTACATACAGAAAACTTTATAGCAAATGTAAACTGTCTAAAACACAGAACTGTATAATAATCAATGTAATTGAAATAGATATTGGAGAAAGTCAGGAATTTATGGTCCATTTAAGGTCATTTTAGAGTACACCTTAATTACAGAGAAGCAGTGAATCAGCTAAACAGCACCGTTCTTTGAGCACTCTAGAATTGCACAGTACACACCAAAATGTCATACCCATCATCATTCGGTTTGTTGTCTTTGTTTATGTTGTCATATTCATGGACATGGTTAAAAAAAAAGAAAGACATTCTACTAATAAACAAAACTATTTCTGGTTCATTTCAGTGAGTAAAATATAAATAACAGGTCCAGGAATCCTTCTAAAGGTAAGTCTGTTCATATATGCAAAGACTTTATATAATGTTTAAAATGTTTTATTTTATAGAGATTTTATGCTAAATGCACTAAGCTGTTACCATTAGAGGAATGTAATGTGTGGAAAAAAGTCACAGAATGGTTCTGTGTATTATTAAAATTGAAATAAAAATTTTCAGAATGACAAGACAAGGGTGAAAGATGAGAAAACTGTGTGCAGTGTAGTAGGCAAAAAATACAAGTTTTCATAAATTTGTTTTTATTTTTCCCCTTGATATTTTTCATTGAAGAACAGTTCTAAGATGCCTGAAATGTTAATTGTAACTCACAAGGCCCGAAAGGTTCACCACATGCTATATTTTTACATTATTTCTTGAAGCTTCAGAAAATGCTATGGATGCCTGTGGACAACCATCATTTAGCTCTCCTGGGAGAGTAGCAGGAGTAGATCACATGTAGTCATAATGGTGCTTTGTTGCCAAAGGAAAGCATGTAGCCAGACTTTACAGTCTCCTGGATCTCAGTAGTAAAAATATTGTCAATGATCTGTGTCAGGCCTTTCACACTATCCTGATTGTTCCAGATGAACTGAGGAGATATTTGGATTTCATGCTTTATCTGTGAGAGGCATTTTCAACATTTTTTTGCTAGCATCTTACTGAGGTTATTTGTCTGCTCACCTGGGGAGGTTCTCAAACCTGTCACTCATGAGACTCTACTTGGAAGGCGTGATTAGATAGCCCCTAGAAATGAAAGATGTAAACAGTGTCATAAATGATTACTGTCTCTTGAGACATCCTCATTTTGCCAGAGAAGTAGAATGTTGCAGCTGGACAAGTGCAGCCTCATTCTTGATTTCAACTGTGATGACTTGCAAATATAGGAAATAGGTAAACATGCTGTGACCAGAGGGCACATAAATATGACCCAGTGATAATAAGCAGCAAATCTCATTCACTATATCTCAGAAATAGTTCTTCTTTATAAAAATTCAAGGTGAGATAACAAGTGGCAAAATGCCTGCAGCATGCTTAAGGCTAGTACAGTGTTTTCTGTTTTTTCTTTTACTGGGTGTCCTAACAGATACCCAGCAAATGAAAATTTACAGATTTGCTGTGTCTTCAGTCAAAATTAGAGGTTATATGGCCTGTTAACTCTGATAGCTATTAATAGATTTAATCTTTTTTCCCTTCACTTCTCAAAATTGTCACTTAAGTGGAGTACCTTTAGTTTTCTAAAGTAAATGTAATTGTTAAAGATAAAGGATAAAATCCTAGCCAACAGAGTTGTCTGTGCCTGCAGTGTACTTAGGATGTACATTAAGTTGCTAAGTCTTCCTTTAAGGTCAAAATTACAGATTTTGAAGCAGTTCATAGAACACCACTAGGTATTAAAAACCCTGTTATTTATTTTTAGCAGCAAAACTCAATGTAGAGTTGTAGAATGCACCAATTGCACCAAAGAGAAAAATCATCCAAACTTTAGATTTCCTCAGCCTTATCACTCTAGGTGACCTAAAGTATGGAGTTCTTTTTATCTTAGAATAAGTTTTAGTTTGGTTTTAGCCTTTTAGCTCAATGTATTCAGCACATTTTCAAGATTTCAGCATTTGCAGTCAGGCCAATCGTGATAAGTTCAGCTGTTGTATACAGCACCTGAAAGGAAGTTTTTTTCATAGAATCACAGAATGGATTGGGAGGGACCTTGAAGATCCTGCAGTTCCAGGCTCCCTGCTGTGGGAAGTGACATCTACTAGATGCAAGGTTGATCAAGACCCCATCCAAACTGAGGTTGACCACTTCCAGAGATTAGGCATCCACAGCTTCTCTGGGAAACCTGCTTCAGTGCCTCACCACCCCTACAGTAAAGAATTTCTGCCTAATATCTAATCTAAATCTACTCTCTTTTAGCTTAAAGCCATTCTCCCTTGTCCTTGTAAAAAGACCCTCTCCAGCTTTCCTGTAGGGGCCCTTTAGGAAGTGGAAGCCCACTAAATGGTCTCTGGGGAGGCTTGTCTTCTCCTAGATGATCAGCACCAACTCTCCCAGCTTGTCTTCATAGGACAGATACTCCAGCTCTCTGATCATCTTTGTGGCCTTCTCTGGACTCATTCCAAGAAATCCATGTCTTTCTTGTGTTGGGCTAATTTTAATGCAACCCAGATAAAATAGGAATGCAAGCAAATTTATAGTTTTCTAATAATATTCCTAGAAAACCAGCAGGAAAGATTAACAGATAATTTTAGAGAGAGTGTCTTTTGACAAAATATGAGTAAGAGTCAACTCAGCCTTAAACATAATTAATTTAAATCTGTAGGGAAAAAAAAAGGGAAGTTCTGGAATTTATTTTGCACCTTAATGATTCATTAAAAAGCCTTGACTTGCTATCCTGTAGAAATATACCTGAAGAGATGAACAGCAGAATGACAGCGTTATTCAGATTTTTATAATTTTGGCTTCATAATGTGAGGGAAGAGTGTGAGTGTGTGAATCAGCACATGCATGTAGCCAAGGCAACCACCAAGCCAAAGCTAAAAGGCGAGGAGTAAATTTATTTCATTACCTTGCTTATAATGCTGGGCAGCAGAGACACATGGGGACAGAGGCTCTGTTAGGCTTAGTTTATCCCGGCACCAAGCACTGGGGAGAGGGAGGCCTCTCTGCCTGCCCCAAGATAACAAAAGGCTTCCACATGTCTGTGAGAATGTGTTATCTCTCTACAAGAATTCTGCTTCTCAAAACAGGCAGAGGATAAACCACATTAAGCATAAAAAATGGGAGTTTTCCCATGATGACTTCTTTATTTATAGCAATATTTAGCATTCCCAGCTGCAAAGTTATTTTGAGTGAGACTAGTCCCTTCTTGTCACCAAATCTTCCAGTTTTAACCCTTTCCTCCCAGCAATGAGGTTGAACACCACAAAACTTTTGGATTTTCTGGTTTTATGTTTAGAATTGTAGTTAGATTTAACACTTCTGAATTGGATAGATTAATAAATGACACAGTCTTGAGGTGATCTTTTCAGATCTACCCATCAGCTTTACGAATGTTCCTACTGCTACTGTTCTGAGCTGCTTTGGGCAAAGATTGGTTGTTTGAGTGCTCTTTTGTGGTCTATGAAACTTGAAGCAATCAGAGTAACATCAAATTCACCTTTACCTTTTTCCTTAGGGCTTAAACTTCACATCCAGAAGTGGAAGTGGTTTTGTCACTGCAAGTCTCAGTTATAATGTCATGCACATTAAAGCTTTATACTGGTTTTTACTCATCTACAGAAATAAATGGCCAAAGTGGGTTTTTTGAGTTAAGGATGGGTAGAAAGAGATCTAAGATCTACACATTTATACTGGGCATATAAATGTTCTTGTGACAGTTACAGATATCAAAAGGTTCTTAGAGTTATAATTTTTGTGTGTATGTGGGGAAATCACAGTAAATCTCTTACAGTTGTGCATAGATGAAGAGATGTCAAAAAAGACAATAAAAGACAGGAGGAGAATTATTCAGAACACCATCAGTGCACAAAAATGAGCAAGACGAGGCTATTTACAATCTGAAATCAAGCGTAAGTTTTTTACTCAGTAGCTTCCAACCCATCTCTTGACCTGAATTACTCAACAATATTGTGGGTTGCCATTTATTCTGTCTTACCTTCTTTTTTATTCTTTACTGAGAACAGAAAAGAACTATGGAACAGTTATTTTCATGACACTGAACAGTTGATTTTTGTTCCTCTTCTACTTTATTGACCACTATAGCAATATATAAATAAAAGTACTCTCCTCTAGAAAAGCCAGAATTTAAAACAGTAAAAACCCTTTGTTCAAATGAATGATGAAAATGTCCTTTATGTCTGGAGATTTTAATGGTAAATCTTCTTTCTCTTCATCTTTCTCTGTTCTTTGACATTTAGCTGGTAAATTCAATAGCTTTCATTAGGAAGAGGGTCCTATTTCTAAAGAAGAATGTGACTCCTACTTTCCTTTTGCCTTAAGATTTGGCACTGGCATTATTTATACTTTTATCCAATAAAGAGAAGCTTTCTGGAAAGTGATTCATGTTCTGTCTGTTTAAAGAATGCAGTGGCATATACTCCCCTCAAAGGGGAAAGAAAAAGAAGGGGTTTTAGGCTTTTTTTATGTCACGTCTCTCGTCTTTATATCATTTTAATGATTCCTTTAGTTTTTATGAAATGGAGGCTTTATTGACTAGTCAGCCTAAAACACAGTGCTAAATATTATATATGAGCTAAATAAGTTGATTGTTATTTTGCCAACTAAATGTCTGAAAAATATGAAACTCCCCATTGTGATTGTCTAAGGAGAAATCTCATTTTATCTCTGAACAATCTATAGTGATGCTACATTTTGGGTTGGTTTGCATTTATGCCAGAAGTGAACTGAAGAAGTACAAAAAAAAATTAGGGGAGAAAAAGGAATATTTTAGGAAAATTAATTATTGCTTTAATTTAAATAATAGTTAATGCCTTCAATTTTGGGGTTCTTTTTTAGATGGACCTTTCTCGTCCAAAACAGTGGGTTGCAGAGGCAAAATCCATTCTTCCTTCATATATATGCTCAGGGTATAGCAAGAGTTAATACTGGCTATTTGCCTGCTGCTTTTCTTTTCCAAAACCACCCCTTAAACTTGCAAACTTACAAATAGTAAGACAATAACAGAAGCCTCCAGACACACAACAGGCTAAGCAACTTCTAACTCTTGAGCTATCATATTTTTAGAATAGCAACTGTAGTAGTCCTTAGGACAGCAAAGCAAGGGAAAGATTTTTCCAGCTAAGGAGAGAAAACTCATGCTAAAAGGCTAAAGGCTACTGCTCTAAATGAACTTACTTGCAGAGAAAACTTAGGTGTTCCTTGTGTGCAGAAAAGTTTTTAAGGTCTCAGTGGAAGAGTTACCAGCTGCAGGGTTCCAGTGTTGGTGAAGCTGGGCATTTAGTTTCTGTCTCCAGAATCAGACTACCAGTCAACTAGAACAATTTTTTAAAAGTTGGACCATTAAGAGAAATATTTCCTTTTTAGGGAATTAAAATGTACAGTATCAAGTTTTATATACATCTTAGTTGATTAACCTTTTCTTCAAAGAAAAATGCAGGGATTATGTAATCGTGTGACTGCACATGCCAGTGGTTCCAAGGAAAACATTAAATACTATAAACCCACAGGAATGGCTGCCCTACAGCAGAGACTGTGAGGCCTAAGTTACTTCAACTGAAAACAGAAATTATCAATCAAAATCATTTCCTGAGCCAGAACATGCCTTATTCTACTGAAGCAGGAAAATTCACACCCTTTAACATGAGAACAGAAATGGAGAAAAGGCCATAATTCACATGAATCCTAAAAGGTTCTTTAGGAAATCACAAAATATTTGAGGCTGAAAGGTGCCTCTGGAGATCAACTACCCTAAATCCACTTCTCAAACCAAGGTTAGCTACAGCACATAACTCATGTCGGATTCTGAGGATCTCTGAAAACAGAGACTCCACAAACTCACTGGGCAACATGTGCTAGTGCTTTGTGATCCTCACAGTGACAAAGTAATTCCTAATGTTCAGAGAGAACCTCCTATGTTTCAGGTTTTGCCCATTGCCTCTTGTCCCATCATTGAGCGCCACTGAGCAAAGCCTGGCTGTCCTCTTTACACGCTCCCTTCAAGTATTTCCATTCATTGATGAGATTCTCCTGAACCTTCTCCTCTTCAACAGTCCCATCTCTTGCAGCCTTTACTTACATGAGAGGTACTCCAAAACCTTGGTCATTTTTGTGGCCATTTTTGGGCCTGACAGCTTTCAAACTGCTAGGTTTTTTTTCAAGGATGTATGGTACAGATGATAGTCAAAGGCACTGTATAAAGCTTACCGTAAGAGGAGTAAGGCAAATTGCAAATGCTTGCTTTTTCAAGAATCAGACTATATCTTCATTAAGTTTTAATGTACTGATAGACTTTGGGTGCTGTTAACCAGACTTTTGTCACTTGGAAAGCCAAAAGAATTGCAGGGTGAAATTGGTGAGAGGCTCTTCTTGTGTCTGGGAGGAAGCAAAAGAAAAGTTATTAATTCATAAAGAAGGCAGGGCCCAGACTTAGCATCTTTGAAGCTCTTTCAAACTATTTCTTAATTCTTTTTCAAGGAGTACTGAGTTTTGAAATGAGCCGTGAAGGTTCATGTATGGAGATGTCTAAGACTCATATCAAGAGAAATGCTCATAGCTTCTTGCGTCTTTAAATGGCCTTGCAAAGCTCTGGTTCTTGCTCAGAGTGTTTATTTAAAAAGGGCTTAAGGTACTACTTTTTGGTGAGGTGAGCACGCAGGAGAAACACAACAAAGTTCTCAGATGGTTAAAAAAACAAACTTTACTGGCAAACTTTAGAAGGTCAGGAAGTTGGCAAAATTTAAAGCAAATATTCAATCAAAACAAAGCATTTCACAAAGCATTGACTTATTGAACTCTAACCCATCCAACCTTAAGAAGAAATAAGGAGCAGAAAAGGACAGAAATCGAGAAAGAGAGAAAAGCAAGATCTAGCAACTGCCTCTTGGATCCTAGCATGGATCATGGAAACAGTGCTGGATTGTAGAAAGCGAAGGATTTTTGGATGAAGCTTAACCAGATGTTTTTTTGCAAATCCTATGTGTGCCACAAGAATGAATTAGAATTAATGTGCAGTAAAAGCTTCTAAAAACTCAACAGAAAGTGCTTTGCTCTTCAGAACACCTTATTGCAGTGCACTGAATTGCTAATGTAAAAGCTCACAATGCACTCACAGATGCCCAGGAACTAATTTTCTTTGTCATTCACAGACAGACTATTTGAAGGTGGAAAGCCCCATCTTTTTAAGAGAGAAATTGACCAGGTGATGGATCATTTGTAGTAGCAGCTGCTTTGGAGCTAAAACTATAGAAAGTGTTCAGATGAAGCTTGCAGGTTAGAATTCAGTCAGTGCAGAAGATGACTTCACAGCACCTGGGCAACTGGTTGATTTCCTTCAATACTGGTGGTGTACATTTGGGGATATGGTTTGTTTTCTTTGTGAATGTTGACATTGTTAAACTAATGATCTGAGCAAACTTAATGTATTTATGTGTATGAGTAAATATGCCCATGCTCACACATACAACAGACACGTGCACACCAAACATGTTGTGGTGTTCATAAAGCCTTCTACTCTGCCTTTCTTCAAGCGTTTAACCACAGAAATCTTGCTGAAGGAACTTTTGCTGGTGCACATGAAAAAAAAAAAAATCAATGTGTCCTCAAACAGCTGTTTCTATGTAAAATACCTTAATGTAGTTAATTAGTACTGACCTTTTAGAATATTCATCATGCCATTGCTTTATTATCCTGAAAGTTCACTTTAAAGGAGGCATAGCTGGTCCTGCAGGGAGAGGCTGAAAGAAAACGCAGTTGGGTTTTAATTTTATGCAAAAGTAACTGGTTTCTGCTGGAGAGCCTTAATTTGCATCATCATTATGCATACCATATTTATTTTGTGCTTCTGTAAACTTTCTTAGATTATATTCATGTTTAGATGGTTACTGTAGTAGAACACGAAAGTTGCTTTTACTGAAATTGATTAATAGTCATACTTTAACATATTTTCATGCAAAGCAAAATATTTTCATCCAAATAAGCAAATCAGTAAAGATTCCTCAAATACCATCATCTGTCCATTGAAGAATAATCATCAGGATTATTATTAAGGGTCTATTTAATACCTGATGTGAATAATTTCTTATGAGTGTTCAGTCACTTTGTGTAAAGATGCATAAGATTATTGTTGTTGATTACTTAAGTTTCCCTGTTTTCTGTTAATATTTTTCTGGAGCTCTTCTGCGCAGGCTTCATCTGATGTTTTAGAAAGAAACTCAAACATGATTATCTAATAGTAAGCCTATCAAAAAAGAGCTGATGCAGGTCATAGCCATGGATATTTTTGTATTCCCTTATTTAGCCATTCCACATGAAAATGAAAAATCTTTGAAAAACTGCTTCTATATCCAAACAAGATATACTGTTTTTATATTACAAATGAGAGGTGCAGACACATGACTGAAAATCTACATGGATTCTTACATACATATTCTTATTTTTCAGGGTTTTCAGAGTGCTTCCCAATGCATAGGAGGCTTGCACCTTGCAAAATGCTAGTCTGGATTTCTGCAGTTTTAAAATTAGTACTGCTGTAGTTGGGTTATTCTGGTGAATCTTGCCTAGCTAGCTGGTGGCACTACTAAATTTTCCAGTTTACAAGTTACTAACTACCAAAGATAAGTTTAAGGGAAATTCACTTCAAAAAAATGGCCATCTCAGCAGGGTTAATTCAAGAGTTTGATATTTATCTATGAGGTCATGTAGTGAAATAAGCACACTTGTGTTTATTGTGTCTTGTTTTCATATTCGTGTCAAGTATATTGGATAATCTCCAAGCTTCCATAAAAATGCATCTGATTTTATAAATGTAAACAGAGCCAGTGAAATTTCTGCTCTGACATTTTTACACAGGCTGGAGAAGGAATTATTCATAAGTCAAAAGGCTTGTAGTGGGCCACGCAAGTGCAGGAAGCGACAGTGTTCTGCTGCACCAGTGTTTCCATCTCCGCAGTAGCAGCAGGACAAACTTCCTTTGGATGGGAGGGCTGTCTTAATCATCTCTCCAATAAATCAAAGAGGTAAATAAATGAGGGAATTGGGAAGAAGTGAATGTGTATATAACTCCAAGAGAGCACACAGAGAAATAGTCTATAAACCCAGTATGTTTAAGTAGGAACAGATGCTCATTAAGGACATACAGTGAGAATGGAGGACAGCAGGATTCCTGAGACTGCATCTGGGAGCTGGATATACAGAGAAATCTGTTAGATTGGGTGTTCACTCATATAGCTTAAAGATAGATTACTGTAAACATTTGCAACTGTTTTGTATTTCACATTTGCTTTAAAATTGTTTTTTTTTAAATTCTACCCTGAGTTAAAGAAAATACTGAGGTGTGTCAAAATGCTTCTGACTAATTTTAAGGGAAAAGGAAGTCTTGAACACAAAATCTGGACTGCTGGATACACTTTTTATGATAACCTACCTTTGCAACAAATTATTTTCAGGCTTGACACATAGGCATAACTTGTCCCAGTCTGAAAATTTGCATCTCAGAAGCCAGGAAAGGGACTTTCTCACTCAGAGATAGATGACATTTGAGAAAGTTCTTTCAATGTGAAAGTAATAGAAAGTTCACATGAATGTCCCAAACTGCAAAGGTCCTTACAGTTGTTCATACTTGAAAATAGAAATGCAGCCCTTTACTAAGTGTATTTTCAAAACTTACCACAGAGGGGCCACACTTTGCCCCGAGTCTCTGTGTGCTGCTGTTCTGTTGTAAAAAACCATTTCAGCAGAACCACATGAGAGTAGAAGTGGGAAATTTGGGCAGAGCTGGGCAGGTAAATACAAGGATGCATGGAGATACCCATATTCCCCTGAACTAATTCATTCTTCAGTGTGTGCTTTAGGTTCCAGCATCAGGCATCAAATAAAGCTTAATTAAAACTCCTAACCTGATTTTGCAACTGCTGTTGTTTCTGCTAATGCCATTCATACTGTCCAAGGATAAATAATCTCATTGACCAAATGGAAGTACTTTTTAGGGGGATGCAAATTCAGTGCATCTTACTCAGCACTTGTTCTGTCATAAATGTAAGCAATCTCTGACTGTATGTGAAGACGTTACACTTCCCATGGGCAATAAAGAAGTGAATTTTTAGCTAGTGTCATGCTTCTTTCTGTACCTGATGATTAATGTGCTGGTAAAAACCTTCATGCACACTTAATCATTCATAACCAAATATAACTGATTCTGTGCTGCTAAAAGCTTCAGCATTTATAATTAAATGACAACAGTGGAAAGAAACCTGCAAAATCTGGAAATAGGCAGTTTGAAAGCTTAATAATAATGTCTAAATCTTTCTCCATATTGCACAGTGGTATTTAAAGGCATTTCTTGGTGGGTTTTATAATGAGGGAGGGACAGCTCCTTCACAGTATTTTCTTGGGTACACTCTGTTTCCTTGACTAGGGATTTAAAAAATGGGGCAGTGCAAGAGCTGCCTAAACATCTTTACAGAAATACATATTTCAAAGTTTGTTTGAAGCCAGGGGTATGAATTTTCAGCATGTGAGTTTGAAGAAAATTCTCAAGAAGACAGCTTGTTGGTTGTGAAGATTGTAATAGGGATGGGAGGGGCAGTCTTGAGATTCTTCTTTCTCATCTAGGAACTCTCTTTTACTAAATTAGGGTGTTTGCTCATCAGAAATAAATTATTGCCAACATTACAAGACAGTCCTATCAGTTCTTCCTTCACCTGCCTCACCTTAAAAGAAAAGGAAATTTATCTTCAATCTCCCAGCATGTGAGAGGGGGTGTCAGACTCTGAAGGACTGGATAGAAGCATGTGCATGTTCTCAGGTCACAGCCTGAGTGCAAGCTCAAATTAGAAAAAAGATAGTTAATGAATTTTGGCTAAATTTAGATTGACCTGATCTTATAAATTCAAGAATACAGATTCATTATTTTTCAAACTGTTCTTCCTGTAACTTTTATGATTTAACATAACTCATCAAAAGTTATCTTAGATAAAAACTGAGTATTATCGAAAACATATATATGTATTTAAGTCAATTTGCCTATGGATATAAACTGTTTTCTGAGAATGTTGGGCATTATAATTTTAGTATTTTCATGTAATTCAATAAAAGAAATTAATAAACCCACTTTTAAATTCATGTCTTTAAACAGGCTTTTTACTGTTTCACTCAGTTGGGAAGATGTGAAGCAGTCACAGAAGGGAATAAATTACAAGATGTTTCCACTTTGTGGGGTTATTTTTTCCATTTTTTGATGTTCCCCTAAAACAGGTGTAATAGATGAATCAGTGCTCTAATTCATTAATTCCCTGAAGCTTGAAAGAGATATCTTAGGGCAAAAGAATGCGGAAGCTATCCAAAGCAATGCAGTATTCAATTATTTATCTGCCTCTGTCCTTAAAAAGTGCTCCAGTTCCAGATCTTCCCATTTCTCTTATATAATTAATGGGGGTATAAAATAAAGCTCAGAGAAACTTGGCTGGATTTGAAAGCACATGTACTTTTGTTCACCATAAAAAGTACGTAGGCATATGCACACCAGCTTCTGCTTGCTTGGTCAGCAAATACTTGACATATGTCATGTGTTTCACTGTGTCCTGAAAGTGAAGACACCTGTTTAACCAAGCACATTAGTTGTAAGTGCAATTTTCAGGAAAATATCTGCAGAGATGTATAAAATATATGTTTAAATTTGCAACTAAGTGTATTTATAACATATTTCTTAGGCCTGAAGTATTATTTTAACTTAGGCATACTGAGATAGACCTCAGAAGGTGACATATTGCTATCAGTTTAGTCACCACAGGCAACGTTTTGCAAAAGGAACAGAAATCTTCACTCTAAAATACAGAATGGATGATGGCATGTTCTTGGAAAGAAAAAGGTTTAGGTATATTCTTCTGGCTGAAGAGAGTGTTGAACCCAGATCTTCCATTTAATAGGTAGACTCTAAGGTGAGAACCACCACTGCATTCCTCAGGTGCTTCTTGGCTTCTCTTTCTTGTAACAAATTAAGAAATCAACTACTTGCCTCAAATGAGATGTGTAAAATCATTGTGTGTCATTGCAGAAATTCCAAGTTGTTCATCCCACCACTTCAATAATCCCCAAACAGATTCTAGACCCCATCTCTCTTCTGCTTTTGTTTGTTTTTTAAACTTGTCATAATCAAAAATCAATAGATGCCTTATTCCTAAACACTCTCTTCCTCACCAATGGGAAAGCCCAGATCAGAGTAGGTAGCTACAAACTCACACAACCCATGCTCTGAACCAACTTGGCATCAGACTTGTGAAATTAAAACACTCAAAATTCAGTGGCTAGACTTCTGAAAGCATGTGTGTGCCAAAGATTATTTTAAATATCAGGCTTTGTATATCTGAGGATGCAAATATCACAAATGTCAGCTGAGGATATTACTGTTTGATACATGTAGAACTTTGGCTCCTAAAGACACAGGGGACTTTGAAAGACATTGACTTGTGCATCCATTCATGGCAGTAAATTGTAGATATTTGTTACATTATAATAAAAATAAGCCTGATATCAAGTAATATTTTAAAAATATAGCAAATGCTTTTGGGCCTTGGTTTTTAGGTTTTTTTGATTTTTTAGAAGATGATGTTGGAGATAGATAAATGTGATAAAGAATATTTAGAACATTGTTACTAGATTAGTCACGGGTGTCACATATATTATTACATATACTGAGGAAAAAAGTGTGTGCTTATGAAATTAATTAACTGATTTGTAGACTGACTTTTCCAAGAAATATAAAAAAAATTAGGTTATATGGTTGAACACAGAATGCACTTTGTATTTGGATTCTCTGTGTCGTTTTAAGATAAGTAAAATGCAATAAATATAGCATTTCACTACTGATGAAGTCTTCGGTTTCTAGAAATCACCCATCTCCAGCAAGTGAATACCAACCAGTCCAGCTGGGGACACTTTCTTACACTGTTTGCCACTACAAATATTTTAAAATGCAGTGCATGCTTTTTTCTTCTATCTAGAAACCTGTGATATAAGAAAATGTGCCCATGGATAAATACATTCTGTTTCAAAGCATCCCTCTCCCAGGCTTGCTAGACTAATCTGCATAACTTACAAGATTCTCTTCAAGGAGACAAATGTTCTATTGAGGTCACAAGGACTACTGTTTCCTTAAAATTCAGGTCCTTTTTTACACTCTGATTTACTAATCTGAGCCTTTCAACAGGAGAAAATGGATGCAAAAATCATACTATTAAGTGTGGTAAATATAGTAATTTATAGGATTCAGCCCTTGCAAGTTTCCTGTTCAGAGGTTAACAAAAGTACTTATTTCTCTGTGTCTGGGGCTGATTTAGTACTAGAAACACCAAGTAAATACAGTTTGCCCTTGAAAAGTGCCATGGTTTAGGAATGCAAGGCAGTATCTTTATTTTGAAAACTGCGTGAGCTCTGTGGATAACAGGTTTCTCAATTTGCACACATTAAGTAGACCTTTCATCTTGGTTTGAATGTTTAGTTTACAGTAACCCAGGTCATGATGTGTGACTCTGGGAGCAGAGTAAATAAAAGCACAACTTTTCCTTCCCCTTTGTGAGAAACGAAAGAGCGGGGAGGAAGATGCCTTAGCAGCTGTCATTGCCAAAGATTATTTAAAAGCTGTAAAAGCCTTCATTTGCCTTCAGGAGTTGTGACATATGGTCAGAAATGGTTTGAAGATTTATTGTCATCTTTGTTGGATGAGATTCAAAGTGTTCTTTAACAAGGATCTTGTCCCTCATCATCCATGGAAAAATCCTTCAGAAATTGTAAAGCATACAGAAAGCAGAGCATCAGAGTTTTTAATGATATTTTTCATTTTTTTTTCAGGAAAGGCATTAAGCAGGGTTTCCAGATAAAAGAAAGGGATTATTCATGGTAAAAGTGAACCTTATTTTTCACTTGCAATCCATTTTTTTAATGTGAGACCATTTAATCACATGCATTAATGCCAGATTGTTCCTTACGCAGTTAATTAAAATTTCAGGTGCAAACTGCACGCTACATATCACAAAGCCATCCAGTTGTGACTTGAAGGCATAAAGTTTCTCCGTGCAATTGCGGCTATCCATTTTGTCTGGACTTCCCTCCCCCAATAGTTAGCAGACGTGTATTTCACATTTTGAAGGCATGATGAGACCTTTCTGCCCATGAAAGCCTATCAAAACTTGTGAGGCCAAGAAAGCAACAGGAAGGTACCAAATGACAGACTGCATGATCAAGCAGAGTAAAGGCTAATAGCAAAGGGAAGACAAATTGCCTCACACAGAAATACTTAGAACCAAAAATAGCCCCACTTGCAGGTCTGCAAATGGTAATGGACAAATCATCTCTAACTTAATTTTCCAAGCTGAAGGTACGTGGAACAGTACTGTGCCTGCTCTCACTCCCACTGCCTGCTGTACCTGTGGGAATTTAGAATAAAGCCTGACACAATGAATATTGAAAGGCACACTGATCTCAAGGTATATGAGGTACCAGTGAGATATGGCAAAGGGCACCTTTCTCATCCCTCTCAAATTTTACATAAGTCAGACTGATTTAAGCTTTAGCTGAATAAAATTCTCCAATCTTAGCAGGCTTGACAAGAATTTATTGTGTTCCAGCAGGAGAATAACATGGAAACATAATGCTTCAATCATATTTTTAAAGGTAACTTCACAGTATAAAGTTATGGTGCATGCATGGTAGAATTATAGTTACTTTCAGATTCAGTGTCCTTGGCTGTTTTCTGAATAACAATAATATATCACATAAGCGGGAAGTGACTGTTTACATATGTAAAACTTCTCACTGTCTCCTAAATCGAGAATGCTGCCACATTACTGCTCACAGTGGGAGGAGGTGAAAGGCACTGTGGAAACCTTTCACACTTTCATGAGGAAAGTGATCTGGTAGTAGTGACAGGCAGAGAAGCCAAGTAAATTCATTTGCACCAGGGCTTCTTGGAGCACTTGGAAAAATGAAGATCAGTGAGAGGAAGACAGACTTGTTCTGACTCTTGGACAGGGAGTTTTATCACTCCTTTGATTGTGTTGCTGTTGTCACTGACATTTTCTTGTCCTCTTTTTTATCAGAGGGAGGGTATGACTAACTTCTTGTCATGCTCTTTGCTATGTTTCCAGGTAGAGTGAAATCTCAGTCAGAATTACATAAAAATGAAACCACTCATTCTGACATCCATTTGCAATCCAGGACAAAAGGAAAGAAAAAAAAAAGTTTGAACAAAAACTATTTCATCTAATCTTTTAGGTTCTGGCTACATAAGTGATGACAAATTAGGTCAGTCTGGAGCTGTCCTCTGGCAGGGGGGCCATCACACCCCTATATTCAGTTCTCTACCTCAAGTGTTGCTTCACGCAACATGCCCATGGGCACAGTGGTTGCCTTTTGCTTCTCCTAATTCCATTTTTCCCATACATGCCACTGCAGAAAGGAAAATAGTCCATAATTGTCCTGCTTTGTGTTTCTTCTGTGTTTTTACCTGCTTTAGTCTTTCTTCAAGTGCCCCAAACTTTCTACAGATCTTCATTCTTCCTGGCAGGAGCTATATTTTCCTGGCATCAAGACCTTCCTAACCCTTAGACTGTATTTTTTTAGTCTTGGTTTGCATAAAGTTGCAGAAATCTACCAATATAGGGCTTCCCATCTGCTTGCACTATTAACAGTGAGTGGTAGGAATAACACAAATGTTCAAAACAGAGCTGCCAGACCTGCCTGAGATGCTCTCCTCTCTCATACCGGGGCTGGTGCACTGCAGCAAGTTGAAAGCAGACTTCAAGGCATGAATGTCCCTCAGCACTGTGAAAAACACCCCCTTCCAGTCTATCCAAGGGTTCAGACTGACAAATGTGTTACTAGAGGAGCACAAATGTGGTGGGAATGTCACCATCGAGGAGAAGTCAAAACAGTATGTGTCCTCAGAGAGTGTCATGGGACTCCTGATTGTGCGGGCAGGGAATTCCCTGCTGACAGACAGGCATGGCTATGCCAAATACCCAATTGGCAAGGCCACTGGAGAGGGCTGTCGTCCTAATGCCCATCTCCATGTCAGAATTATGGGATGGAAATCAGGAAGGAATACATAGTAACAGAAAAATACAGTTTGCTGCAGAGTGGGAGGGGAACCAGCCTTGATAAGGAGCAATATAAATCCTTTTCTTTCCACACCTACATCTTGAATAACTAGGATGAGCTATCCAAAGTGTTAGTGAGGCAGTCTTCACTGCTGCTTTTCTTTGACATCAGAAAGATGAATCAATGCAGGCCCATGTATTGCGCCTCAGAAATTGCTCCAACAGGGTATGCCTCACGGTTTCTGAGATGGAGAACTAAGCCCTAACAGTTTTCTGAATCACTTGAGATTTGTTCCTTATTAGTGCTAATTTAAATTTTCTCGAGAACGTTGGTAGCGAGTCTGTCACAGGCAGAAAGTCATCCTCTTTATTTTTAAGGATGGAAAGATTATACTTGGAAGGAAATCTTAGTCCTTTTCATTTGATTTTTACATGAATCACTCAGATACCACTCCATGATTTAAATTAACCTTGTTGCTACAGTTACATAGCTATTCATGCTCTCTGATGGCTTTTAATTCCTAGTCTATCTTCAAACACCTGTTTTTGAACACAGAGCCAAGGCATATATATGACATATACCAGCTCAAATGTATTGCTGGGAACTTCTAATAACCTGTCCCATGGATACTTATTGTCTCATTAAATAACTTATGAAAAGGAGTTTGAATTATCCACATTAAATGATAGCTAGGAGACCTGCATAATGAATTTATAAGTTTATCCTAATCAAATGCTGTTTTCCAGATATAATTTCTTGACTGAGCCTTGGGCTAAGGATAGCTCAGTAGGGGTCTAATTATAGTGATGCTTCTAGTATGAGAAATAGTTGCTTTCCCTTATGGGAAACTTTCTGTAGACTAGTAGGTCAAGATAATGAAGCACTGTTTGTAAGTCTGGAAAACTGCAAGTAATAGCTGCTTTTCTTAGAAGCTGATGTAGATGGTTTTGAGGAAATTTGTGAAATACTGTGAAATACTTGTCATTGCTTCCAGAAAGTAATTCCAGTGAGTAGGATGTACTTTATTTAATATACTGCATTAGAAATGTCAGCATGCATGAGAATAACAGATCATGTGGCTGAAGGAACTCATTGCTTCTAGAAGAAAATCAATATATAACCATTAAAATAAAGCCTCTTTTCAGTATAATGGGGGACAACATTTTCAAAGAACCTATAATATGCCTACAAAAACATTCACTCCAAGAATAGGTGCTATAACTGATCTTACCATTCATGCACCATAAAACCATTTTGTCTCTTACATTTTGTGTTTGCACAGTGAGCTGTAGGTCTGTAAATACAAATGAAAATGGAAAATTCTTTGTACCTGTACAAAAATGGTAATTAATTCTATTGTTGTGCATACATTTTAAGAAATAAGCAGAATAATAGAGTGAGACTCTCTGAATCTGTGGCAATAGGCATTTTGAAGAAAGCTGAATTATGTGGGTAACAGAACACTGGAACAATCAGGCTTTTGACTTAGGCCTTAACTGCTTCACAGCTATTAGCACATTGCATACCAAGGTCAGGGAAGATTTTCTCTTCTTTCTCTGGTGTGAAGACATGTGGTCTCAGAAGAGGAAAAGGCAAGCAGATCTGTGTTTGAATCCTTAGGTATTGATTTGAGGCAGGGTTCTGCAATTATTTTGCATAGTTTTTGTTGCCACTGCATCTATTCTGTTTTCAGTTTTACTTTATGGAATAGCTTAATATAAGTGCTATCAGTGGAGCATTTCTTTCCCATTAAACACTGCCATAATTTGCAGAACATAATGTAAAGTTGATGAAAAAATACTGGTATGTGGTTTTCTAACATCAGCTATAGTTGATTATAGGTTTCTTAAGAAAATTAGGAAATCAGTCAGAAATTACGAGAAAACAACATGATCTTCCCAATATGTAAAAAAAGAGTCAGGGAATTTCTTTCTTACTATTGATTTGGCTCTGATGGAATCTCCCATATTTTTTCTCACATCTCTTGTCATTGACAACTAGTTCTTAGAATAGGTTTTAGCTAAGTTATCTGACTCAATCCTTCTAATTGTTAGAGAATGTTGGAGTCATGTTGAATTTTGTGTTACAAAACATTGCAAAATTGGACCTTTGAGATGTATTGGCTTCAGTTTCATTTACCTCTTACTGGAGGGTGTAAAGATAAAAAGGCTGAGAAGACACAGGGCCATTAGCAGCTCGGAATGAAGGGCTGCTTTCAGATCTCAACACATAACTTGAAGTGAATATGAAGAAGAAATGTAAAATAGGTGTCGTGGTTTGACATGGAAGTGAATGTTTTCAGGAAGTTAGGTCAAACAAATCAGTGGTCAAGTTTGGATATTGGCACCTAAAGTGACCACTGAAGGTATGGATACGCCTCTGAGAACACAGAGGGTTAAAAGCAGGAACTCCCAAGAGCTCGCTCTCTTTGGTTCCGGTCAGGGTGCTGTGCAGACCTCCCCTGCCCAGCCATGGGGCTGGGTGGGGGAGGGGAAGCCATGAGGCCTGGTCGAGGTGAGCCGAGGGGTAGAAGGACTGGAACCGAGCCAGCTCCTGTGGACGGAAGGGTGGAGAGAAGCGGAGATGTCTTTGTCATCCCCCCCCAGAGGGAAGAGACAGAGAGTCCGGAGGGCACCTGTAACTTTGCCGGTGGAGGAGAAGGGGGTGGGGGGGGAAGGTGCCCAGCCTTGGCCTTGGGAATCGGCTGCTGGGCAGAGATATCAGCCGTCCAGGGAGTCTGAGCTTTTAACCCTTTCCTAGGAAATGAAGGCTTTGTAAAATATTACTCCTTGATTTGAAGTAGAAGAGAGACAGTCTGGGATCCGAGATTATGGAAGAGGAAATTGTTGAGTTGGAAGGAGATGATGGAGTGGCTTGTGGCTGGACTTTTCTTGCTGGCCATAGACTGAATCAAATTCTCCTGACAGAAGCTGCACTTAGGGGGGTGCGTTGGGGAGCCAAGAGACCTGTTTCAGTGATTACCAACAGAGGAGTGGAGAGAACAGAGGAGAGTTCAAGGTGTGGAGAGGCCCTCTGTCTTCAAGGAAGAAGAAGAGGAAAAGAAGATCTCTGTTCTTGGACCCTCGGCCCCAGGGGAAAATGGGGGAGACTGTAGTCCCGAGATGAGAAACTGAACTGTTGTCTCTTTTGGTCCATGGCAAAGCATCCTTAAAGGAGCCCTATGAGCAGTCTGTCCATGCACGGTGGTGAGAGCACTGTGACATGGAAAGGAGAGTGTCACCATGGCAGATTTTCTCCGGGCGGTTGCCATGTGTGACATGAAAACATAAGCGTGGCAATTGTGTTTCCTGGGGGAGTCTGTGGCACAGGAGAGACTCCTGTCTCCCTTGAAGGACTGAGTATTTGATTATCTGAAGGGTGGCAACTTGATCAGGATCCTGGGTGGGGTCTCACTGTTGGGTTTGTTTGGAAATTAGGTGGGAGGAGGAGGGGTGTTTTGGAGGGTCTTCATCCAGGATTTAGTGTTTGTAGTTTTATAGTAGCAGTAGATTAATAAAGTTCTTTTCTTTGTTATTAAGCTTGGGCCTGCTCTGCTCTCTTCCTGATCACAACTCACAGCAATTATTTGGAAAGGTGCATTTTCATGGGGGCGCTGGCATTGCGCCAGTGTCAAACCATGACAATAGGAAACCACAGTTTCCTATTTTTATTGCTTAATTACAGTACCAAATATATTATACTCCCAGAATTCCTGTTTTACCTTAGGAATTCTATTAATTTTTGCTTCTGTTTTATAATCAATGAAAAATGTAGTTGTAAGAGACAGACAAAAACCTCAGGAAAATGAAAGTAGAAACATGGAAAATTAAGTCACTTATGTTAGAGATGAGGATAAAATAAAGAGAGACTTGATCTTTGTTTTGGTGTTTTTGATCGTCTTCCTATGACTTCACTGCACAACTCTGAAGGTTTCTTTGCTGCAAAGTTTAGACCACATGCAATTTTGAACAATTGATACAGCTCGCTCCTCTTTGGATTTGAATGCCAGTTAGAGCAATGGTGACTTTGCGCATTTGACATTTTAGTTTAAAGAAATTTAAAGGTAATAAGTGTATATTTTTCTCCTTGGTGCCTAGGCATAACCATGATGAGCTTTTGAGATGCTGAGTTTTGAAGCAAACCCATTTTCTTTCAACAGTATGAAAAACAAACTGATGTGTAGGTCTCTACAGTACAGGCAAGGTATGAGTAACCCTGTCAGATTTACTCTTTCAGCATTCAGCAGACTACTTAAGGAAAGATATTAATTCATTTTTAATGTTAGGAAAATACAGTCATTAAAAAGTAGATAACATAAAATGCCAGAAATGCTTTTAACATTACACGAAGTGCTCTACTTGCCTAAATAGCTTGCTACTTTTGGAGATCTAGATATGCTGGGGTATTAAATATTAAAATAGAGGTTGCTTTTTAAAATGCAGTGTTTCTTATCAGAAAAACAGTTTGAACAAGCACTGCTGTTGTATAATGTATGATGTTCCTAATAAGGGAGTCTTGGAAAATAATTTTTCATGCTGTAAGAGTGACTAGTGTTCTGAATAAGAAAGATTCTTTCTCTGTTCATGGTCTCTTAACACATATGTATAACAGTGCTGTCAAGCTGTATGCAATTATAAATTTACAACACAGTCTGAGTCACATGAGGTCCATTCTGGGCTTTTATCCTATTTTTGTTTATTTACTGCTTATCAGCTCTGTTACCCAGTTATACATAACCTTGCTTGGAAAGTCATTGTCAATGAGTCGTTATCAGCACTTCAGTGGTGGTTTATATGAATGTGTTGGAAGGGTTCTGCAGCGTCTGTACTATGTCTGGTGTTATTTAATATTCATGGTATTGATTTGGATGAGACAATAGGAGCAATACTTACTCAATTTTCCAATGATACTAACCTGTACACAGTTGAACCTTCAACATGAAAGGAAAAGACTCTGAAATGTTAGCAGAAATTATTGTGAAGAAAATAGGGGTAATGTAAATGAGGAAAGATAATCTAGAAGAAAAAGCAGTGTAAGTATGTGCTAGGGAAAGACTGATTATGTAGCATTTTAAAGACAGAGATTTTTTTTTTAATAAAAGTAGCAAAAGTCAAAATGGTATGCTATTGCCAAAAAAATCCCAAAGTATATAGTGAACTGGATGGACAGAAGCACTTTTGGAAAGATACATACATACACATATATATGTATATATGTATATGTCAGAAATATATATCAGATATATCCCTTGTGCTGTGAGGCAGGGACATTTTGTCCAGACTTGAACACAACACAGCAAAGAAAGAGCAACTGGAGATAGTCCATACAGAGAAATAAGAATTATGACACCTCTGAGAAAAGGTGAGGGAGACTTAAGTTTCTCAGTTAAGATAATAGTCTTGGAATATAAAAACAGCATTTAATAAATTCAAATAATTTCTCAAAGTTTACAAAAGGAAAATTAAATAGGCATTCAGAATCATAAGTTTTCTAATACTAGGACAGTTGAAGCATTGGAGTAAGAATTCATGAGTGGATTAGACAAAAATCTTTCATTGAAGGCACAGACACTGGGAAATGGGATATGGATGGGAGCGATGTGTTTGGTTCTGAGAGAGAATTCATTGTCACAAAGAGCACTTCTTGTCTTCCCCAGATACCATTATTCTTCTTGCAAAAGACAGTAAGCCACAGCCTCACCTCAGGATGGACTTGGGATTGATTAGAGTGCCCAAACTTTGACCCCATAAATCAGTGATATTTAAATTGTACTGTGATTGTTTCATGGTACAAGCACGTGTTAGTAAGAACTAAGTAGTGTAGCTATGTGGGGTTTTTGGGTGGGACTTTGAATTTGTATTCAAATGGAGACGAACAAACTTTTTATCTATTCACATATTCTTTTAAGCGAACTCCCAAGGCGCTGGAAAATTTTCAGACAAAATAATAAGGCTTGTGAAGCAGATGGGAATAATGCATTTGTTACTGTGAAAGTCTATGTGAAAGATTTTTTTTGTTTGTGTGGTTTGGTTTGTCTTGTGACAGCATAGTGAAATGGCTTGAGAACAAGTACAGTAACATTTTCACTCCACATTAACCACTAAAGGATCACTATTATAGAAAACTGAGAGGCTTCAAATAGGCCATATGATAACATGGAGCTAAATGACTTGGGAGGAAGGGACATTAGACTGAAAGGATCTGGATTTTTATTTTTTTTTTTGCCCTTGACTTGTCACTGACTGAGAGAAAAAATTTTTGCCTAGGCTAATTCTTTAGAAAGTAGTGCAAGGAGTGCATCTCACTGCATGTTTAACAACATGACCACCCTTGTTCCACTGGGTACTTTAGAGAACTATTATTATTTAATAACAAAAACAATGTAAGGCAGAAAATGAAAGTCTTAAGGTCCATATGCACAGTACACATGTAGTCTGGTTAAACATGAGGTCTTGCAGTGAAAGATTAGTACTATTCAGCCAGAATCTGGTTTTTGCTTATTCCTTTTAAAATATTAATATTCTTTACTTGCAGTGTTATTCACAGCAACAACAATAAAAAGGAACTAAATAAGAATATTTTATAATACTGACTCCGATAGTCTGCATCTATTTTTTGTGTAATCCAAGTCCTGTTATCTTTCATCTCCTCCAGTATTAGAATTTTAATATGTACTTCAATTGACATGCAAACTTATTGCTTTAACTGTTAACACTGGACATTGTATGACAGCTCAATGAAGGCAGACATAATATCCCCAGACCATTTTATGCATACAGGTTTATATTTACATTTTGCATGCATTTTTGTTCTGAATCAGAAATGTTGATGTGGTAGTTTTATAATGTATTTGTTTTAAAGTCTGTAATTCATAGCAAATGTAAACTTTGCAGTGATCCATTACTTGTAAGCACTGTGAGGGAACATTTGCCTGCGCATGAAAGGGATTAAAACCCTTGAGACAGTTTTTGGGTAACAAAGTTCCCTCAATAGAATATTCAGGTAGAATAGCTTCTCTGAATTATTTCAGCAGACTAATGCTTCCAACCTAATCAGTTTTGCTGATTTAAGTGGCCCTCTTGGGAGCCTATTGTGAGTCACAGTCAGGATTTTCAGATAGAACAATATGTAGGATATTCTAGGAGTCAAAAATATTCTGGATTCTGGTGGATTCTTGACCAGTACCTTAACTGTAAAGCATTAGAATTAACTGTTCAAGAAGAATATTAAAGCTTATAAGATTGTATTAACCTTCTGTGAAAAGAATTCTAGTTGGATCTGAACTATAATAAAAAGTATTATATAAATATCTTGGCTTTTATATAGCACACAGCATTTGTAGGAGAGAGAAGGAATTCCAGAAGAACAAATTGCAATTATTCAGTCTGTTTTAATTTGTTTCTTTCCAAAAATTAGTAATATTTATACATGGGATGGGGATGAATGGAAAGCCTGAGATCTTTACTAACACTTGATTGAATATTTACTACTTCTAGTACATCAGCAAAGGGAGATCTAATATACTACCTAGTCCAGTTTTCCGCTGCACCTTCAGTCTGCTCACGATTTTTCATGAAGAAGACGGGCTGACCTGCAAGTTCAATTTCAGCCTTCGACTAACCTTTCTGGATTGAATGAAAACACAGTGACTGAGTCATGTGTTCTCTAAGTAGGTCCATTGACACTGCATTCAATAGGACTATATCAAAGTGGTAATGAAGCAATAAGGTTTTCAGATCATACTCTGGCTAAAGTCATCAAAAACTGACAGATTTCTTAGGGGAAATCTCTTTTTTAACATTGTGATACCGCTTTTAAAATTTGGATGGTACTGATACAAGTTTTTTGTAAAAAATGCTCACTGTTTCAGGTATTTATAATTTAAATTGCTCTCAAACTGTTTAATATATAATAAAATTTCTCTCAAGATGAATGTTTACTTTCTGTTATAGCCACATACTATAGACTGTTTCAGTTCAGTGCTTTTACATTCACATCAAGTGCCAGTTGTTTGAAGAGTCTTGAATCTTGCAGTCACCATGAATAACTTTGCACCATAATTTAAGCAACTATCATTTTAGTGTCCAAGCTTGAACTCCCAGCTTCCCTTTACAGTCAAGGAAGAGGTATTTCTGGAGAGTAATTTGTCTCATCCTGAAATAGGTATCTGTGGGGGTCGAACAAATTTCCTTCAGGAGAAGTCTAGTTTTCTTCATTATTGTATGTCTCCAAACACCAAATGTGGTTATTTAATTTCTAGATGTCTGAAATTAGAGGAGATAAAACGTACCCCTTTAGACAATCTGTACTGCACAGAGAAAAATATTTATTTATTTAACAGAAAAGCCTTACCTGGAATTTCAACTGTTTTTCTTGGTGAGCTCCATTAATCATTGGTTGAATTTTTGGTGAAATTGTACCTTATACTGAGAACAACCTGCAGTATTCAGCAGCTGAGAAACATTCTGCTTTTCTGCTCTGAATTATTGGAAGCCACTTATTCCCATGATATTGTATGCCTGTGTTGCTGAAAATTGTACAGACATTTTTCATGGCCAATTTCGAAAGATGAGAAAGTCATATTTTTGTATCAACAAAGGAAGTAGGATTTGATTTTCTACTCTTTCAATTGGTAGTCGTTTACATGTGTGCCAAGAACAGAAATTTAGCAAGTCAAAATAGTTGGCTTTATGCTGCTCAGATCTGTCAAATCTCACGCATTGAACATGAGAGTCCTGCCCTTCTGTTTTGATTATTTTCTTGTGCTTCTTTACCACTACACCTGTACTTTTGCCATGTGGTGCCATGGTCTTTCTCCTTCTCCATGAGTCCCTGCACAAATGCTGCATTTTCTGGTCAGGGATCTACTGGCCAGCTGCAGATACCATATGAATCAATAAAGAAATAAATTATTATAAAGTACCATACTGCTGCCAGGGCATTTATTGTAGCCTGGTTTTGCTTCAAGGGACCAACAAAAAGGCATTTTCCCTTTTTAGAGCCCCATGTGCAGTCATGTAGATGTTGTGATAACATCTAGAACATGAAGAATTTGCTATAATATTGTAGGAGAAAGCTAAGAAAAGTGTAAATTTGTCTTTACTGCCGAGATGAAAATGTCAACTAAAGGTATAACAAAGACTCTAGTGACTCAGATCCAAACAATTTTCTGAGATTTTATGGCAATACAGATATAAAAGAAATATGAAACAAAAGTCTTTGATTCTCTGTGAAACAGCACATTCATGATGTTTTGTCATATCTAGGTAGGAGTATGTGGCTGAAAGAGACAATGAGATGTATGAAAATACAGCAAAAAGAAACTGGTAAAGGAAAGAGAAACTGAAAGAAGCTCTTCAATCCAAAGCAAAACTACTGCGTAATCACCCAAGACCCAAAGGCAAAACTGTTCAAAAGAGAAATCAGGGAAGTCACTGCCTATCCCTTTCAAGGGATGAAATCTACCCACAAGAAACATTTCTTTTCTTCAGTGCAGGAAAAAGAAATAAATAGGATGTTCAAATAATAGAAGAATCTGCATATTCATCACTTATATGGAAATGAAACTTGCTATGCAGTCATGATAAGACCTGCATTTCAGTAGCATTGATAAGCGAATGTCAAAGCATACATTTTTAGGAGACAATCTGGTTACTTTGGCAACTCAAGCAGTATTAGTCACTTCTGATAAAGCATCCTTCTTTCATTACCACCTGTGGCCTTTGTCACTCTGTTTCCTAGTAACATCAAGTTGTTTTGATAAAAAGTAATTAACATATTCAGTTGTAACAAGACTGCACATAAATTTGATCGTTCTTTATTTTTTCTTTTCAAGACAGCATAATGAAATTCAAAAGTAAGCTTTGTTTCTTTCTTTTCCTCACCAAGCTGAGCAAATTACACTAAATTACTGAAGCATCTATATATCGAATCCCATTAAAATAATATAATTAAGTTTAAAAGTGCTAGTTAGGATTGCTGCTTTAGATCAGGGGATATTTGATTAACAAGGAGAAAAAATAGCCTTGAGTTATAATGGAATAAGAAATGATTATTTTACATCTTTGAAAAAATTGCAACAATTCAGAGATGCAGAAAATATTTTAAAGTCCTTTCAAAATGAAATTTTGAGTGATTTCTGTTGTAAATTACCCTGATTTTGTTTACCACTTTTTTAAAGTCCTGATAGTCCTAGGTCATGAAAAACACTAACATTTAAAAACTTTTATACAAAAGATATTGTTAGATTTTATTCAGATGATGACTCATGTTGACACACAGAAAAAAAAAATACACATTACTGTGCATATATACATGTGCTAGGGACTCTCTTTCAAGATGTAAGGTTCTTGCTGGCAAAAAAGTCAAGCCAGAGAAGCTATACCTCTGGTGGCAGCAGCAATTCCCTGTATTAAGTTACTGATGGCTTCAATATATTACAGAAATTCAGAATGGCTGAAGGTTGGACAGAGTCTCTAAAGACCATCTAGTCCAACACATCTTCTTCAAACCAGAGTCAACAAGAGCAAGTTGCCAAGGATGGAGTCCTGCTGGGCTTTGGGTAACGTCAAGGGTGGAGTCTCCACAACCTCTCTGGGCAACTTCTTCCAATCACCCCTTTAGTAGAAGGTTTTTTTACTATTTAAATAAAATGTAACATTTTGAGTTCTTTGCCTCTTGTTCTACAGTTCCACACCCCTGAAAGTTTTTGGCTCAGTCTTCTTTACTCCCATCAAATCCACACTGAGATGATCTCCCTGAACCTTCCTTCTCCCGTGAAACAGTTGTGGCTCTCTCAGCCTCTCCTCATATCACAGATGCTCCAATCCCTTAATCATCTTTGTGGGCATTTGCTGTACTCCCTCTTGTGTTTCCATGTTCCTCTTGTACTGGATAGTTAGAACTCAACACAGCACTCCAGGTGTGGACTCACCAGGGCTGAGCATAGGGCAAGGTCATTTTCCGTCAGCTTGCTGGCAGCACTCAAAACAATGCCCTGGGAAGCTGTTGGGATTTTATTTGCTGCACTGCTGGTTCTTATTCAACTTCTTGTCTGTCAGGTCCTTGTATGAAAATCTTCTGGCCAGTCAGCCCCAGTTGATACTGGTGTGTGGGGTTATTCTTCCTGTATTCATTCTGTATATGGATGCAGGACCTTATTTCCCTTTGATGAACTTCATGAGGCTCCTGTTAGTCCATTTCTTCACCCTGTTGAAGTCCCTCTGGGTGGCAGCACAACCATCTGGTGTACCAGATATTCCTCCTTGCTTTGTATAATCTGCAAATTTCTAAAGGGTGCACTCTGTCCCATCATCCAGGTCATGTCTTTGCTGAAGTCAAGATAAAATGCATCACTGTTCTTCATCCAGAGTTCTAGTACTTTCACTGTAGAAAGTTATTGGTTTGAACAAGCATGCTTTCCACTACATAAATCTATGCTGACTACACCTTTTTGTATTATTAGAATAATAGGATTGTTCTTCCTATCTTTAGAAATGGCTTTCAAGATTATTTGCTTTATCACCTGCCCAGATACTAAGGTGAGACTGGCAGTTCCCTGGTCTTCCTTTGTCCACTTCTTGAAGATAGAAATGAAAATTGCTTTCTTTCATGCGTCAGAAACCCCCCTGTGTTGCCCTAACGTTAAAAAGATATTTGAGAGAGGTTTTGAACAGTGGCAGCTATCTCCCTCTGCACTCATGGCTGCATCCAATCCAGGTAGAGATTGTCTCTGTCCATTCAGTTTAAATGTTCCCTGGCTTGATCCTCCTCCACCAACCTTTAATCTTCCTTGTTCCAATAGGTCTCAGGGCAGGGATTAATGAAGGCTGGTTTTACCAAGATCACCTGGTCAAGATTAGGTAGGTGTTGAGCACCTCAGCCTTTGCCATGTTCTGTGTCAAAAGGTACCCATTCCCATTTGACAGCGGGCCCACACTTTTTAATTTGCTGTTGATAGACCTCTAGAAGTCCTTGTGGCCTTTCCTGCATGTTTTCAGATTCAGCTTCAGATGGGGTCTTGACTTTCCCAGAAATATGTACCTTTATTTGAAAACAGCTAAAATCTTAGAAGAAAAAATTATGCAAAATATGTTAGTGTATGCGTGGGTGTATGTTTATGTGTATTAGTGTATGTATATGCATGTGAACCTGTATATATTTACATTGGTAAATTCTAGTGACTATTCAAATATTAAAATAAAAATTTTCCAATTCCATATATCTCACAGATTTCAGGGGGCTAAAAGAGACCCTAAAAAATTAGTGCAGATAAACGAACTGAGTTTTGAGTGGCCACCAGATTTCTGGTGTAGCAAGAAGTAGCTATTCTATGTCCTGGAAGTGTGATCTTCCTGCTCTAGAAAAATAGGTGTCGTGGAGGGATTTACCCGTGGAATTCATTTGAAATTTAGATAGGTGTAATTCATTTTGTAATGTGGAAACAGCAACTCAACAACTAATTAGTCAACACCTTATACGTTTAGGTACTATATTCATGGAACACGCAAAATAGAGTTTGTGTCCCTATAGGAGTGTGATTTTGTACTCTAGAGTATATCAGAGTGTTGCCACTGTATATACCTTTGATTATAATCCAATAGCACATGTAACTAGTGCAGAGAGTTGAGAGAAATTATTTTTTATTTTGTATTTTCAGATATCATATGTTTTCAGTTTGCCAGTGTTTCATTTTGAGAAACGTGAGAAAATTGGAATATGTTTATTCATCAAATAAATAACTCAATTAAAATATTGCCAAAATATTTACCATTTTATGATGTTGCATAATTTTTTTGAAAGCTGTCATACACATTTGCTTTTCTTTTCCTTTATTTTTTTTAAGACTTATTATTTGCTAGAAAATCCTGCACATTGTGATCATGGCATCTTCTGATCAACGTCTTTTATGAAGACTCGACGATTTTATTTAGCTGTCAAGAAATTTGTCAGTACATTCCTACTGAAAATCAGCACTTGCTGGGTATTGATACTGATTGTGCTGGCTTTTTTTTTTTAGTCTGCAACTGAGTTCCCAAACACTGAAAATATTAAAAAACAAAGAAACTTATGAGTAGTCTACTTGAAATTTAGTCTTCTGTTAAGTTCTCTGTACAATTGAATGGGGTGGAATAAGAGTTCTTTTTGATACTGCCACTGAATACTGTTCATTTTTAAATATAATTTATTGCTACACTTCCATGATGAAATAGTTTTCAGAAGTCCAATTATTAATTTCTGTGTCTTTGTGCTACTTTTTCTGATTACCTCGGGGAAAAAAAAAGAGTCTCTGTATTCTTTGAAAGAATTAAAGGAAACAGGTAATTTTATGTTATAGGAGCAAGGTAATTGCTTGCCATTATCACGTTTATTTCGTATTGTTAATAATTGGAAACATAATGGTATTTGTAGTAACTATTAAGTTTCTTAAAAAAAAAGACAAAACCAGAAACATTTTTCTTACTAGATATTTCTCATTTTGAACTCTTGCTGCAACTGAACTGCAAAGAAGTGTAATGCCATTTGTAAATTGTGTACAAATGTTACACATTATTTCCAGAAAAGGAAACACTAGTTTTAATTTTTCACAAACTATTTCTTTCACTCATAAAATATAATGCAAATTTCTAGTCAAAATTTGTTAAAAACAGAAATTCTAAAATATCAAATCAGTCATAAATCTTTCATAACACAACAAAAAATGTATTATGAACTTTCTATAGCTCAGACTTGATTGTGGTAGCTCAGACTTTGAGAAGAGTATGAAGCCTTCACGACCAGAGAAAAGGACTAATTTAATCAAATAAATTGTTCATTAAAAGTTATTTCTAAGCTCTAGTGACATCATGGAGAATAATTCTTTTTATACTTCAAGCCAAATTAAATTCAGTGCATTAATATTTTAATTTGATATTCTGAATTAATTGAGTCATCATTAGGAAGATCAATGGAAAAAACAATCTAAGACCTTGATCCTGGTAGCTTGTACTTGAAAATAGGTTCTTGAATCCTTTAAACCAGATTCTTCCCAGTCTAAGTCATACAGGAAAGGTTGGTGAAAATTCAGAGTAATGTTGCAGCAGTGATAAACATGGGAACAATTTCTACACAGCAATTGAATCCAAAATTTTTATGTTGTTTTCCATAGCAAAACTCACTGGTTCAAATACGACTGAGATCAGCAAAGGTCCATACTGTCTGTGGAAGCATTGACTTTGGGCCTGAAGCAGTTAGGAATGCTTCAAATGCACACTACCATATGTTCAAAAAGACATATTTTTCTCATTTTATCTAGAAGTGAGCACTATGCTTCACTTCCTCTAATCTCTAATCCATTTAAATTACTCATGTTGTCTAAGTTGTCAGCTATGTTTTTGTAGGTAGGAGAGAAGGTCAGGAACTTATACACGAACTAAGTTATCGCCATTGACCACAGAGAAACGACAGTGATGGATGCACATACAAATATATATATAAATCTGGTAGAACAGAATCAAAAGATGCTCTATTGGGTTTGTATGGCCAGTTTTTGGTGTGGGGGTGGGGCTGCAGGGGTGGCTTCTGTGTGAAGCTGCCAGAAGCTTCCCCCATGTCTGGCAGAGCCAATGCTAGCCAGACATATAAGATGGTTATTATATAAGATATAATTATGGTTCAGGACTTATAATTGGAAGCAAAAGTCAAACAAACTTGTCAACCTCAAGCAAACCAGTCTCAGTATTGAAAAGATGTTTCCCATCCCTTTAGACTGAGAGATGTTTGAGAAATATTTTTCCAACCACTGTTTTATGGCGATAAATTCAGGTGCACTTTTAATTCAGAAAATAAGTTATTTGGATAAGGTAGCAACTACAGTACTTCCCTTTCCAAAAAGTAAGAGGATGGGAGAAGAATTGAATATTTATGTATTTGAGGGGGAATGTTATTAATATTCCGTAATTTAATATGTCAAAGTTAATAATTCCTATGTTTATCCACTTGAAAATGATAATTTCTACATGTGTTCCTATAGAGGGCTGATTAACTTACCTCATATGTTTCTAAGTCTTATTTCATTAAAAGGAATCCATTCAAATGTCACTCTATGTTGAAGCAAAGATTTGATTTAAAATGTATGCTAACAGTGTTCAGGTTTTCAGCAGTAAAAATACATTATCAGAAGGAATATCTGTGCTCTGAAATGTTTTTCTTTCTCAGTAACAAGATAATTTTTTGGTTTGGTTTGAATTTTGTTTAAACAAATGAAAGTATCTCATGGACAATATTTACACAAGGAGAGCTGAAGACAGGGATGACATCAAAATCACAAGAATACAGCTGAATATAGTTAATGCAGCAACATTGCCTTGGGATTGGGAGGCTGTATTCAGGGGCAGCAGGGCATTAGGAAATCTGAACTATAAGTAATTGTTTAGAACAATAAGGAGTCTAGTAAGTAAATAGATACTCAGCTTTATTCTGTTTTCCTGGGAGTTGATGTAGTGGAAAAGAGAACTCTGCTGGGATCGAGGAGAGATGACATTGCCATCATCAGTAAGATGAGATGCAGCTGACTCAAGAAATTACCTTTGTAAATAAATCAGTCTTCCAGGCTAAGAAAATAATTTTGCAAATACTCTGTCACTTCAAGAACACAATGCTCCTGCCTCATCTGTGGGTATGGTCAAACTCCTTGATGAGCAGTAATCCCACTTATCTCTACTGACTGATAAACAGGGAGTACCAGCTTTAGGAGGCTCAAGTGATGAATAAGAGCAAAGAATTATTTTGGGTGCCCCATCCCTGGCAGTGTTCAAGGCCAGATCAGGTGGGGCTTTGAGCAACCTGGTCTAGGTGTCTCTGCCTATGGCTAGGAGGTTGGAGCAAGATGACCTTTAAGGTCTCTCCCAACCCAAACCACTGAATGATTGTATGAAGGAAACAAGAAATAAAAGATGAATAAGTTTTTGTGTTAGGTTCTGCTTTGGAATATTTCTCTACACACTTTTGAAAAACATGCCAGAGGAAAATACAACCAAAAGCGAGAAAATTTGAATTGCAGTTGAGTGGTGCCAGAACACCAGTTCATGGCTAAATCACTTTCCTTTTTATTTAATTTTACTGTTTTTCTTTTCTTGGGATGGAAGTAGAAGGAGCTGCCTTAATTTTACATGCTAGCAAAAAGTACTGTTGAAAACTAATAGGAATTGTATACTCTTCTGCTAACATTTCCCCAGTTCCAGAGTAATGGCAGATGGCAACTGGAAAATGACTGTTTAGACGTGATATTAAAATGCTGAAACTTATGAAACTTGTGCTCTTTAACCTCTCTATGATTGACCAAAATTAAAAAAAAAAAAAGGTAGCAGAAGGCAGATAAAACTAAAGTGATTGTCAGTTCTTTCAAATGAAGGGTGATAGAATTAAAATAAACCTCATTAATCTATATTTTACTTACAGCATTATATAGCAATAAGAATGTACACAATGGTGATCTACAGATTAAATATTACTTTTCAGGAAAGAGTTTATTAGAAGACAGTTATTAAATCTCACTTCTCAACAGCTGTTAAAAAGACAAAACCTATGGGATTTTTAAGAATGGCCAGTCAAAAAGAAGCATCACTATACTCGTATCCAAACAAATGTTTTGCCTTCATCTTGAACATTTCATTCAATTCTGCTCATATATAAGTGAAAAAAAAAAAATAAAAAAAACCTAGCCACATTAAAAAAAAAACTAAAATAAAAAACAAACCACCCCAACACCACCAAAACAACAACAAAAAACACCAAAAAACACCCCTAAAGAGCTTGTAAGTGTGCAAAGGTGCTTGGAAAATGATCATTAGAAATACAGACCTCCATGTGACCAGAATTATTAGAGTCAGAGTATTCAACATTGAAAGGAAATTATTGATTCAGGTCAAAGGAGATGCTGGAGATCTCTGTAATAGGTGGAGAAAATAGCCAGGTCATTGTGGGTCATCACGTTTTATTTTACACAGAAAAGTTATTGGCATTCAGTTAAATTGTTGGGCATAAAATGGAGAGAAACACAAGTACATTTCTCACAGCTGGAAAAGTGTTGAAGAAAAGTATCGCTGTACATTTCCCCTGCTCTTACACTTCCCTATGTAATCTCTGTTTACTCTAATGGCCTATGGCTCTGAAGTTTAAGTAGCTCGTAGCCAGGCTCCAGTCCATTTTTGTGTTATCCTTCCAGAGCAGATTGGCAAAGTGTCTTCTCAGCCCTGTGTGGTGTTCCTGTAGCCCTAGCACGCAATTCTTATTTTGTGTCTGTGTGCCTGCATGTTTTGTTTTTTTCTTACTAAGAGTGTCTGAAATAACATGAAGACTGCCTTGTAACCTGCCAGAACAAGCTCTTCAGGTATACTATGAAGAATATGGGTTGCATGGCATCAGGTATGGAAAATAATTATTCCCTCTACTCTGCAACCAAAAGGAACACTTTTAGGATACCCAGTGTAAAACAGACCTTGTCATGTTGACATGTCATCTTCTAGGACCCTGAAGCCATCTTCAGAGTTGCTGCAGTTGCATGTTGTTGTTGCACCCCAAGATGCACAAGCTTGCTATTTGTCTTTGCTGAATTTCATGAAGTTTATGATGGCCCCTTCTCCATCTCTCTTTCTGAATAGTAGCTCTGACCTCAAGCAATCACATGTTCCCCCACCTGTCATTTGTTAATGCACTGGAGGTTTGTTCTGAGCGATCATTCACATCACTGACAGAGATTCATTGATTCATTCAGTTGAGTCATTAGACTCAGAATCAACTCGTGAGAAACAGTACCCCAAATTTGTTGCCAGTTAGACTTTAAACCATTAGCCCTGATTCTAATTTGCACAGCCAGTTTTTCATCCACCCTGCAATTTACACATCCAACCCATCTTCACCCAGTTTGACCACAAGGAGACTTTGTCAAAAGCTCTACTAAAATTAAAAAAATTCTTTCAGTGCTTCCTCCTGACCAGCTCCATGATCTGCAGAGGCTGTTACTCCTCACAGAAAGCAATCAGGTTGGTCAAGTGCAGTTTGTTCTTTGTAGATCTGTGGTGGCTGTTCACAGTCACTTGTCCTTAATGTGCTTGGAAATGGATCCGTGGGGACTTGTTCCATAAACTTCACAAGGCTTTCATATTTTCAGATTAAATGTAAGTGAAAGTAAAAATTCTCTTCTAAAAACTCTTCTTTCATCCAGGTAGCACTGCTTCAGACTTATGCTAGCTTGCATTCATCTTTTTCTTTTTGTAAATGATGAATTATGTATAGAGTATTCTAGATTACGTTAAATATTCTTCTTTACAAAGTTACAGTAATACTTTCCTTTGATTCTGCAAATACATAGTGTGACACATTATACATGGATTCTGTAGCCTTCATTATGCTGGCCTTTTTCAGTTATCCTCTCTTCCACGAGTAAACCTATTTTGGTCATGTATTTTGCTATTCCTCTCAGTAACATTATTTTCTAATTGTGTTACCTTTCTTCCTAATTCTATTATTCCTGAAGGTTTACATCTCACTCTGTGCTATTCATATCTTCCTGTCTTGATTTTTGAAAAACATTCTTTAGTGTATTTCTGCTCTTATTGCCAAAATCACTATTTAAAATATTCTTAAGGAACTTATGAGTAACTTCCTTCCAGAAAAATATGCTGCTTTCCTCCCTTGAAGTAATTTTGTCTCCATCTCAATTACTCTAGTAATTAGTAATAAATGTTAAACATTTTTATATAAACTAACAATTTTTAAATGCTATCTTATCTAATTCTTGGGGAAGTCAGAAAAAATACATCCATATTTTCCATATATTAATATTTTCTACATAAGTAATTTTCTAGATATAAAACCAGTCTGGCATCTATTCTTAGCCTGTAAATTTTATAATACTTTTACTTTAAAATAGTCTTTCTTTCAAAAATTACTCTAAAACATAGTATTTTTTTAACATTCATCCTCAAGGCATATACATTCTTATAAGTCTTTTTTCCTCTTCCTCATAGATTTTATGATGTCTAGTCATATGAGACACTGTGCAAGATACTGATACGTCTTGCTAGACAAGTGAGATGATCACAAAAAAGCAAGATAGAGAATTACAAAGTTTCTTCCTTAAAAAAAACCTGGGATTGGATAGGGGAAATCAGTGGGATAGCTTGTCCCGGTGAGCATAAGCAAGAGGAGGCAAATCTGCTCCCAGTCAACAGGCAAGTCAGATCTATTGAGGAACTTGGCTTGTTTTCCCTTACCTTGAAAGACTGAGAACTACTCTAACTTCTTTGAACGTGCACGATGGATGCACATATTTGTCAGACCCCAGAGGGGGTTTAGGGGATGGAGAGAGTGTGTGTGAGTGTCAGGCTTTTCTTACTGATGCCACAAATGTAGCACAGTAGTGTGTTGTGGTTGTAGCTACACAGATGTTGGGTACAAACTCTACCCAGTACCAAGATAGTACTGGTATAGCTGCCCACACAGGGCAGGTAGGGTCACAGGGATGAAGAGAGGTGCTATGTTGCAGATCTCAGGTCTCTAGGGATGCCTGGGATATCTCACTGAAGATCAACACCTGAAACTTAACAGGATCTTGAACCACACTTATAAACTATCTACATTCCTTGGCATCCCATGGCTATGGAAGCAAAAGGACAATGGTGCAGGTATACCAGCAATAGCATTTTGTCCTTAATTAATTCAGAGTGAGTTTCACCACTTAGTTCAGAAGCTAAGACACCTCATGATTTTGAAGAACTCACCTAGCACTAAAATATTTACACTTTTCTTTTCTGGAATTATTTATCAAGAGTAACATGTAAGTGATAATAAACAGAAAATATGTTTGAGAATTGCCTTGACTACACTTCCCAAATGCCATTTTCACATATAAAGAAATCCAGGAAAAAAAAATCAAAACATTTCCTTGTGGCTAAAACAATATTATCTTGCTAGCTTTTCTGACAAAATACTGGCTTATCAAATTTACATTCAAACAGTGTTCAGATCAGTGAAGTGGAAGTAAAAGTAACAGGGTTATTGAGTTCTTTTATAATTGTGTGAAAGGAGCAGTCACGTCATTTTATGAACAGCAAGTTCTTAGGTCAGGGAGCATTTGGAGACAAGCCATAAAATAAAGAGCAATATAGTGAGAATTTCAGTAAAATAGTAGAATCAGCACTTCTTACTCTATTTAACTGGAAAAGGATGAGGCCTGCCTTGGGAGCTAATGCTTCTTAACAGTATTTGGGCAGAGAGCCAAGAGGAAAATGCATTTCAGAAAGGAAAAGGCAGACCAGTAGTTGGTAGGATAGGAAATCATGGCAAGCCACCCTAAAGCACCTAAATCCAGGATTTTAAATTGAGCATGAATGAGACTTTCAAGTCCTTGTGGCTGAAACTAGAAATCAGTAGTGTATTTGTCAGATTACTAGTGAAACAGAAGCTTGAATTTTGGAGATTCACTTACTCTACAATTCAAAATTGAATTTATGTAAGTAATCTAACTGGTTAAATAGAAGTGTTTTTACAAAAATACTGGCCTTGATAGTCAGTTAGATCTGTATGGGCTTTGCAAGACATAACAGGAAGATATATTGCTTCAAAGAGATGTCCATCCCTGTACAATGCATGCAGAGTTCAGAAAATCTAATTTGTCAGTGTGTTCCTGCTTCATTTTATTGCATAGTTTTTTTATTTGAAATGTATTATAAAGAGCAATCTATTTAAATAGCCTAAGTGTAAATACAGATTAATACCCCTTCATCATTTTCTTCCTCAAATTGTTTTCAACTTTAATCCAAGATTATAAGTGCTTTCAAAAAAAGCAGCAAACATAACTCTTTAGGCATACTTTAGGGATTTTTTTCTCAAATGTAACCTAATTTCCAAGCTCAAACACATATGAAGAGCTGTTGGAACAGAAATTTGTGTTTGTGCTGATGAAAATCTTACTGTAGTAGCAGTAAGTGCTCTTACAATACATAAATAGCAAAGGTAACACCTGAAAACTGCTGGTATTAGAAAGAGTGATAATTGAGGAACAAGATAATATTAGAATGTTTATTTCCTTTTAAGAAATATTTGACATTGCTTTTGGCTCCCTAATAGTGTGAGACGTTAATTAACTTTGATATCAAGACTAATTTTGGTTCTTACATTTTGGTCTTTTTAAATAGATTATGTTTTGTTTGTCTTTATTTATATGCCTATAAGCAGCATACACAAGGAGAAATCCAAGCATTTCCAGTCTAAATCCATCCTTGTATGCCTTGGATGTTGAAAAGCATTTTAACTTTCATACCTTTCTGTCAACTAACAAGCACCCCTAATCTGTTGCCCATTTCTTTTTAGAAAGAGAGTCTAATGTGATTATAGAGTACATGTTTTTACTGTTTTATTTACCTCACCATTCAAAAACTATGTATTTTTAAGATAAGACTTTTTAGGCATTCAGTTTGTATTAATTTCTCATAAAACCACATTATTTTCTTCTACAGCAAAGTCATAATAGTCCTTCAGTCCGCTACCAATAGTTCTGTTTTCAGAGAGAGACTCAGAAAAATCTTGAATGCTACAAATCCTCCAAAGCACCATGTTACCTCCTTAATATGTCAAATTGCATTGTACCTTACACACACTCTCCCTGAAGGAACAGTACCTGGATTATACAGACTATGATGTAATTTCTCATTTGGAAGAGAGGAAAAGAAAAAGCAGCAGCCAACATGGAAAATTTCACAGTATCTCTAATTTTTCTTCTGCATGAAGGTGCAGTTTTCCTTGTCATTGAAAGTGATCATATAACCATAGCTGTCACAAAAAAATAGAAATAAATAGGCAGATCTGTCATCAGTTGGTCTTCAGAGTTGAAAGATTCACAATACTCTAAATTACTAGTGATGTTTTTAAATGTTATTATCCAGTTCTGATTTTAGAACTTGTCCTCTGTTTATTTAAATTCACACCCAAAGATAATGAAAAACAATGCAAGCAGAGTTTCCTTTTTAAATAACTTCTTGTGGGTCCATTTTATTCTCTTATGATAGTAATTTTCATACTAAAGTGTATAATCTATTTTCATATTTTTGCAACTTAGTATCCACCTTACTCAAATTTAAACACTGGTCCTTTGATTTCACTCATTTGTGTAAATCTGCACAAGCACAGGCAGAAGATAACACACAGCTGTATCAAATGCATGTAGTAGATAATGGGGAAACCAATAATTTCATATGGTTTTCTCTTAGGAATGGTGCAGACATTGGAACCAAACAAAAAGGCTGAGCAAGTACCTAGAAGTTTTCAAGTCATGTACTGACTCTAATGTTAAAGTAGATAATTATCCCTGGATTTTTTGATCTCTGCCCTCACTAAAAAAATACTGTGTATTTTCTAGCAAAATATTCTGAAGGATTGTCATGATTTTTAAGCGTGTTATCCTCATATTCACTTTTATTTGTCTCATGGCTTATAAAGACTGGCAAGACTTGAACTGTTCTTCATTTCTGGAAAAGTATCAAAAGCTACTAATCCAGATCTTAGTAGAGGTCTTAAGGGATAAACACACTTATCTCTCCTGATTTGTATCATAAGTATGCTATAACCTTTCTGCTGAGATCAGCTGCTTTACGGGTTCATCTTTCATTATCTTCCTAAGTAAACCATTAGTGAAGCAATTGATTATGAGAGATTGTATAAACAGTTAAATTTTGAACTTTTTTTGCTACCACTTCAGATGAGCTGTATATATTATGCTGATAGAAAAATTGTGAAAAGGAACAGGGTTTAATAAACCTTTTTACCATTTTTTTCAAAAGCATTATCAAAATGAGTTATGTGGCTTTATTTTTAATGTTTCTTTTGCTTTACAAATATTTTAAAGGATATTCAGTAGGCACAGAAATAGCATGCAAAAATATTCATGTGTAAACAGTAGAAATTAGTTTCACAGCAGTCTTTTGTATGCACCTGTAGGAGAAATAAAACAATACTTTCAGCATGAGAGAAAATTACAAGTATTGCCCATAAACACTTATTTAAACAAAAACTCTCCTTTTCTAAAATTGTCTAAATATTTTCTAATCATTAGCCTTTTCTCCATAGGATTTCCTGTGTATTATAAACTCTGGTGCAGCACAAATGCTTGAATGCTGTCATTGTCTGTCTTACATAAGATATTTTATGTATCTTACATGTCTTACATATGTCAAGCTATTCCACAGAAGATAGTTTTAGGAGCAGAGACTGATAGAGAACTTTTGGCATTAGATATCATGCCTGGAATTCAACTCACGAAACTTTAGGCAATAAACAGACATTAAAGATTTCAGCAGTAATTTAGATAATAGAGTTAGCTGATGGTAAAGAAATAGAAATAGCCTAAGTTAAAGGACTCCATCCTAAAGTAATCATCAAGAATAGATTGCTGTTGTAGGTGGTGGCATTGACAATTAACAATATTTGTACCACTGAATATAGGCAAGATGTATCCAGAATGAATAATATGAGTACCGGAAGAATTTGGATCAGGTTCCCTCAGGCAGAGGTAGAGAACTGAACTTCTGTTTCATCTGGAGTAACTATCCAGTTAAATACTGACAAAGAAGCATCTCTAAAAGCATATATTCACTTCAATTAAGGAACATAAGGGGAGGAATACTGAGCTTGTGAGTCCAGCAGTGGTTATCCCTGTGCCAGAAACCTGCCTGCTTGCTTTGCTCAGAGCCTGCAGCCGAGTGTGCTCAGAATGGGAGGCTGCATGGCTGGAAACACACCTGTGGGACTTCAGGGCCCTGGGGAAGCCATGTACTGCGGGTGTTAGGCAGCACTGCTCTCTGGGTTTTGAGAAGCTTAGTTTTCAGTCTAGGTATTTCAGAAAACGTCACCTGAACACTTATGTCCCCCTGTGTTAATGAACTAAATCTCTTCTAGCACTTTCCTAAATCAAGTGGGCATAAAAAGGCTTTGCATGGCGTATTATTTCTGATTTATTTGGGGTGGGATTCTTGCCATACCTTACTGCATTCCCTAAGGATGATCATAAGAAACTATATCCTTTAGCCCCTATAAAAAAGAATTGCTTTTATTTTGATTTGTCTTTTCTGTGGTTTTGTTTGGGTTTTTTTGGGGGGGTTAGGTTGGCTTTTTTGGCATGTTTTTGTTTGTTTGTTTGTTTCTTGTTGGATTTTTTGTTGTTTTGGGTTTGTTTTTGGTTTTTACAGGGAGTTTGTTTTGTTGGGGCTTTTTGGTGTTTTGGGATTTTTTTTTTTGTTTGGTTTTGGTTTTTTGGTTTTTTTTTTTATTAAGGAAGTATACCCAGAGACTATTTGAATATGTCTTTAACAAAGAAGTATTCAACGGGACAGCTCTTTGCTTTGGCCATTAAAATCAACAATTGTGGTATAGTCATTGAAATTGTGTTTCAATACTTCCTATACTGTAGACTTCTGTGTACTTTATGCAGTGACCTTTACGCTCTTGAGTTCAGGAAACCTAATGGACTAATTTTGGATGGTGCACTTGAATTAGTCACTTGAAACTAGGAAGTCTTCAGCTTAATGCTTCCAATTGCATCTCTTGTTCTTCAGTCCTCAGTGATGGTTTTCAAGAGGGTCTTGGGAGGCTGGGAACCATCACTTAACATGGTCCCCTGTCTTGACATTTGCAGAATATTGTGATGGCCTCATTTCTTCCCTCAAATCATTTCATACTGAGTATTCAGAAGGATAACAATTCTCCAGCTAATCCTGATCTCTGACATTAATTTTTTTCTCTGTTACCAAGCCAAGAACTATTTTCCTTGCCTACATTTTCTTTAGTCCTAGACCCTAGTAACCAATAACAATAAAAAATAAGTATGGGAAGATGAGTGATAAAGAACAAAATAGCATACAGAAAACTAATATCTAGTGGAGCAGTTCAGATGTCAATATTTGGTGCCATTATCTTGTCTCTCAGATCATTAAACAGCTGATGATACTGAAATGGAGCAAAGAACTGCTTTGACAGTATTTTGTCTGTAACTATTATGTTTCCCTTCCTAGACCATTTGCAGAAGCATTAGGTGGAGCTCTTTCTTGCCCTAAGGAAAACTTCCTTTACAATTTAATAAATAGCTATTAAATGCCCAACGATTTTCAAACTTTGTGGATATTTATGGGCTGAGTCACTCTACTCAAAGCTTTACAAATGTACAGACATTTAAATGAAAGACAGCTAGGTTTTTTCCCATTTTCTAGAGGAGACAGTATATAAGAAGCAACAAATAAATACTGAATGAAGCATGTGAGTTATAACATAAAACTGGGAAATGTGAAAACACTGAAGTAAAATGGTAACAAAGTAACAAGAAAGTTTACTATGCCTATTAACTGCAATAGCATCATAACTAATGGAAATTCAGTCTGTAAAGCTGTGATCTAATAAATAGAGTAAAAACTCAATATGGGCTTTCAAAAGAGACCTGAGTTATGCAAGAAAAAGATATTTAGGAGCCTGTATGCTAAAGAAGGAGGAAGTGCCTGGAAAGAACAATTATGCCAGGAATTTCAGTAAAATTCCTGAATTTGGTGCCAGTGATGGAGTGCATTTTGCGTATGCAGCAAAGTTTTAGAATATAAGTTTTTGCAGTGAAAAAACTATAGGATTCCTGACATGTAAACATTATGTTGTCATCTAAATTTCTCAAACTGTCAGTGGGACTGCAGTGTTTGTGTCCTTCTCATTCTCATGTGTCTTTCCCGTTTTCATTGAATGAGTACAGCTCCATCAAATTCTGCTCATCTCTTCTCTCTGTCCCATGTTTCAGAAAAATACTAGCTGGTTTGTTTCTAAGAGGTTTTTTAGCCTAATACAAGTTACAGGTGATGCACTAAACACTTTTCTAAGACTATATGAATGCACCAAAATGATGATACAAGCAAGAAATTAAATAATTATAAACTGACCTACTAGATAAAATTTGGAATAGACAAAATTCTTTCCCAAATTAAAAATAAGAAACTTTGATGATAAAAGTGCCATTCCTTGCTTTAGGGCTGTTGAGCTGAAGAGATAAATATCTAAAGAGTCCCCCCCTCCAAAAACCCCAGCCTCCTAGAAGAAACTTCAAAGGTTCGTGTTCCCCATTTTGATCCAACAGAGTCCTATACTTGTAAAATTGCACATCTAAACTTTTATGATTTCACAATTTCCACAGATAATCTATTCCTGTATTCAAATAGCTTTACTCTTAGAGAATGTTCATATTTCTTGTCTAAATTTTTCTTGCTGAAGTGTAGTACCATTATTTCTTATACACTGAGGACATGGAAAGTAGCTTATTTCCTTTCTCTTTACAACTGCTTCTTAATATTAGAGATCATTCTTATATTCCAGCTTTGGTCATTTTTCTTCTATGAATCATAAATCTAGTTGTTTCTGTAGGTTATGATTATTAGACATCTGGGTGCTACCCTGTAGGATCTCTCTAAGTGGCCAATTTTTTTTTAAATGCAAGGCCCAAAACTAGACTCAGTAGAGAGAACAGGCTTTGCCAATCCTAAAGAATGATTTCATGTCGCTTGCAAAAATATTTCTCTTTATATGTCTCAGTATGATAGCCTTTTACCACTCAGCTGGCATTGACAGCTTACTGTCACCTGAGAATTCATTATATGCCTTAGATTTTTCCTTTTACAGCTGCCACCCTAACACTTGTTTCCCATTTAGTATTTTTGCAACTGTTTTTTTTTTGCCTCACTGGAGAACATTGGATTGGGACTTTTTTCATAATGAATCCCATCCTGTTTAATTCAGACCACTTTGTCAATCCTTTGGTTTTGTTTTCTAAAGCGTTTTTTTTTTCATTTTGATGCCTGTGAATTCAATAGATATATTCTCTGCTCTGTCACTATGTTGTCAATTAAATATGAAGACTATTGATGTAGTGCTGTAGCTATATCTGTTGACTGTCATATACCTTCCAGTCCTACAATGAACTATTGATAACTGTTCCCTGAGTGCAGGTCTAAAAGTGATATTGCATGGGTCTCAGAATAGCTTTGTCTGTAACATTCTTTACTTATCAAAATGTCTCTTGGAGCAATGCCAAAAGTATTTTTTAAGTTGGTGTATGTTCTGCTTTTTTATAAGGCCTTATTCTTAGAAGGAAAATTGAATTGAATTTGTTCTTGATGAATCTTGCTGTTCATCTTCATGTTATCTTTCAAGTTTCTAAAATTCTTAATTTCTTCCAGTATTGTTTCAGGTACTGAACATAAGTTGAGTAGTTAGTTTATAATTCCTTGTCTCTTCCTTTTGCCACTTTCTAGAGATTAAGGATGTGCTTGACCTTTTTAAATATTCTGAAATGTCATCGTCCTCTCAAAATTCTGAAAGATAACTAAAAATGCTTCTGACATTGTTGTAGTCAGTGTTTCGTGTACTCTGAGACAAATTTCCTGAGATTCTGTCGATTTGGCAACATCTAATTAAGCCAGATATTCCCTCCCCAGTTCTTTCTCTGTTCTCACCTGATTACTTGTCCCTCTGTTAAAAGTGTTAGCTGCCTGATATGTACCTGGTAAATGCAGGAACCGCTTCTGATTTCTCCAGTATGGATGAGAAAGGCTGGCACTTAGGAAATCAATACAGACTGATCTTCAGTGTTCTTGTATCTCCTTAATCCAGATCTGAACCCCCGCTTACAGATGCTTTTCATGCCCAGATAGGATTAATCTCCCTCCAGAGAGCCGTCAAAATTTTTTCTAAAAGCAGGCAGAAACGTCCTCAAGGTCCCTGATAAAATGTTGTTGGTTTCATTTTGTTGTTTTTGTTATTAGGTTTTTTGGGAATTTTTGCCTGGTTGGGTTTTTTTACTGAAGTTCAGTCACTGAAATGTAGCATGTCTCTAAATTTCTAAATTGTCATTAAAGGTAGGAGCAAGACTGTGATTCAAGCACCTCCTTGTAGGGACTCAATCCACCTGCCTAATATAAATGCTTAGGTTTATCTGATACATGCTACAAAATCTAGACCACCCTTTTAACACAGGACTTTGGTCTTTGAGTGTCTGGTACCAGCCGAAATGTCCTGCTACCTACTGCTTGACTTTAGCTGCAAATTCAGAAGGTCACACATCTCCCCTGTGTCTTCTCTCTTATTTGATACCTCATACAGATATCCCAGGCATGACAAAATATCTCAGATGAAGCCTGGCACCTAAATTTAGGCAGCTGATTTCCCCCATACACACTCACACACACACCTATTGCCTGTAAATTAGGTGTCTGATGTATAAGTTAAATCCCACTCTAGATTTTGTAATAGTATAATTGTATTGATTGGAAATCCTACTTCTCATGGAAAATGCTTGCATGCCTTTTCTTCACAAACTGTTCTATGACTGTATGTATTTGATTATTTTTCTGTATTCTTTAGTACTAGTAAAATTAAACAAGACCACCCCTCCCCCAAGCTGTTTCTAAAACTTAATCTTCTTGCTGCTCTTTTGTACACTGAAGTCATAATCCTCTCTTTGTGAAACCTGAACTGGCTGCTGTGGAAATAATTACACTGTTACAAACCTGATTAAGAGTTCAGGTACAGAAGCAGGTGGAGAAACAAACAAATTCTTGGAAATAAATATTCTAACTTAACATTAACATCCTTAGTAAGGAGTACAGTATTAAAACACAATTGTTTCTAAAAAGAGTGTCTTTTTCCAAATTTCTCCAAGAAATGTGTGACTCTTTTTTCAGCCATCATCAAACTCTTTTCCCCCTATAATTTTATGTAAGTATCTTTAATAAGATAAAAAGAAACAAAACAGAGAATATTTGTAATACAATGAACAAAAGTGTTTCTAATATATATTCTGAAGTGGTAGGAAAAAAATCCCTGAGCTACATTTGCTGCTGGCATGAATTATTTCTTGCCTCTTGCTGCAGTTTAAAACATCCAAAAGTATTTTTCTCTTAATCCCTTTTTTCAGGTTAGTGACTTTCTCTTTTTTGAGAAAGCATATGGTTTTCTTCATGTGTGATAAGCCTAAAATTAATATGAAAAAATTAAAAAAAAAAAAAAGGAATTAGAACTAGAACACTTTAATAGAAAACTGTAATAGGGAAAAAAATTCTTAATTAGCACCCCAAAAGCACTTTTTACTTTAGGTTAAAATGAGTAGTGTTGCTCATTTATCATGTAAATAATATTGACAGGCCTATCTCTTGTATACTGAGAGCACCACTGGATATTCAGTCACAGAGGTTTACACTAAAACACTTTGACAGCTTGCAGACATTTTAACCCAGAGACAAGTATCTCTGTGTGACCACTAATGATTCTGATGCATGGAAAAGCAGCAATTGAGCTGAAACAGTAAGAGAAGTAGATAAAGATACTAAATTAGAACTAGGAATCAGATTCTTGAAAGCATCGCTTACAGTTTCTCTGTAGTAGGTACGCACGCTAATTGTGAAGCCTGAGATCCAGACTCCCAAGTGTATATGATTTATTTGTACTTAAAAAGTAAATCATGTTGATGTCCTGTGCATTACTTTGGCTAAATGGGTAAGTCAAGAGGAGAAGTCTGATGTTTTGTTTGATGAGGTGAGCTTAGCAAACAAATGTTGGAGAATTAAAGCTTTCAGTAACAGTCTTTAACACTTAACTGAACTGGGTTGATAAGTGTAATTAACGTCTCTTGTGTTGTGGGTGGAATCCAGCTTTAAATGCACTGCATCCTCCAACTGTAAAGGAATATTACATGGCTGTTTGAGAAGGAACTGTATTCCGCACTCCATCGAACAGTAAAGGAACCTCTTGCCAACATGGAGGAATTTACATTGCAGTCAGGTTAACTTGTTCCTGTTCCTTTGTTCCTTTCAGTTGTAAGTACCTTTCCTCCTCTGTACCTCTGTTAGTCTCCTGCTTCTTTGTCAGTACAGCTTCACCTCCAGCTGTAGGAGATGTTTTGCAGACATGCACAAAGAATGAGTCCCTGGGATCCGAGAATACAAAGACAAAGCAAAACGTGAAGGCTGGAAAGAGACAGAATCTAAAAATGTGGGAGAAAGGGGCTGTTTTGAATCATCCGTGTTTCATCTGTGCAAATTTATATTCTGGACCAGGCGTTAAAGACAAACTTCTGAAAATCATAGCAGTTTAAGCTGTGCTAGGCTCCCTCCCCTGTTTCTGGTCACAGCACAAGGCTGTATTTCTACTCTTAGTTTGTGTAGCAGCACCTAATCACTATAAATCTGCATCTTTCAGTCTGAGCTGGCTTTAAAAATCTCTCCAAGTTTCTGTGTAAATTACAAGACTGGAAGATTTATTTAAGAGGAACAAACTTTAGCATAACTACCAATGCATATAGACATTGTAAAATTTCTAATACTCATGGAGCAGTAGTGACCAATCTTTCCTCAAATTTCAACAGATTCCTTTAATGAAATCTGTGTGTAATTGACCAAGGAAGCTAAAATGTGGAACAAAATTCAGCTTATTGACTGCATTGGCAGTCAAGTAGTATTGCCACACCTTTATTAGGAGCATGTTTGGCTGTGGAGCACTTACAGAGAAGTAATAATCTGAGCTCCTTTTAATTTGGAAAGTGTAAAATCCTGGCTATGTAGTAGATCTTGATTTCTCAGTTCCTGGTGCAACAACATGAAAAGGTTAGGCCAAACCTTAACATAAATATAAATATAAATATAAATATAAATATAAATATAAATATAAATATAAATAATATAAATATAAATATAATTAAAATTAAATTGAATTGGTGTAGATAAAATATACTCTTTTCTAAGCTGTATACCAAATTTTCATTCACATTTAGGAAATGTTTGGTCATTGCAACCAGCTTGTTCACACATGCCTTAATTGCTCCCTTGGGATCTTGTCTGTAATTTGTAATTGCTGGCCCTGGTTGTCAGTGGTGCCTTTTAAATTTGTGACTTCTAGCATAGCCAAGAGAAGATTCATCATTAACTTTCCCATCACTGCTTTCATTTTGAGCCTTCTGGTTTTTTTCTTTTTTCTTTCATTTAATTTTATCAGAGTCAAAATGAAACAAAACATCTCATTATTGGTTAGCAAGAAGTGCAGTCCAGTAAGAATGGATCTGTAGAGTGCAATAGCTGCTGCTGAGGATATGATATCTACATTATATGCATTTTCAGGGTGTTTTTTTCACTTGTGCTGTAGTGGTTGTGTGGACTTTATTTGTCTTAGATATTTAAGGTAAAGTCTTGGAGTGCAACTTTTCACTTGCTGCAGTTTAATTGGAAGGAAATGCAAGGTGTGCCTGCTGTCTGATACATGACATGAACCAAAGCATCACAGGTGCAGAGACTGCAATATTCTCTTAAAAATTCTCCTTCCCGGTCCAAATCAAAATGCTAAAGTAGCACAACCAAGGATTAAGCACGTATAGGACCTTAACAAGGCAAAAATACCAGAGGAACAAATGTTCTTCTTTTCAGAAGAAAAAAGATCTCCTGATTGTTGATAAAAGCATAGCAACTCTAAAATGTCAGCCTGTGTCCAAGGTGCTGTTCAGCTGGGTGTAGCACTGAAAATCTTGCTTAACTCTGTACTTGGCGGGTGGTGTTTTGCTCTGCCTTGAGGATGCTAGGAAATGTTTGCTAGGCACTGCTGGAAAGCCATCTTTCAAGTTATGGTCATTAAGCAAATCACGTAGCTAGGGAACTCTGAATCTCCCACATCTATTGAAATTGAATTCAGGGTACTCAGCTTGAAAGAGAAAAGGAGCTTGTGATGTGCTTGACAAAAATGTTACAGTAATGTGGCAAGCATGGAATGACCTGTCCACTGGTTTGATTTGCTCATAGTCTGAAATCTGGGTGCTTTCTGAGCAGGAAATTGCATCTGTGTCAATATGTTCTGCAGACATCTTATTTGTCCAATAACTCCTGAACCCTTATAGAATTTTTCCACTCAAATGAAACGTACCACTGAGCCAAATACAGAATATCTGCTTTTTAAAGTCACTGCTTGATTTGATGCTTTCTGGTTTTTGCAACATGGGATATGCCTTCCCTAGCAAGTAGTACAGAGGAATGAAAGTGAATATGTAGAATGAAATTATTCATGCTGATGACCTGATAGCCTACAATATGCATTTGAAGGGATTTTACGTCAAGCTAACAGTAGCCTCGTTACATGCACACCTGTTAGTAGCTGACTCATTTTAGGTGAGTATATGGAGTGCATCTTTCAGTTTATTTTCCTTTTAAAGGAATCTATTTAATGTGCATTGAAGCTCCTCTGTAGTGTGAACCAAAGAGGCTATTTGGTTCAAGTGCTCTCCAGATCAAAACAAAACACTGATATGGATTCACATTGCTAGTAAGAATTCCCTACTCTTCTCTCTGCTATTTGTTATCTTCCAGATCTCCCTCACAATTTCCACACTAATCTCTTTTCCTGGCTGAAGTGCCCTAGTTTATCAGTTTCCTCCTTGTATGAAAATATTCCATTCCTTTTAAAATTTTGGTGCCTTCTTAAGTTTATTGTCTCCTTGGGAACTGAACTGCAAAAGTCAAATCCCTCACCCTACAAGATCTCTCTGTGCTGCAGAAGGGTTGAACTTCTCTGCTCCACTTGTAGTACCCTGGAGTCAGTCTCTGGAAATGAAGGTTTATCCTGTTCTTGTTCCTTAGCTTGGTACCTGATCAATGTGGAGTAGAAGCTTCATTAAAATACTAGGACAAAATGGAAAAGAAGTGGAAGGAGGCTGTCAGGTAACTGGCAATTTGCAGGACTAAAAAAATAGCAAAAATGACAAGGGGAAATTCAAGTATGTTAAAGGTAAGGGAAATGGAAACGAGAGAGCAGGGAGGTTTAAAGTCACATAGTTCCTTCAGAATGTGGAAGAAAAAAACAATATTCCTCTGCAAAATATCTGTCAAACAGACTTACAAAATAGCATCCTGTTGCACAATTGATTCTGTTAGGTTGTGCCTATGTTCACTGCTTGCTTTGAGACAGAACTCAAATTGTGGGCATAGTTCACAGGTTATCCCCACGTGTTGCGCGTCAGAGAGCAGAGTCACAAAGCTATTTGTATTTTCAGAGGAAAGCAATAGAATCTTCAAAGCATACCCCCTTGATGAAAGCCTGACTCAGGTGCAAGCCAAATAGAGTCCGTCCCTTTTTCAAGAGCAAGGGCTGTTACCAATCACCAGTCCTTTGGATCAGTCAGTTTCCATGTTCTTGGTGCAAGCACTCAATCCAGGGAACTGGATTCATCTCATCTGAGGTAAAACTTCTGTACCAGATATATCATTGCAGGGGCCACAGTGCCATCTGTTCTGATTAGCTGATCCTCTTCTGTTGCTCCAATTTACTTGTTAACATATATGTACCCTGCAAAAGCAACTGATAATTAGCCTGAACGTCCAGTGCATCTAACATTTAGTGCAGAGCTCATTATGGTTTCACAAAGCATATGTGACATTTACTTTCCTTTGTTTGTATACAGGAAAAAAATGACTTTTAAAAGAGCATTAGACTCCTGTAAACAGGATCTGGAAGGGCTCGAAAGCCACATGCTCAAATGTTAGGAAATGTCAGCATTATGGCTGCGGAAGTGCCCAGCAGTCACAGCTGCAAGGCAATTAGAGCAATATGACACATATTTAGTGTTAATGCTCTTAAAATTCAGGTGCTGCATAGCTTTAAGAAAAACTGTAGTGTATAGTCTGGATGTTTTTCCTTTCTTTTTAGAAAAATGCTAATTGCTGTTAGTTCTCTAGCACTTTCAGAGCAAGTCTGGTGTCAGGGAAGTGAGTGTATACTGTGGCATAGGCATAAACAGATAGCTCTGTGAGTTTTACCTTCTTGGTCATGGAGTAATCTGTACCAAATTGCAATCAGAGCATTTTTGAATTACAGCCAAGCTATTGCAGGAGTGAGAATATCCCTAAATAAAAACCAAGTTGTTCTGCTTTGCTTTGTGATCGTGTCTGCCCTCCTGATGGAATGGTGCACTAATGCTGTGAGGGCGCTGCTGCTTGGCCATGGTTTGATGTTCTTCTGCCCCACCAGACACAGACTCCACTGCTACTTCCCATCCTGAGCCTGTCATTTCTTTTCAATAAAAAACACCTTTTATGATGACTCCCAAAGTTTGCCCGTTGTGTCCATGCTTAAACATGTGATCTTCCTATGGTAATTTATATTCTAGCTAAGATGAGGGGAAGAGAAGAGAGAAACAGGCAAGGAACTGATGTTCTCAAATTCTCTATTATGTCCTGATATTTTTTTCCAGCACTAATATTATCGAAATTGACAGTATTATCATGTCAATTTTTCAATCTCTTTACAGACATACTGTGGAATTCTTAATTTTGCCTAGCAGTGAGATTAAGCACAACAAAGTGAGCCAGGAGTGTTGGCTTGCAGTTCTCCCGATGTCTGTAATTTGCGATTTGTATTAATGTTCCCAAGATGGACTTTGCTGTAGTGGACACAAATTAAAAATATTCACACACAAATTTATCTAAGTATTATTTGGGTCTAGTGGGGTTTTTGGGGGTAGTAAAATGCAGTGTACGTCAGGTTCTGAAGGGGCTTTCAATGAGAATTTTTAAATAGGAAACAGAAACATAATGTATTTTTTTAGAGAGACACTTCTAAAAAAGATGTTTAAATTAATCTTTTGTTTATGTAGTTTCAGAACAGAATTACAAATCAAATTGTTCTGAATATTTTTGTAAGTCATTTAGAAGACATCTAAATATTTTTGTGTGGAGATGAAATTTCTGTGATCTCGTTTTAATTTGCCATAGTAAATTGACTTTTTATTTGCCTCTGCTTTGCATAATAGTTACTTCTTCTTGAACTGTTATCTTGTTCTAAAGGAGGGTTTGCAGATGGTCTAAGCACTTTTATTTTTTTCATGACATATCAACTGAAATGCTTTCATAAGATATCTTAAAGATAACCTTTTGGTAAGCACACTTATGCCAAAGCATCAGGGTGTTTTTTTAAGAGGTAAAAATCTTAATTGCTCTTTCATTGTGTATATTCAGCTATAATAATTAAAAAGAACACCGTATTTTGATTTTGTGTGTTTCTTTCCATTTTAATCCATTACATGAACAAATTCAACAATCCATATTGAAAGGAAATCAACTTTGTGGGAAAATAAATGCTATACCCATTCATCTAACAATACATAATCCAAGTGCCAGACAGTATTGTAGCAAGATGCTACAAGAAGTTAACTCTGGCAATAAATATTTGCTATGTCAAGTATCATGCAAATTTTCTTGAACAACTCTTTTATATCTTTTGGTTTTTTTTTGTCTTGATGTGTTTCTTTATTTGTTAAAAAATATCTGATTAAAAAGCCTCCTGTAATGTGAAATTCCCATTTAAATCTGCTTTGTTAAAGCACATGCTTTTTTAATTACATGCCTCTGTTCTTCACAGTCTCCTGACAGTTTGACTTTCACATAAATCTCAAGCCATGCCACCCCAGTTTCATCAGACATGTCAGTCCTAAAGCCCAGCTGCTCTTCTGTCACTTTTGTTGTGTCTTTGCATGCGTCTGCAATGCACTGATTATGTTCCCAATGAAACACATCAAGAACAGCCATCTGCTTATGCAAACACAACAGGAAAACCTCTCTCATCTTCTTGTCGCTTGAAGCAATTCTACTACCATGTCTCTACTTCCTTGTTTGTGCAAAAAAGGGAGTTGAAAAGGAATAAAATATCCCCAAGTTGTTTCCTCAAAGTGTTTTCCAAGCTTGTCCATTCTTGATCCAAAGTTTTCATACTCTGGGTCTGGCCAGTCTGCCTCTCACCAGGGAAAGTGCTGCCACTTGAACAGCAATTTATTATTCCCTATGCAGTCCCAGACTGACTCTGTAATATGTGTGATTCTAAATCAGTCTTTTCATCTTCACGAACTGTATATGCAAAGTTTACCAACACCCCCTGGTACAGGTGATTATACCGTCCCAGCCATGTCATATTTTGGCTTGCATAGCTTTTTCTGAGACAACCAACTCCAATAAAATAAATCATGTACCTTAATACTGTGGATAGAATCACCTTGTATTTGTGTTAGAAGATTCCATAGCTCTCTTATCACTTGAGTGAAGAACTACTGTTATCTGAGACTGGAAACCAGAAAATCAGGACACCAAGTTAGGCCCAAATACATTGCTATTGTGGAAGGGAGTGGTACCGAGATCTCAGGAGATAGAACTCATTTGTTGTCAGAAAAGTGACCATGGAACATCTAAAAAAAAATGTGTGCAGGAAGCAAGAAGTGAGAAAATTTAGATTAGGGAGCATTAGGAGTAGATAGGTGTCTTAGAGAAGATCCACAGAGGCACCAGCTTTCTTGCTGCCATAGAGACATCCACAGCTGTCACCACTTCAGGATATAGAATAGTGCATCCTTAGGGACAGAACCCTTCCTTAACGTGCTCACTGCCCAAAAGTGGCACATAGAGGAGCAGTGTTTGCTGTCACAGCACAAAAAATGTCCATGCAAGAGAGTTATGTGGAGATCAGAAATCCCTATCACAAGGGGGCCTGTGGGCAACAGCTGCCTTGTTTTCCCAACACTTAAAATGGAAAAAAATTTAATAGTCAGGCTATCATCTTAGATGGATGGCTCAGGTATTTTGCGGGACAGGGTATGGCAAAAGAGAAGGGCGTCAGTGAGGGGATATCCTAATTTCACCTGCTAATAAGAAGAAAAGTTTGTATGTGATGAAGGAATTATCTCACTGTACAAAAAGACTTTAAAAACAAGCTTCAGCATGCAATCAGTGCAAATCTTAGAGTAACCACTGAAACTATTCTTTTTAAGCAAACAGTGTAGTTTCAAATATCTACTTCTCAACATTAATCTTTCTTTCAGTTTCTGTTATTTTATGTAATCAATTATATCTAATTATGTGTTAAGTGTAAGTACAAGTCATCAGAGGAGCAGACCTTTTAATTACAAAATAATTACAAAGTTATTGTGGTGTAAAATTACATTCATCCTCATTAAGAATACCACACAGTGTATGCATAAGCAAAGTTTCTTTTGAAGTTCAGTATTTTCATAATTTCAAAATGTCAAGAATAATTAGTCTAAATTACATTTTTCATTTCCTTACATATACAGAATGCTTACAAAATCTCAACATGAAACTGTATAGCTGAGTTTCATTTTAGTTTGCTACCAAGCAAAAAAAACTGCTTGACAAAAGAGTCAGAATTTTTTGCCTTTTCAAACTTTTGGGTTTATATAAATATTTTCAAAATGTCTTTCAGGAGGGCCAAGTTTGCAGCAAGATTGAAGCATAGCTAGCACTCAAGATCATGAAATAATGTCCAGCTGTTATAGCATTTTATTTAAAAAACCAGTGGCACTGAGCTGCAGGACCAAACGGAGTGATGTGTGTCTGTTCTTCCAGCCCTGCTTTGAAATGCAGCCATTGCAGCCACGCACTGCAATTCTCAGAGCATTTATAACCAGGGGAACTTCTCAGCAGCTTCCAAGAGCAGTTCCAAACCAGCCCACAAGTAGATGGGCTTCCTGACTTGATGTGCAGAAGATCCCCAAACCCCTGCAGTCACAATTTGTTTTGTTCCTACTGGCTACTGCATTACAGACCACGCTCACAGTTGACAAAAAAATTACAGCAAGTGATTAGTGTTGGTGAATGTTTCCTCCTCTTAATATTTTATTGCACAGCCTTATTACATCCCCATTGTGGTGATTCAAGCAAACTTTTTAGCTAAAGATATGAAAGGAAATTACTTGGATTGAAATCCCCTTTTTGTAATACGTATGAGTTTTGAAACATTCAGGGTTGTAGCATTGTTCTAAATGTGGGAGCAGCCGGAATTGAAAGTTTGATGATGACTGCTGTCTTAAAAATCTGTAATCTAAGCAATAACTTGAAGGGTTTCAAACTGAAACACAAATGGCCAAAATATAGCTGTAATAGTAATATTTTAATTGTTATACTAATTTATCTGTGATGAAAATCTCAGGTTTTATTGATAGCGATTTTCAGAATAGTAGCCTTCAGCTATCATTTTGAAAGAACATTTTAGTACGAACTATGAGGAGTAATCTCAGTCTTTGACTCTTTCAGAGGGAGTTAACTTGTTTGGCATATTGTGCAAAGAAATAAAGCCCCTCATTAAGGAAAATAAACCAAATTACCATATTGCTACTTCTCGATATGCCAATACAAATCTTTCATATAGGACCCAGGGCAGATTACATTATAATTTGCAGATATGAAGAGTTAATAACAAATTTTTGGTCACTGAAAATTAAGAGATTTTTGGTTTTTTAATGCATGTTTATGTGAATGAGATGCCTAAAAAATATCACAATATTGCTGTGTCTGAACAACTGTATTGCCAGTTTTTTTTGTGACAAAGAATGAGAAATTAAATGTTAAAAAATGCCAAAAGTTCACTAAAAGAAGCTGGATAACAATCTGTCCAACTCCTGAATGATGATTTCAGATATAATCATGATTATAATTGTGGTTATTGTCAAACATTTACTTCAGCAAAAGTAGGTATGTAGGTCAGTGAAAACTGCATGACAGATTTGAATCACTCATGCTGTGAAAAAAGCCCACCAGAGAAATAAAATGAATGAATGAAGAAAAACTATTATTTCTCTTGCTTGGCTGCCAAATAAAGAAATACAGTGTTCCTACATTAAAGCATTGTCCTGGATATATTTGATATTCTGGAGACACTCCACAGAAAAAAAAAATATGCTCTCAATAAATGGTTTTTTTTCCATTTCAGTGGAATCTAGACTAGTTGGGAACCTGCCCTGAAGGTTACTGGTTAACATAGTGCTATTAAGAAGGGGAGAATTTTGAATAACATGTTTCCCTCTTGAAGGAAAAGCTGGGTTTTTTTTCAGTGATCTTACAAGTGAAGTTTAAAGAACTATAAAGGAGAGAATAAGTGAAATCAAATCTTTTAAGTGAAAAAAGCCCCAAAAAAACCCTTTAACAAAAGTCTTCAGAGTAGTTTGCTGGAGCTGTCAGTTGAGAATAGCAAAAGAAACCAATCATCTGCACTAATTGTTTTGCACTGCTTGAAAAATATATTATTTGAAGGAAAAAAGCTAAAACATACAAAGTCACAATAGTGAAAGATGCATCTGGTACCTTGGGAAATTCTTTTTTCTGTAGAAAAAGTTGAAGATGAAGGATATATTTTTTTAATTAGGAAACACTTTTATTGTTCTATTTTAGCTGAGCTCCTTTTGAAATTTAAGGTAATTTAATCTTACTGAAAAAAACCCAAACCTGAAAGCTTTAATCAGTCTTTTGAAAGGTAAGCCAAATGTCAGTAGTATGAAGCCTGGGTTTTGCTTACTTTAACCTGACCTGCTGGCAGCTACAGCTGGTGAGTAAAAGTGCTTATATGATTCAAATTTTGCAATTTAAGCTGAGTACGAAAATGCTACCAGTAGAATTTTCTTTTGGTAATGAGAAATGTTTGGTAATGAGCAATCAAAATGTTTTTGGTAATGTGCAATCAAGCCTTTTAAGATATAAATATATTTCATATAATTCTGTTTGTCTCTTGAGTACTTTTGAGTATCTAATACTATTACTTGCTCTTTTTGATAGTCAAAATTCTGTTACTCAGCTTCTGGCAGTATTAGTATAGAAAAATGATTGGCAATGAGACTGACTCTGTCATGGAATTACAATTTTTTTCTTTTAGTAATGAATGAAAAGCACATAATAAACAAGTATGTTTCAAAGTGCTTATTATTGCCCTAATTAGACCTAAAAACTTTTAATAGTTGTAATGAGAAATTGATGATTTGGTGAACTGATTACCTTCTGCAAACAGTGCTTCATGGACAAGTTTTCCTTCAGTTTTCTGACTCCTTCTTCTAGGAAACTTACGACTTTCAGGCTGCTTTAAAAACCTTGATGATAGAATGATAGAATGACCAAAAAACTTACATACTAAATTCTAGTTTAATTAGAGAATATACCCATATACATGGTCAAAGACACATCGACACACAGGCTCACACACATATGTATACATCCATGCACCCCTCAAAAAATATATATTTTTGTAATCAAAGAGGAATTTAGATTACATCTATGATATCATCATCATGTGAAGTTGAAAACTATAAAAAATGGCTGCATGCAAACAAAATAGTACTTGTAATATCCAGACTGGTTTGGATATTGATGAAAGCAAATTCCCCATTGTTTAGAATATCACTTATTGATGGGAAGAGTTAAATGACTGTGCAAATCTATTTGGTTTAGTTCAGCATCCCCAAAGAAGGAAGATGGATGTAGAAAAACTCTTGGAAAAATTAGAAATAAAGGAAAATCATTAACATTACAATATCTTAAATCCCTGAAATCCATTTGAGGCACTGAGAATTGAGATGTACTGTACAGTTCAAAGATGCTATAAAGTTTGAACACCTTTAGCTCAACTTCTGCCAAATACCCCTGAAACCTAAGATTCCTCCTCTGCTTGTAACTATTAATGTGGCAGACAATAATGTTGCATAAATAAGGACTGTTCTTTTGCAATGGGGAATTAGTTGCACAGTACAATATCTTTATTTAAAGCTGAAAACACTGCAAGATGTCTTCATAGACCAATCCAGGGTATGTGTGGAGCTCAGGATGAAAACAAGATGAGAATTTCCTGACTATTAATCAAAACAATAAATCGAGTTGAAGTCTGCTGTGTTTGTGACAGTGGAGTATATACACATCAGAGGTAGAGAACCATCCATGTAAAAATGCATTTGAGACTGCCTACACATTTCTTTTGGCTTCTCCTTGACCTCTTCATCCCACAAGCGATGTGAGTGTTAAAAACAACAGCAATTTGATGTTTAATTAACAACAGCAAATATGCAACTTTGTGGAATTCTGAAGAGTGGAAATCAGAGTAGAAGGCTTGCAACTAAATTTCAGTTCTGTTCCTGGACCAATGTTCTTTGTTCAATGTGTGAATGAAGCATATTGGAGAAATATTAGGTGTCTACAGGTCTAAACAACAAATAGGGAGAGTCCTTTTTTGGAGACAGACACTGGTTCTGCAGTAATGAGGACATCAGCACAGATAGTGATGTTTTTGACAATGCTGCTTCTTCACTGTTTTAACTGCTGCTGCTGGCTATTTCACTGCCGTTCATATAACTCTATGTTTATTTTCTTTATTTGTAACTGCTACTCTACTGTGATTTAAAAAAATGTCTCTGAGTTGATAACTTACACCCTTCAATAATAGAAGGAAACAAGAATAACTGGAAGCAAGAAAGAGAAAGTTGTAGATACCTGATAATTGCAGGCAAGTAGAAAGTACTTATTCTTGGATTTAGGGAGATGTGCTGGTTTTGGCTAGAGCAGAGTTAATTTTCATCACCATGGCTGGTATGGGATTTATTTGTGCTGAACACAATGTTGATAATATAGAAAAAAATTTGTTATTGCTGAGCAGGGGTTACACTGAGCCAAAGCCTTTTCTGATTTTCTTACTGCCACATTGGTGTGGAGAGTGGGGGTGCTGGGGAGGTTGGGAGGAGACACAGCCAGGACGGGTGACTCAAACTGATCAAAGGGATATTCCAAACCGTAGGACATCATTATCAGTATATAAAGTAGGGGAAAGAACGAAGAATGGGAAGCATTTGGAGTGATGGAATTTTGTCTTCCCATGTTACACGTGATGGCACCCTGCTTTTTTTGGACAAATAAATTCCTTGTTTTGCTTTGCTTGCCTACGTGGCCTTTTTTTTCTATTAGACTGTCTTTACGCCAACCCGTAAGTTCTCCTGCTTTTACCCTTCCTGTTGTCTCCCTGGTCCCACAGGTGGTGGAGCAGACAAGCAGCTGTGTGGGGCTTGAATGCCACCTAGGGTTATACCATGACAAGAGATTATTGAAGTATTTCTCTTGATAAAAAAAAAAAAAAATTAATGGACTAACCTCAACTGATATGGCCATTATGATGTTCTGGAGAAGAGTATATATCTTTTTTCCCCTCATCCAGTGTAGATGGTTGGAAACTCTTTTATCATATGTGATATGTCATGATATCTTTGTAATTAATAATCAATAATCAAAAACAACACTGTTACACAATACCTTTGGCTAACATGGATGGTATTTTATTTCTTGGCAGGCAGAGGAAAAGAAGGTTTTAGAACATAACTATCAATTATATAGAAGTTCTATACTTCTAGCTAAATAGATGTGGTTTTAGAATGTGTATATGGGTTTTAATTTTAAAATAATGTTGCAGTAATCTTAATATTTCACAATTTTTTAAGGAAAAGTCCTAAATATTTGGAAGCTATTTATACAATCAGTCATAAATTTTCAGAATATTCTATTAAAAAAAATAGTCCCTCCATAATTTCATAGTGTGGCTGTAAAGCTCTATCATCAACACTCAAATCAAAGTCCTAATCTATAACACCAGAGAGCCCTTGTCTTTTGTTGGCATAGTACAAATTTGTGGATAAGAACTTCTAATTTTCAATCAAGTGCTATGTGCAGACTGCTCTTCACTGATCTCCCATAAGAAAGTCGATTATAAGAAAATACAGTTTTAGTTCTATATTTAAACAGTATTGACAGTGAGATGTATTTACAACTAACAAGGTAGACTTTTAATATGTCATCATACATATTATTTCAAAACAGGGCTTAAAAAATAAAGTGTTCATGGGGCTGTCTTTTTTGTCTGTGTAATACTCTCAGTGAACATCTGTAATTTACCATGTTTTACATAAAGATGAAGTTGTTAAGCTTTTTAAAATAAAATGTTCAATGGGAAAGAAATGGCCATGTACCAACAAATTGCAAAATATAAATAATTTCAAATTGTTCACAAAAGTTGATGTAAGTTACACTGCAACTTTTATTTTTGCTGTTGGGAGTTAGTGCCAAAGTATTGTTGACTTTAATGGAAGCAAAGTTGGCATCACACCTATTAAGGAACTGCAAGCTAAGTAAAATAAATTAAACAATAGCAAGGGATCTGACTTGGGAGTAGTGTTGCACCAAAAGAAGAACTTTTCCTACTAAAAATAAAATCAAGGCAAACACAAAAATTTTGGGGGTTATGTAATGTCAGAGAGGCAGCCTGCGAAACTGTCTTAACTGACTTATTTAAATTTTTAATTTAACAAAATACATTTAAAAAATTTATTTATGGTGAACCTTATAGCAGATTAGTGAAGACAAAATATTACTCTCAATTTTTTATGACTATCCAGATATAATTTCACATAGGTCTCAAGAAGGTTTTTTTATGTTTCCATTGGATTAGCACACAGTAAATAGCATTTACCTTAAATTTTTTATTGAGGAGGAATGATGTTTTTTAGCATTTATTCCATGTGTCTTGCGTTCTTTTCAGCATTTTCATTTATACATTTTATCCTATATTGTCAAAACAGGGAGTACATCCTTCAAGACCAAAACTTAAACATGTCAGTATTGCCACAAAGACATTTACCTTACGGTGTTGTCTCTTTTCTTTTTTGTCATCTACTGTATAAACAGGTTTTTGGCCTTCACTGTTTCTTTCTGTAGTGTTAGATGACGAGCCAGCTATGCACCACTGTGCCTAGGAAATGCCAACAATTTACCACTGATAGAACTTTCTGTTCTTCTGTGAATATCCAGGTTTGCATGTAAACACTTGTGAACTGAAAGAAGAACATATGTAGGTTTCTCTCAGCTAGCAGTACTTTGCATTTGTAGTGCAAATTTGCTCACATTTGATTTTGACATTTGTGATTCTGTATTCTTGACATGCCAATGTAAATAAATACATGAACAATCACCTAATTCCTGAGAAAGAGCAAGTTCTCAGAAAAAAAAATTCTTATTTCTGTGTAACTCTGAAAACAAGTCTTCACTTTTCTGATGAGCTTTATAGCAATGTTACCACAAATGAAAAATGTTGCCTAACTTCGAGATTTTTTATAGAGCTGGTTGTCAAAATGATAACACAAACTTATTTTTTCTCTGTAGTGACTGAGACATAATTTAGTAGTTAGACAGTAACTGCTGATCTAGCATGATTCCCAAGCCAGGTATTCCCAATCAAGGAAGATTTGGGAACTTCCTAAACTGTGTGGGGTTCCCCACCGTACTCTTGCACTAGGCCTGAGGAGAAGTTCTTCTCCTAACTAGCAGGACTTGCATGTGTTGGAGTGTTTATTGAGAGTGGTCACAGAGAAAAAATGTAATCAAATACCTCACAAATTGTATGGGCTCACAAACCATCATGAAATGAAATCATAACCTTCTCAAGTGCTGTATATACAAGCTGGACATTATAAGTTTCTTTTTAGATATATTTTAAGAGAACATAGTCTCTCATTATCCTCCATGTTAACAACATGTTTTTTGTTTTAAAATCTTAATTTTAGTATATTTAGATGATCTTTTTTTTTCCTTACCATTTATTTCTTCCTGAATGCTTATCAAAATTCTCCTTCCACTGAAGGAATTTGCAGTAAATACAAAGTAAATAGACTTTATTGTAATGCATTTAAGTGCCAAAAGGAAATTATATTGAAAAATTATGTGGGTTTTTATTTTTTATTTTAAAATTTAAAATCATTTAAATATCCTTTTTAATACAATGCAAACTGAAAATATCTTCAACTTCTTAATTTTTTTAAAAAATAACTTTGGACCAATATTAGCTTGTACTTTCTTGCACTTGTATTTTGACAAAAATGCTTTGATATGAATATTTGCACTTTGCTCTGGGAAGATGCAAGTCCTCACAGATAAAAGTTTATAGTTTAAGACACTGTTTCCAAAAAAACCAATTAATCTTTTGTCTCAACACTTCTGAGAATTACCTGTCAATTAAGTTGAAATCATCCAGATCCTGTAATGTCTAGTGGATATAAAACTTTAGGTAGGCAATATGTGAAAACTTCTTTGCAAGTATGATGCACTCTTGTTTCAAGGACAGTGAGATAACACAAAAACAATACAATAATTTTCAACATCAAAACAAGTTTCTGAATATTTATGAGACACGTAACATGGATAGAGATGAGCCCAGTAGACTACCACTTTAAGAGACAGCTCATTTTAGTAAGATGTAAAAAAGTTAAAAAAGAATTGAAAATGTTCAGATCTTCCTGTTATTTAAATGTATTGCTTAGAATGAATTGCAGACCAGTCCCAAGTGAATATACAAACTGTTGGCTGTTTTCTGAAAGAAAAATGGAAACAGCACAATGAGCCAGAAAGGCACCTTTTCCAAGGAAAAAAATGCATGTGGAAAATATTTGTGCAGAAGGGGTTTCATAAAGTTGCAGATCTTGAAAACTGGTAAGAGAAAAAGGTTTTCAGTCTTTCAGGTTTTCCAATGAGTCCTGCCAATCATTGTATCTGAAGTCTGTTCTACAGAATTGAACTAAAGATACAGACCTGAAAACTCTTTTCTTTCCATTTGCATTAAATATTACTCAGTAAAAAAAAGTTAGTGTACTGAGAAGAATAATATCTCTTTATTTTCTCACATCAATTCTTGGAGAAACTTAAAAGCATTTTAATTTAGTTTGTGAGTGAAGCATCCTAGGCAACACTGTCCTCTGAATGTTTCTGTAACAACACGGTACCAAAACCAGGACAACAGCATGAAAATCTTTGCATCTTGTTAAGACACTATCCTTACCATGGACTGACAATGAAAACTCCTCTCTTTATTTTAATTTCTTAGAGGCATAAGATTTTGATAATGGAAAAGAAATTTTTGTTTGCAGCAGTACTTAGGTGTGTTATTTTAAAATACTGTATGATGAACTGTAGTGTTTTTACCCACAGCTTTTATGAAGACCTAGTTGCTTCAACTGTAATTTAACAGCTCAGTTGCCTGGGAGTGGGGGAGTGGAGATACTTTTTTTTTTTTTTTTTTTTTGAGTGTCTCTCTAAAATTGAGCTTTAATTCATATTTTTAAAGTTTCAGCTTGCTACCGTTAGGTGACTTACGATTTCAAAACACTAATTGTCCTTGAACTTAGCCCATGTGGCAGATTTCAGTGAGACTGAATAGTCAGTTTTGAAGATTGAAGGCATATGTATGTAGGACAATATGATTATGGAAAACTGTATATGAAGATTGTATTATATTTTTGGAGTTCTATGTATTTGGTTCTGTTATTGTGGTACACTGATAAATGACAATACAGATCTAAGTGCAACTGAAGGCAAAAGCATCAGTCAGTAAAGTCAAAATATCTGAATGAGATTGTTTAAATGAATTCTAGAAATCTGGGATACTACAAACTACATCTAGAAAAATACCACCACATTTTTCACTTTTCATTGTTTCAAAAAAAAGACTAAATTTTGTATGAAGCATTATCTGCTAGCTTCTTCAATGATTTCACTTCTTTTTCACACTCCATATGTTTGGTTTTTCGCCCGTATGCAGCTATACAAGCTTGCTGTTATCCGCTTTTGGCTGTGTTTTGGCATGAAAAAAAAAAAGCTAATTGACATAACCTCTTAAAAGTTGCTGTAGAAGCAAGGGTTCTGTGTAAAACTACCAATGTATTGTATTCACAGCAAAGCAGTGTGCCATTGAGCAAAATCTTGAAAGCGTAACTACCAGCTACAGTGTGTTTGTGGGTGTGGGTGCTGCAGAGTGAGCCCGCAGGAAGGACAGCTGTCGCTTCCTGGAGATCTCCAACTGTAAAAAGCTTCTTTAAGATCTCAACCTTCATCCTGACACTGGATCATACTTTCTTAAGAGCCATGTCAGAATTGGGAAGATGTAGAAGATCAGGAGATATTTTCTGCTTGCCTGCCTGGCTTAACCAGAAAATAGCTAGCCAAAGGGACTGATATGCAGCTCCAAAGCATGTGGCATAGTCAAGCTAATGCTCACATTACTGTACCTCTTTTGGAGCAGAAGCTGCCTACTTGATCCCACACTTCATATTCCTTAACCTTCATTCTTTTGTGGTCCCATAACAGGGTAATGCTGTGGCATTATTGGTGCGTTTATTCAAGTGACATTCTTTTAGTTCAAAGTATCTGAAATAATGTGAGGTTTTGTTCTGTCTAAATAATTAGTGTGATTTGCTTTTATAATCTATTTTAGTTGAGAGCTTATGAAAATTAAAATAGGAATGATATGGTTCTTTCTGGATAAATGTTACATTATTTATACCCTCATTATTAATACACTTTGACTCTCTCTCTCTTTTCATTTCCCTTTCTTTCAGTTCCTGTTTCCTTCTCATATTTCAAAAGCACTAGACCTTTGTTTGACAATTTAATTACACTATCCAAAATCAAACTGAGACAATCTAAGGGTTGCTGTCCAATCCTGGGTGAGCCTCATAGTTATGCAAGCTTATGCATTGAGTAAGTTGGTAAGTAAAGAAAATATGACAAGTTTGACTGCATTTTTTTTTGAGGATTGTGGGATCATTCAAACTTGCAAAAGGGCAATTAAGGCAGATCAGAACTGAAGATTATATTAGCTTGACTCCATGAAACAAAATGGGTGAACTTTGTTCATTTCTGAGCAGCAGAAATAAAGCACAAAAATGATCATGCCATGCTATGGGAACATTTAATAAAGTAAGATGCAGTCACTTGGGGAACGTCATGATACCATTGTATTTCTTTGATCAATCCCACTTTCACCGATGTGGACGTCGTTCCCTGTAGTACCTCTACTTTTCATCTAATTAATCTGTTCTGATGATACAGCCCCTTGTAAAGGATATTCTGCAACATTCAGAGACCTGATTTGCTCATAAAATAACTGACACAATTTCAGTTTGATCATTTTGTATTTTGAGTGTGTCTTGTCAAACAAGTCTTAGATGCTATCTCAACTCTGAATGATGTATTAAATTAGCATTAAATCACTGCTTGCTGCTTCTCTTTGCAGTCTGTACTCACAGATCTGCAGCTTGACATGAAGTATGCAGCATCTACCTTTAAAAATGCAGGGAGCTCAGTTCTTATCTTCACTCTAGAATTCCTTCCTGAAGTAGACAGATTGGTTAAAGCTTTGAACTTTTTCTTTGTATTACTTATTTGGTCTTCATAGATCTACTATATTGCAAATCAACTTAGAATTTTTGTGGGACCTTACAAGATTCTGTCACTAGCATATGTGCCTAAGTCTTTATTATTATATGGCTTCCATTTTTTAATCTTTTAAACAGAATTTTATGTTAGTGGCAATAGTGATAATAGTTTCAGATTATTGTAGCAGGAAGTTGATCGCACAGAATTTCTATTTTCTTGCTCTAGAAGCTTTTAAGTATCACTTGAATGAAGAAGACAGTGAAGGTGCTTAATTTGCTGTTTCCTTACATATCTTAGATATCAATACATTAAGGTTGTCTTGATTGAATTGATCATCTGATTATGAGAAAGTAGTCACACATTTATAGCTTATAATAGGGAAAGGTTGCATCAAGGACTATAATCATTTGATACATGAATCATACTACTTCATTGTATACCAAATACAATTTTAACTGTAAGACAGCATGTTTGATTCATTTTAAATCCTGTTTGCCCAAATCATGAGTGTGGAGGTCATGACCATACCCAAATTATCCTGTATTTTTGTAGCTGTATAAAAGGAAAAATCAATAATTCAATAATCAATAAATGATGAGTAATAATACAATTACAAATTTAAACTCCAAATATCAATTAAAAATACATTTTCCAACAGCTTGTCCTAATGAATTTTAATGCTGGCAGTTTTTATGGATGAAGGACTTCAGGTGTGTAAGTTATCACATAGAGTTTAGTGGTACTTTCAGATGCAAAAGTTATTGCAGAATTTATTACTGTCATCATCACCACCATCATCATCATTTAAGAGTTTATGTTGGATGTTGTAGGTAGCTTTCATTTTTTAGGAAGTAATGTTATCCTGTGGTAGTTACTTTATGAGTTTTCAGATACTAGTGAATTATTAAATGACAGCAAGGAGTAGCCTAGATAGCTGTTTTGTGACTTGTTTTTAATTAGTTTTTGTGTAGTTTTAGAACTTGGTCTGAGACTATGCATCATTAATTTTGTATGATAACTCCATTAAGATAGAATTTAACTTTTGTGTTGGGTTTTCCTGGCCAGGTTTTGGTAGCAGGGGTGCTCCAGGGGTGGTTTCTGTGAGAAGCTGCCCAAAGCTTCCCTCATGTCCAGCAGAGCCAATACCAGCCAGCTCCAGGACAGACATTCTGCTGGCAAAGACTGAGACAATCAGGAATGGTGGTAGCACCTCTGTGATAATATATTAAAGAAGGGGGAAGAAAAGTCGTGCAGTTGTAATGGGTGCCAGAGAATAGAAGAGTGAGAATGTGTGACAGGAAAAACTCCGCAGGTCAGTTCAGAAGGAGGGGCAGGAGGTGCTGCAGGTGCCAGAGCTGAGACTTCCCTGCAGCCCGTGGTGCAGCCCATGGTGAGGCAGCTGTGTCCCTGCAGCCCATGGAGGTCCATGGGGATACAGAGATCCACCCTTAGGTCATTGATGAGACCCACACGGAATGCCCAAAAGATGCCCATGGCTGCACAAAAGAAAGCTGTGAACCTGTGAGAAGTCAGTGCTGGAGCAGGGTCCTGGCGGGGATCTCTAGACTCATCTCCTTGCACTTCTGGGGGGAGGAGGTAGAGCTGGGAAGGAGAGAGGTTAGGGGAAGGTGTTTTTAAGATATATTTTACTTCTCATTAACCTGCTCTGATTTTGCTAGTGATAAATTCAGTTAATACCCCCAAGCTGAGTCTGTTTTGCCCATACTGGCAATCAGTGAGTCCTGTCCTTATCTCAACTCATAAACTCTCCCTTGTCCACTTGTAGGGAGGAGTGATAGAGAAGCTTTGGTGAGTGTCTGGCATCTAGCCAGGGTCAACCCACCACAGCTCTAGATACTTCGCAACCATATTGTGAGGAAGGCTGAATCTATTTAAATGTGCTATATAGATTTTGAAAAGCGTTCTATTCTGTGGAAGGGAATTTAGAGTGTTCCTAAAGTGATGTTAAAAGAATGCTAGTAGTAATCTGATTCTCCCTTTAGGACATTAATCTTTTAACAGTAGTATCAGCTAAGATTGGCAGTGATAATTCAATCACTCAAGTAGTTGGATTTGCATTTGGCAGAAAATGGTTGGCAGCATCTGCAACAAGTGCTCAAAACTACTGTTGCAGTTGAGCAACTGCTGTCGCTGAATGGATGTAGAAAATAGCCATAAACTTTAAAAGAATATTCATTAAACACAGTACTCATTAGGCAATTAGTGAGCTGCACCACATTAATTACACTGCTTAGAAATTGCCTTGAAATAGGGATTTTTTTTCCTTAGAAAACAGTAGACAAGAAAAAAATTTACAAAAGCTTTGGTATTTTCTGTTTAATCAAGATGTAAAGGATTTCCTTTTCTTTTTTTGCACATGGCTTTTAGTGAAGTTAATAGCACCTGCATTATATTATTCCTTATTATAAACCTATAAATCTCCTTCAGAAACATTAAATGCCGTGAAACCTGTCAACTGGTAGTATATTGTATTTATTAGGATCATGAATCCCTAATTTGTAATTTAGAAAAATGCCAGCTCAGTGAAGAGGTTATTTACTGGCAGATGTGTATATTTTGTATATGACTTTTTCATAAACCATTCTGGTTTGTTTGCTGATGACTTCTTTTGCAGAATGCGATTTGTTGCCTTATCTCATAAGCCCTCTATGAACACACTGATCTTGATATACTTTTTGCCACAGAAGCATCCACACCCCTCTGTTTTTTCAGGTAATTGTTTGCAACAGTTTCACAACAAGAAAAAATCTTTTTGTCACTCCATGTTTTTAATTGCGTGCTCAGTGTTGTGCAAATGTTCATAACTTGTCCATGCTATTTCCAGTTTGTGTAAATCACCACTTCAGAGCCAAGTTCCATCTCCTGGGTCTCCTTATTGCCCATGAAACAAACCAGAAAAGAGAGACTTTGCAGGTTGATGTTCTAGAATTGTGACAGAGTTATGCAGTAACTTAAAACACATATAGAAATGACAGTGAGTGGAGATCTTCTTTTAAATGCTTTGCACATTTTACCAAATAATTTTTTTTTCTCCTTGGTAATTGCTGGCATTACCTTTACTTGCAGACATTTACTCTGCAAAGTCTGGGAAAGACAGTTTGATGGTCTTCCACCTATAGCTTACTGGATGTATTCCTTAACCATAACTTGTCAGTCATCTTTTATAACTCTATTTGTAATATACAAGGAAAATACAGTATATATTACTTACTTTTGATAATCAATGCAGACACTGATGAGGAAAAGGATAATGTGAGTTTTATTAGGACATCTCTTTTAAAAATTTGTAAGGACAGTAAAAGTCAATACTATTGCTGAAAATGTCAACTTTATAGACTTTAGAAATTAATAGTAACTAATATTTAAAGAATAATATATTGTCTAGAACTATTTTCTTAACAACTTTTTTGCAAGGTGAAAAAACCCAAAATATTCCAGGCCCAAGATTTTAGGCATATATTAGTCCAATAGAGCACCAAAAAGTGCTGTAATATATTTACTATTGCTGCTGTTGAGCCCAGAGTTGAAATATAGTTCATAGTTTATTTAAAAAAAAAATACCCAAAATATTGCTTTTTCCTAAATATACATGATTCATATTGGAATTATGTGCATCTTGACCTAGCCTTTATTTTACAGACTTATTCTTGCTGTTTGCAGGGATTTCTATAGATAATCACAGTCACTCTGTATTAGGGGTGTAAATGAGCACCACTTTTGCTCAGATGGCACAATCACAGAGCCCCTTGGCAAAGCCACAGGACTCTCTCCAAAGAGGAGGAGAAGGGAGGAAGAGAGTAAAGGAAGGCAAATTCAAACTGTTTAACCAAAGGCACCCCAGGAAGGCAATGGGCCCTCTCACAGAGAATAATAAATCCTTACATGTAGAACTTCAGAGATAATAATAAAACCTGGAAACTTCATATCTTCATCTGCAACGCTGGCTTGCATGGGTTTATGAATTTTATAGCTGTTTTAACAGTTTTTTGGATAAGGTGGGCAGTCATTTGAGGTTCATACAGACATCCTCAGAGACTTCCTTACATTTTTGCCTGTCATTACTGTTATACCTTAATTTGGCTCCATCCATGCAGCAGAGGCCAGGGAATACTTTATTCTGAGTAGCTTCTGAGAGGAGGAACTAAGACAGAAGTGTACTCAAGGTGATCTGAATTAGACAGATGACTTAGAGTCTTATTTATACTAAAGGCAAAAAGCACAAAGGACTTTGACATAGTGTTTGCCAACTTTCTTTCTGGCTCAATCTGCTATAGATCTGCAAAGAGTTTTCTCCAAGAGACAAGTACTCACTTTGGATAGTATCTGTCCATGTTATGTCAGCCGAAGTACACAGAGTAAAGAGTAACAAAGTGTGCCTAGTATTCTTTATAGGAAATAGCCCATTTAATCATAATGAAGAATTATTAAGCTTTATCTAGGAAAATATGATGCCTATCATACACTGAAGATGATGTTATATCAATAAATATTTTTTTTATAAGTTTTGTTGTTGTTTCAGGAGATTTGGGGTTTTTTTTAAGTGTGACTTGTAAAATAACCACAAATTAATGGGAGGCTGGTCACTGCTATAAGGTGCCAGTCAAAAGCTGTGATTGTACTGAAGAAATGAGCCCCAAAAAAAAGATATATGAAGAAGGTAAAAGTAATTCTCTAAAGGACTGATAGAAAAGGTATAGCTTATTACTTTATTCTTCTATATTTAAATGCTTTGATTAAGTCTATAAAAGTGCACCAAAGCCTTTTAATTTACACAGTTAAAAATGTCAATTCAAAAATGTGATTACATAAGAGAAGACTTCAGACACCTAAAAGGATTTCCTTTCAAGATGATCTTTAATCATAAAGGTCAAACCTTTAACATTAAAACACTTGAGCAAGAAACATTCAGTTATTGATTTTGAAGACTCTGACCCTTACCAAGTATCACAGTCCATAGAGGGTGTTGATAGAAGTACAATAATAAAATAAGCTAAAAAGAAATTGTTCGTGCTCGTTTCGTGTCTAAATGCAGGGAAAAAAAAAAAAAACTAAACCAAAACAAGAAGTTCCCACATTGTTCCCACATGAACAAAAGACAAAATGCCCACTCTGTAGGGCTAACAATAGATTAGATCTCAAACACTATTGGGAATAGTGGAAAAGGGAAATTGTTGTGGCTAAGCTGCTATCCTCTAAAAAGCTTTCTTTTTTTCTTTTGGCAATGATTACTGTGGCTGGATGATATTATGGAAGCATAGTTTCTGTTAATTAGAGTGAGCTAAAAGTTTTTTTCAGAGCAAACAGTGTTCTGCTGGAAAAATATTGATTGAAAAAACACCATGATTTGGCAAACAGGTTTTTCTATTACACTGCATTCATTACACTGCCTACATTCTAAAGCTTGCAGCCTCAGCAGTGCAGGACGCACCTGTCCTGTATCCTTCTTCAAGCTGGGAAACCACTTAAAGTCAAGGACGATGTCATGCTTGCTCTTGCCAGGACCTCTGAAGCACCCTTCTCTAATTCACTGTTAGAATTATAGAATCATTATGTTGGAAAAGACCATGAAGAGAGACCAACTGATAACTCAGCACTGCCAAGGCCACCAAAAAGCCATGTCCCTAAGAGCCACATCTGCACATCTTTTAAATATCTCCAGGGATAGCAGCTCAAGCATTTCCCAGGGTAGTCTGTTACAGGGCTTGACAACACTTTCCATGAAGAAATTTTTCCTAATATCCATCTAAACCTACCCTGGCACAACTTAAGGCCATTCCCTCTTGTCCTGTCACTTGTTACCTAGGAGAAGACACCTTGTTATACCCTCCTTTCAGGCAGCTGTAGAGACTCTACCCTGAGCCTCCTTTTCTCCAGGCTAAACTCTCCCTGCTCCCTCAGCCACTCCTCACAGGACTTGTGCTCTAGAGCTTTCATCAGTTCTGTTGCCCTTCTCTGGACATGTTCCAGGATCTCAAAGTCTTTCTTGCACTGAGGGGCCCAGGGCTGGACACAGGACTCAAGGTGTGTCCTCACCAGTGCTGAGTCCAAGCGAACAATCCATGTCCTGGTCCTGTTGGCCACACTATTGCTGATACAGGCCAAGATGCCATTAGCCTTCTTGGCCACCTGGGCACTCACTGGCTCATGTTCATCTGACTGTTGAGCAGCACCCCCAGGTCCTTTTCCAGTGGGCAGCTCTTTAGCCACTCTGCCCCCAGTCTGTAGCAGTGAGTGGGGTTGCTGGGACCCAGGTGTAGGAACTTTGCCGTGTTGAACCTCATACCATTGGCCTTTCCCATTGATCCAGCCTGTGCAGATCCCACTCTAGAGCAGAGGGATGCTAAAGTCAAGCAAAGCAACAATCCTTCCTGTCAGGATCTTTGTTTGAAAATGGGCTAAGAAATTAACTCAAGCCCTCACCCAAAATTTTTAGGTGCATAAAAGGGGATTTTTCCCTGTGAAGCATGACTGCAAGTTCCTCTAACCATATGTATCAGTGGCTAGGTCCTTTTTGTCGAGGGATATACCTATAGCCCTTGGATACACATGGAAAAGACAGAAACTTGAGAACTTGACCTGAACCAGCAGCTAAGAGAATTTCTACCTCCTATAATGTGGAAACCTCAGAGATTATGAAAATTGGCAAGCTTTGAGACAGCACTGGGTCTATAACAGGAAAGAAACCATGTAGTTCATGCTCAGGAACCCTTCAAAACTTTCCAAATTCTGCTGGAGAGTGACAGTACTGTTTCCTGAACCATGCTTAGTCCATACGCCCCCCAGGCTACTTTAGTCACATACACACCAGCTTCCTCCCTTTTCAGAGGATGCCCATGAGTCGAGCTTATCTGAAAGATGGGAGGATCTGGACACCCCCACCCAGGTTCTACAGGATGTGACAGCTAGTTATTGAAACTGAGAATCTGAAAGCAGCAATGAACAGGATTTCAAGAATGTCAGGCCTCACTGCTGAACCCTGAGATTCCTAAGGGAATATAATTTTTAAAAAATATTTCAGAATTTCTTGCATATTCATAAAAAGTTTGCCCATCCATGGTTTTAATAATACAGAATTTCTATTTGCATTATATAGTTGACAATATCCAGTGAGAAACCTTTGTTTCGTATTGATAATTAGAAGCTTTCCAATTCAGAGTGTTTTTATGCATGCTTTAACATATGGATATTTTCAGTTCCATGAAGTTATATTTGTCACATAAGTTAATTAAAACAGTCTGCAAGTAGTTAGTCAATAGGAAAAAAAAATCTTTCATGAGAGGACTTCCCTCTGGCACATTCTCAGTGGATGTCTATACTATATTTTTTCCTTCTGTGTCAGCTGGTATCCTGTGTTATTGAAGGAGAATCATTTCAGCACTGTTGATTTTCATTAAAGTGGGCAGAAATGGTCTGAGTTCCTTACTTGCATAAGATTTACTGTGGGAACATAGGACATTCTCTTCTGCACCTTTAGGAAAGACCTAAATACTTATTTATATAGTTCTGAGACCCTCCCACCTGAAGGAGAGGTCACTTGCAGAAAAAGGCATCCACATATTCTGGTATCTTCTTCTACCTGGCCGATCAGGAGGAGCAGCTGTGGATGTTTTTCACGTGACCCTTGGGAGTCAAGGCTCCCAGAGTCACTGCAGAACATGTCCAACTAGGACCAATGAGCTGTGAGGCTAAGCAATAGACTGATTACCATAGTGATAAGTCACCTGATAACTCTCAGGTGTTCATGCAGTCATCATTTAGGTCAGGAAGTAGCTGATTTTCCTTGTTTCTTCATTGCCACCCTCCAGTTTGTCACGTTTTTCCTTTATCGTTTTACACCTTCCTATATCAGTAGTTTTCTTCTTGAATCTCCCACAGTTCGGTCTGTGCCTTGCTTCCAGTATCTTATTGGGCTTTAGCAGGGACTTTCTCACATTGTAACAGTGATTGGTTCTGTAGAACCAAGCTGGGGATAAGTAAACTTGCACCAAATTTGGCTCGCAGACCACAGAACTCCTGCAAAGGGGTAATGAGACATTATTTTTTTCAGCATTTGGCCTCTCTTGCATGGAGTGATTTCTCTGGCCATTATACTTGGTTGACATATTCTTAGCATGCTTCTCTGTGGGAAAAGAAAAAAGAAAAAAAAAAAGTTTTCCCCCCTCCTTTATAAAGTCAAAGATGCACAAACTTGGAGAAAGTGTTTTGCTTCATGCCTTACAGCTTGTGTCACAGTAAGGTTAATACTTAGGAACTGGTAGAGGCATTTTGATTTTCACAGTGGTTGGCTTCAAACAGTAATTAAGGGACAAATGCCAGCATTTCTGGCCCTAAATTTCATGGGTAGACCTTGAGTCAGTACAATAACAGGACTCCTAGATCTTTACAAATTGTAGCCTCCCCTTTTGTACTGTCTTTTTCCTGAAGGAACCAAGAAAGAGATTAGGCTGAAAAATATTTCAATAAAGAGTTTATGGCAGAGGCACCAAAGTCTTAACCACTGGTGTATCCATTACAGCCTATGACTTATGACCAACTCAACATTATCATGTTTGTCTCCCTGAGCTGTTTCTGTGCCTGGCATTGCAGGAAAGCATGTCATTATTAATCAGAAGACAAAAAAGTGGATTACTCTGTTTAATGGTAGCACAAAAAGGTTGCACTGGGCTGATTGAAGGCATCAATATAAGAGAATAAGAGGAGAGCACTTTGAATAATGACTCTTAAACAGTTGTTTAGTATTTTAGAAACATGGATTTTATGCATGACAATACAGTGATTAGCAAGGGATCTGCACAGCTTTAAAATACACTTGACACTTCAATCAAATGGCATGACTGTATCCATTCAGCTTTAACCTTTGATGTATGTATATCAGTAATGGTATAACTATCTTAAAGACTGGTTTGCACAGTACAGCATATCTGGTTAATCCCAGGAAGCTAAATCCAGCACGCTCTCCTACTGCAACAGTATTTTGGTGGGTATGTGACCTAAGTGGTATACATCTGTCTCTGATACACCATGTGCTACAATCACATCTTTGGATTTCAGGTTTATATGAAGAATGTTGATTAAAATCTTTATAAATACATGAATGTGTGCAATCTCATCCTGCTATCTTAATCATGAAATTGTTCTGAGGGCAGATTAAATTTAAAGCCTGCCTTACATTGTGTTTTGTGGTCATGGTAAAGAAATGTGCTGCTTGTATTCTACTTCTCACTATAATGCTATATAAGATATTTCTGCTATTATAGTAGGGGACATAATAAACAACAAAAATCAATTCGGGGGAGGGGGAGTTGGCTGCTGGCTGTTCCCAGGTGGGAGCATGCTTTGAAATCAGAAAATTGCAGCCATGTGAGATGATGAAACTATTGGTGCTGAATCACAGCCTTGCTGTTTGCTTTCCACAAGGCACTGAGCACAAAGCCAGTAATACACTCTCCAAGAGGTAACTAGAGATTCTTCTCACAAACTGTGTTATCAAAAAACAATTTGTCTGGCTGTGTATGCTTGGAAAATAAAATGATCCTGAGTGTTGGAGTAGTGGTACTGCTTCTAGTAGTTTAGTTGGGAATACTCGAGGGACTTCAGTTCTTTCTTTAGCATCTGTATAGTCTTAGTCTGAACAAGTTTGCCTTGGCCTTGGCTTCAGTAACTTATTACTGAAATCTTCCCAAGGACAGCAGGGTCGGGGCTTCTTGTAAATGAATGTTCCCTGTGGGACCTGTAATGAAGAGGCTGTTAACTAATTATCAGTCCGTTTGGAAGGCATTCATTTCTTAATTGACCTCAAAGAAATCAAGGAACAAAAGGAATCTGAGCAAAGATGATTTGAGTTCTGGCAAACAAATGAGTCAGTTTTATTCTTGGGGTAGTTGCACAGGTTTATTGGAGTCCACCAGACATAAAAGGTTTTCAAGTTCAATATTCCTTTGATTAAAATTAGGAGTGCTGTGTCTGATGGCACGATCTGTGTGTTACAGACAGGTTTCCCTCCCTTCCTCTAGCTGTCATTTTCTGTGCAAATATTGCTCCTGTCATCACTTGTCAGGCCAATATTGCGATGGAATTAATTTAAAACATTATCTGTTTCCTTTTAGTTTGAGTGGGAAAGTTCAATCTGTGACTTGAATGTCAGGTGCAGTTTTACAGAGGCTGCTTGCAGGGCTGTTATACCCCACAGAGAAGATAATTACAAAGTCAGAATGAGCCTTAGGACTTTATGGTTAGTGAACAGGGTTTTGTCCAACAAAATGATATTTTAATTTTTGCTGTTTGGATATTGCCTGAAATGCTAAAATTCATGTTTCTAATTTATTTTTAACCGCTAAAAAAGTTAATTCAGAAAACATGATAGCGCTGCTTGGTTTTATTTTTTTTTTCAAATTGAAGATGATTGTCAGTCAAATTCTTTTACAGCACTGTTTTCTTTTAGCAGATGTGTGACAGAATGGTGCAAGTGTATTGGAGAAGTATAGCTTTCTCTAATAGAAAATTTCTAATGTGATCATTAAGAGTTTCCTATGCTCCTGATTTCACCAGAGAACTTAAATTGAAAACTTCAAAAAGTAGGTATTCAGAAACATCATCAACCATACTGAAAATGATCCAAATCTCAAAACTTTGGGCAAGGTTAAAGTTGAATGAGGTTTTTCTTTTAACTCTATTCATCATCGTTTTTAAGTAATTTTTTTAAGATAATAAAAAATACAGAAAACTGGGTGGAAAATGTTACCTTAAAAACAGAAGTAAAATGGTTCCAGTCGTTTATAATTCTGAGAGGTATGAAGTTCTGAAGTACCTAATCACAGAACCAGAGACGAGCCCACTTTGAAAGGAATGCTGGCAAATCATCTGGTCTCAGGTACTGAGGGAAAGGGAGCCCTGATGGGGTTAACTAACACCCTTGTCCAATCAAATCTTGAAAACCTCCAGCAATGAGGCATCCACCATGTCCCTGGGAAGGTTGTCCCAGTGTCTGACTGCTCTCACTTTAAGAAATTTATTTCTTATTTCAAGATGAAACTTCTTCTGGTATGATTTGTATCTTTTGCTGCTTTTCTTCTCCATGTGGGTCCTTGTGAAGAGAGAGGCCCCATATTCTTCATACCTTCCCTTTAAGTACTGTAATACCTTGGGTCCCACCTGAGCCTTCTCTTTCTCCAGGGGAAAAAAACTTGTCTCTTTCAGTCTTTCCTTAAACTCCAGTCTTTTGATCATCTTCATGATGTTCCTTTGGACACTTTCCAGTTGCATCTTTCTTGTCTTGTGGGGATCAGAATGGGGCAGGGTGCTCCAGGTGCTTCAGGTGCAGCCTGACAAGCACCGAGTATAGAGGGATGATCATGTTTCTACCTCTGCTAGAAATTCCCCTGGGGATGCAACCCAGTATCAGATTTACATCTGCTGCTGCAGAGTATTGTTGACTCCTGTTGGCTGGGTGTCCACTAGGAGCTCCCATCCTTTTCAGAGAGGCAGCTCCCCAGCCATACAGGGGTCAACATGTACTGGGCTCTTTGGCTATTCTGTTCCAGGTGCAGGACTAGATACTTGTCTTTGTTGAAGCTCATACTGTTAATAAATTTCACTGCTTTCTCCACAAGTGGCTGAATATGAGCATGTCTGAAGCAAGTATTTCAAAGAGCACAGCTAATGACAAAGCCAAATCACATCAATGTAACCTGGAAGATGAAGAATGTAGAGCTACCTTTTCTTCTTTTAGGCTCTGTTGATGCATACAAAGTGAGCAAGTTTGAAAGCACACCTTTAATTTACCCCTTTTATTTAATAATTTTTATTCATTGCTGGATTTATGAAGCAGGGTGGTGACTCTTTCTATTCTCCCCAGTCATACAGTTAGCCCTACCATTCTGTGAACAGACCACTATCGGGCTTTAAATTTATGATTATAGTAGGAACTATAAAATTTTGACTGCCTGAGAAAGAATTGTTTCCAAAATTGCTAAACTTGCAACATGACCCATAAAAAATTCTGCTGGATAATAAATATGTTATGTGATAATACTTCCATTTCTAATAATTTAACCAAGGTGTTCAGGAAATCTGGTGGTTAAATTGTTAAGGGTAGTGTTATATTCCATAGGGTTTACTTATCCTTCAGACTGTGTCTTCTGCAAGCAGTTACCACTCTCAGATCAGTTCCGGCATTTTGATATGCAGTAAAAGCATTTATTCAGCTTGAGAGCTGTAAGTTGAGATTTTTTAAAGACTTCTGAGTTTTGTAGCACATTTTAAGGACACCAAACAGTAATACATCTGAATATAAAACAAGTGTTTTATAAATTGCTTTATCACACTTCAAAGCAGCATTGCTAGCATGATTGCCAAATTCAACTGCAAAACTTGCCAATTTGGATCATGTGAAGGCAGGTGTGAGATTACAGCTGTAATAAAACTGAAATTGAATACTGGTAGCTGAATTTGTAGTAGGCAATTGATTTGATTTATATAATGTAAGCCACATGAGGAGAGATATGTAGGTCAGCATCTTCAGCTGGAAATGGTGGTTAGAAGAGTTGTGGTAGGTCGCTGGGAATATTGAGTTAGTAGCTGTTCAGCCTGGCAGAATGCTGGTGCAGTGTAACTACATTCGTGTCAAACTTGTTTGGGGAGACACCATTTGCAGCAAGGAAAAACTAGTCAGTTATAACCAATGCCACTTGTGCCACAAAAATCGTTGCTAAAATTAGCATAAGAACCTAGACCATATGGAGTTTCCCAGGGCAAGAACTGGTACATTAGTTATGAGCACATTTTCAGCCTGCAAAATACTTGAGGTGTGTAAATACACAAATGAGTGATTAAACACTTTCTATGATAATAGAACAGTGTTTTACAAAATACAAATGGTAAATGATCCTATTCAAAAAATCAGAGGAAGCACAATCAAATTAGCCTGCAGAGTTATTTCCAATCCAAACAGCCTTTTAGGTCACATATTTGCACAAAAGAAGAAAAAAAAATCCAAAATAAAGCACACACCCCTTAATTAAAAACAGCCAAACTAACAACAACAAAAAACAAACTAACAAAACAAACAGAAAAAAACCTCAAAACCACAAAAAAAGAAGAAAAAAACAGCAAAATACAACCAAAAAACTCCAACAAACAAACCCCCTACCTTATGCTAAGAAAAGTGTGTCCATTTTTTTTTTTTTACAAGGAGTGAACTAAATGACCTGGTAATTCTAACATTAGTTGGAGGTTTGATAAGAACAAGCAGAAAATGAGAATCCTGCTTTTAAAAAGGGAAAAAAAAAAAAAAGCATACTGAAATTATTTTGTCAGAGAGTTTCCCTTTGCCATTCCCAGGAAAGCACATGAGCTTTTGTCCATGTTATGGACTTCTAGAAACTGCAGCCAGTCGTGGCCAGTATAAACATTGCAGGCTTATGAGCAAAAATTTCTAAAAACTTAATTTTTACAAAATTATCTTGAACATCTTAGGCATACAAAGACTCCATTGGTGTGAACCAATGGAAAATGCTTTTTCTTTCACTTTGTCTGTAGTCTGACCTGATCTTCCAGTGCAGGAAAGAGAAGGAAGCAAAAATCTCAAAACAGAATATGAAAAGTAGCACAATATTTCCATTATTATTTCTTTCTACAGAAATGCAGAGAATATATTGACAGGGAGAAGAAAAGAAATTGAAATTTGTTTTGAAAAAACTTCATTATTGTACAGCAAATTTTTTTGTGATGAGAATGGGTGGCTAGTATAGATGATTTAGGAAGACATCTTTTTGGAGAAAAAGTCAATGACGTGTAATGTAGGAGTTTTGAGTGTTTCTGGTAAATGTGAGTTTCTAAAGTAAAGAGCCTCATGAATGAAGGAATACCCAGTGAATTAAAAGGAAGAAACTTAATGAAAAGACATGTAAAAGAAAACGATTAGTAGGAACCTGAATGAGTTTGTAGCAGGTAAAATGAGAAAAAATTTTTGTAGCAAAGCAAAACTAAGACTCCAAATAAATCAGAAAAAGAAAAAAATTACTATTCCTCCAAAAATGACTGTTCAATAGAATTTAATTTGTCATAATACTCAGCATAAAATAGTGTCTTAAAAAATTTAGACTCATGGCTGTTACTTACTAAGCACAGTGCCATGATGATTACCATTAGGCCAGCTTATAGTCTGACAATTCTGAGAAACAAATGGAGCCAGACCAAAAAAAAAAAAAAAAAAAAAAAAAAAAAAAAAAAAAAAAAAAAAAGAGAAGAAGAACTTCAGATGAAGAGATGAAGAATAAAAAGCATAAACTACCACTCTGACTGGAACTTGGAAAGTAGGTATTTTCAATAAGGAAAAAAACCCCTGGATTTATTGAGGAAAGGGGGTTGCAGACATTATGGATGGGGTATTTTTTTATTTAATGAAGCACACAGCACTGCTTCTAATGATACAATATTTCAACTTTACTTGTCTTTCTGACATCTAATAAAAACTCACATTACTGTTACTGAAATAACCTTTATTGTTTCTTATTATGGCACCTCCCTTACCTGTTGAATAGTTGCAGTTTAATGTGACAGAGATGTAGAGGGTAAGGCAAACATTAGTCTGCCACTATCTTTTATGTTTGACAGCAGCTGGCTCACCAGTCCCTGTATGTGTTGTTTATGGCTTAGATGTGTGACTTTGAGGATGGAGAGGAATTCATTGCTTGTGGTGGGAGGGTGTAGCAGACATGGGAAGCAATCCTTACAATATCTTGGTGGTCATGGGATATAATTTTTTCCCAGTTTTATACAAAGTTTTATATCATGGTTCATTTGGACATGACTGGGACTTGTAGGTGGTGGTACTGCCAAACAGTAACAGATAATAATAAAATTATCCTTTCTGAAGATGTATAGCTGTGAGCTTTTAAAAAGTCTTGAGACTGCTAAAAGAAATCTCATGGCATTATAATTCATATATTACGAACTCTTGCAGAAAAAACAAATTAAGATGGGGTGAAGAGTCAGGATTGAGGAATGACTAAATTTCAAGTTAAAAGACTTCATTCGAGAACTGAAACATAAATTCGAATAAGGTGAGGGCAAACTCAAGACAGTGTTTATTCTAAGCATGTGCAAACCTCTTTTTGATGCTGTCTTCAAAATGATGCAGCAGCTAAATGTATTATACCCCTGGGAAGCATAAAACTTAGGGCCTGGTTCTCCTCACTACATAATAAGAATGGTGAAAAGCAGCCTTAAAGTACATATAAATTCCATTTGAGTCTTCTTTATGGCTCAGCAGTGGTAGAAAGGAGCCTCAATATAAATGAGAATCAGGTCCCCAGTATTTATTTAACCCTTGGGCTTTGTATATCATTTTATTTGCACCTTTAAGAGATTTGCAGAGGGATTTTTAATCAGGATTCGGTGTACAGAAAGCCAAATGTTTTCATTGCCTTACAAGTAACTTTAATCATACAGGCAGATCATTATCTTTATTTCTCAAGAGGAAATGGTAGAATTTTCTGCCTTTGTATAAACCAAGCTAAATGTTTCTGACACCCTTAGTACAGTGTCAATTGGAAATTCACATTTCATGTAATAACAGACCATTTTAATTTCATGAGCTGAAGAATTGGTTTCCACGTGAAAATTGTACTGAAGAAAGCAATATTGTCAGAAGAACTGGCAGAGTGCTTCAACAGATAAATCTACTGAATAAAATAAGAGGCTTTCATTACCTTTTACATTGCATTTCCATATAATATAAGCATTAATTAAACTCTTCACTGCTTATTCTTATTCAGCAGAGCATTTGCTCAGTCTGACAAGAAATACTGCCCAAGAAAACCCAAACACAATCATTAATATACACTTAAGAAGAGGGGAAGGAATGGGAGAAGGGAAGAATGTTTTGGTGCACTTGGGCAAGTGGGACCTGTCTACAAAAATTCATAATTTCTGTTCTTCAGGTTTTGACAGCAAATGCATAATTGTTGTTTTGCAATTTTTGGCAGATCCAGTGGTTTGTAATAGGTCATCTCACTAGATATTTCTCCAGGCAATTTGAATACAAACAAAAAGCAAGCAATTGTTTTTCAAATTTTAAGTATGCTTCAGCAAATGTAGAAGGTTTCTTCAGCGTGGGAGAACACTTGGTGTGAGGCAGTTTTACTTTTTGAAGTATCAAAACAACTCTCAAAGTGTGTCTCCTCTTGCCTGCGAGGAATACCCAGCTATAGCAAAGTTGTTGATACAAATTCAAGATGTTTCCTGTCAATCTCTTTAAGGCTTGACTTAAAGAGTTCCCTGGATAGCCCACCAAAACTGAAGATCCATCATGTGTGTTTTGGCTCTGGCACATTTCTATCTGTATTCAAATATTTCTAATTTCTTCTTTTCTTGTGATTCTAGGGGAACATTTGAGAATCTGCCCTCAGGAATATACATGCTGCACCTCAGAAATGGAGGACAAGTTAAGCCAACAGAGCAAACTGGAGTTTGAAAACTTAGTGGAGGAGACAAGTCACTTCGTACGCACGACTTTTGTATCCCGGCACAAGAAGTTTGATGGTAGGGTGGATATAATTCACTTATTTTCAAGGTTATAGGATTTAACAGCCATAGTATCCATAATATCCATAATAAATTCCAATGCTGTTTTCTTTACAATTAGATATCACATTTGCAGTTGTCAGTTTGGCTAAGATAAGGGTTAATATACAGCTGGTATGCTTATCAGCCTTGTGAATATTGCCTTTAATTACAATGACATCAAGAATCAGACTGTTAAGTGCCTGCAGGCTTGGCTAATGTTGAAAAAAGAGATTAGATATGCATAGAGAGGTTTATAATTTTTGTCTCCTAGTTTCAAATGCAAAATTTAGGTTTGTAATTATGTTCACTGTTGCAAGATGAATAGTGGATCTCCCATGATTTTTCTTATTGCAGAGCAGTATTTGTGTAGTCTGCCTTTTTATAGCCTTAAGGCTGTTGTTTTTTTCCTGCATGATTTTCTTGTGATGTACAGAGGCTCTAAGAGGGTTACTGGCTTCCAAACACTAAGGCCTCAAGTTGCGTTTGAGAGAGATTATCATACAAACCACTTAAGCAGTACGGAACACATCTTTTCTACCTAGAAAGAACAGAAAAGAACAGTTTGAGGGTTTTATTTCCTTGTGATCAGCCTTTTTAAGATGTTTTCAAGATCAAGGTTATGGTGTGGCAATTTGCTAAGTGTTTGTCTTCAATACTGAACATTAGGCTGTTTTTATGGCTATGATCCATGTTTTCAAATCATGGTTTTATCTAAATATGAAATCGGTATTTGTATTGAAAGTGTCACCCTGAGCATTTCTGCATGTGTGCAAGTTGAAAAGAGTCTGGCATTAAGAGGTCTAAATCAGCATTGCAAAGAGAATTGCAGAGCTGCATGTAGGTGGAAAGCCTGCAAATAGGTAGGTAAAGCTGGCTAACCCCAGGTAATGGATCATATGCACACATTTAGGAGAATGGTGGAAGTGTAATCTCTGAACTTGGAAGCTTGCTTCAAAACTCTTCAGTGCCTAACTCCTTAGGGTAATTCTGTATTATTATCCAAGTAAAGATTTCTTTTCTTCTAATATTGTTTCTCTCAATGTAACACAGAAGAAAAAAATGAATTCTAGAAAAAGGGAATGGAAGAAGTATAATATGAAGATGAGCTGGAGTAAAGTCTCTAGCAGATCAGATGCTAATGTAATTTAGAGAATGTCCTTGGAAGGTGGAGATGACTGTGCACTGCTCTGAATTGGGATGACTTCCCTTTATAATGTAAAAGTGTAAATTTTTTAAGTAGTGGATTTAAAAATTTAGTTGTCGTCAAAGGACCTAAAAAAAAAAGTCTAGAATTTGTGTGTAGTATTACAAGATGAGTATGCAAACAGAACAGACATTTCAAACCACCTACAGCATGCACGGGGCTTTATTTTTCCTAGAAGGAAACTGGGGTGATCGCTGTTCAGTGACCATGTAGCACACTGAAAACGCTGGGCTAATTGACCACAGAGCTCAGATAGCACTTCGCTAATTCTTTGTCAACTTCAGGCCTTTCTGTATTGCATTGAGTTTAAAGACATTACAGCTTTTTCAGTAATCTGAAGTTGTGTCTTAATACTGATGGTAAGGTATGGCTTAAAGTTCCTGATTGGGTGTAAATACTCCCCTCTGGGATCTGCTCCACAGAAAATTGGAATAAAAGACTAAGTTGTTTCTTCTGTCTTATTATTGATGTTTTAAAGGGAATTTGCAATGTGATGTCTTATCAGAGAGCATTTGAACTTTGTGTATGCTTTCAGAATTTCAATGCTATTTTAAAGCTATTCAAAATTGGTTCACTTGTATGGAAAAACTACTTCTTTTCAGAAGGGCAAAGACATTAATGGAAAAATATATTCACCCAATAGACTTTCAGTGTAAAATCAGCTAGATTTCTTGCAGTTTAAAATGCGATGATACTTATATTAAGATAGATAGCTAAGGTCCATGTTTTAACTGTTCAAGCATAATCCATTTTTTTGTTGTTTCTTAATTCGGTGCAATCACTTAATTTCTGATTGCACAAAGGAATTCTGATACATAAGTCTGCCATTTAATGCTAGTACACCACAAATAGCAAAACAGATACAGCCAATTGTGATGATTTTATGTAAGTTTTGCACAGTACCTGTGTTTGTCAAGAGCAGCATATGTAAGCAATAAAAGAATATATTAATATCTAAGTTATGCTGAGACAGATATCAGTGTTGCTCCCTTGAGGAGTTAATTTCAGCTATAGTTGCTGCCAAGCTCTTTTTTTGTTCAGACATTCATATAATTTTGAGAACTCTTGAAAGGACATCAAAAGGATATCTTGTAGATTTTTTTTAATGCTGTACTAGACATCTTAGGGTAATACTAAGTTTTGCAACATAAGACTTTTTAGAGGTATGTGAGCTCTTTAGAATTTTGATCTGACCTTCATAAGCCTTATCTTTCTTAATTTGTTTTCTGCCCCACAATCATAGAGCTTAGATATGATAACTTAAGCATAGATATGATGTTATGATTTCCATTTTGAGAAGCAATTCAAGGTCTGTTTTCCTTCTCATTATTTATTCCTGGATTCCTATTAACAATCTAATCTAAAAGGAAACTCAATCTATTGTAACTTGAACATTGTCTCTTTAGCCTCTGATAAGACAAACATTTTTATATGGAAACACAGAATCCAAGCATGGCCGAGATGTGATGGGGGTGGCTTTGTCAACCCTTCTGCTCCAAGAAGGCTCAGATATCACAGGTCACCCAGAATCATGTGCAGCTGTATTTTTAATATATCCATGGATAGACACTGCACAGCATCTTCGAGCAACTTGTGCCAGTGTTTGACCATCCTCACAATAAAGTGTTTTCTTGTGTTTACATGGAATTTCCTGATTTGTTTTGGTTTTCTTACTTTGTACCCATTGCTGTCACTGGACTATATATCCCCCCACTAGATATTTATGCATGTTGATGAGATCCCCTGCGCCTTCTCTTCTCTGGGCTGAACAATCCCGACTCTCTCTGCCTCTGCTTTTAGATTAGGTAGTCCAGTCCCCTCATCATCTTACTGCCCCTTGCTTGGCTTGCATCAGTACGTCCATATCTGTCTTGTACTGGGGTGTGCAGACCTGGACCTAACTCTCCATGTGTGGCCTTATCAATGCTGAGCTGAGGTGAAGATTCCCTTTCCTCAGCCTGCTGGCAATGTTCCTACATAATTTCTGTGTCAGTTTTATATTTTGTTTCACCTGAAGTGCTGTACTTCTAAATCTCTACAAGAAATAAATTTCTGTAATAATTAAAAGCAATAGCAGCTAAAGATGAAATTTGAAACAGAGAACTTTAGAAATTGCTAAACTATTTGGAACCATTTATGATCAGAAAAATTATACCTTTCTTTTAACTGCCTATCATTTCTTGCATCCTAAATCCCCTTATAATCTTGAATTTCTTATTCATTTCTACTCCACATTTCTAAAGGGCTGTCATTGTATTGGGACTTTTGACTCCATTATTCTAGACTCATTTATTTCTCATAGCATATGAGGTTCAAAGATATGTCAGAACCAAAGATCTGCCAGTATAAGTCTTCATTCAGTTTCCATGTTCTAGACAAGTGGAGTGCATTAGCATAAGTCACTACACAACATAATGCCAGCTGCCAGTTCTTTCTTGGCTGAGCCTTATATGCAGATGTTTACATCTGTATTGCCATCATCATATTGCATATTTGTCATTGCATTGACATACTGGATAGTCATTTCGAGCAAAATCACTATCTGGAATTGCAGTAATAGGTGTGTGAGGATCCACAGAATCTTCTCCTAAGAATCTTGCCAAATAAATAAAGCCTTGAAATGAGAAAAGTTCCTATGAAACAGCAAGTACTCGATGGTTCTAGCAAAGAGTGCAATACTTGTTTCAGCAATGGGAGACACACACACTTCCAAACACCTGGAAAAGAAACAAAAAGCCTTTCCAGCGGATAGGAAGCACCGGAAGTGAAGAATTCCAGCAGATAGAAATTTTTGTCTTACCTCAAGGATTTGTATAAGACTAAGCCATATAAGCAGACTTGTAATGATCAGCTGTTTCCTGTTCCTAACAACAGACAAGTAATCATGCTTCACTTCCTGGACCTCCACCATATACCTCAAAACAGCTTAAAATATATTATGCTCCCAGTGTAGCTGTAATAGTATCATCTTATTATCACCAATTCCTTTGCATAGTGACATTGCTGAGCAGCTGTTTCACACACAAGCCAATTTCTTTTAAGTATTGCTCCATCAGCAACTGAAACCAGCCTGGCCGGAAGGTTTTGTCATGAATGTTAATGAGGATACAAGTAGCAGTTCAGTGACATTTTCTCACAAATCCTTTGAATTAGCATAGGGAGAAATATAACAAAGAGTTTTAATTTAAGCTAAATAGATCTGAACCTGATAAAAGACACACTGTCTCCTCATTCTCATTAAAAATTACACTAGCAGTCTTAGCAGTGGTGTTAAAAATGAAGGAATGTCTAAGAATAGCTATCATGAACTTGAATGGATATGGATAGCCTTCAGCAGAATGTGTGAGGCATGATGTCTTTTAAGGAAAATAACCTGAATAGCCTAAGGACCAATCTGCAGCCACATTGATCTATCATACAGTGTCATCATTCCCTGTGCTCCTTTTATTTGCAGTCTAGGAGAACAGTGATCCATACCCATTAGTGCTGCTCATATATATCTTACAGTCATTACCAGCAGTAGTGGTGTAAATTACAGGGCAGCAAAGTTTCACAGATGATCTCCCATAATACCTAGAAGAATAGCTAACATCCCAGACACTATGTATTCCTTTTTCTTGCACACTTTATGGAAGAACTTGGAGAAAACCAGCAGGTTTGAATCTTTTCTTGGGCACTAGAGCTGAAAAAAATATGTTTTGTGAAGTTGGTTTCCAACAAAGTAAGAACTTTTCAAAGAGATGAACTATTCTAGACAGTTATAACTGTCATTAAACTTAGCAAAAAAAAAAAATAAAAAGTGTGAAAAGTGAAATGAGGGAGGTGCTTGAAGTTGGAATACACTGAAGTCTCCTGCCCTTTACTCCCTCTTCCTCCGACTCTTGCTGCCAAGCCTGCCAGCCTATCTTGAGCTATAGCTTATACCTACAGGCTCACTCACCTCTCTGGATTTCTGCAAAGGAGGGGGAATACATCGACACAGAAGGCAACTTGTACACTGGTGCTGTCATGGTGAGATGTCAGCATCAGTGGTTGGCACCAGTTGACGGTGGATGGGAACTGACTGTCACCATCAGTTTATCATCCTCCTGTAAAACTTTCATACCTTCTCTCTGTGAGGTCTCACAGGCAGCTCCACACAGCACTGACTCCTTAATGTCCCTCCTAGCACATACTAACCCTTACTGTCCCTTGCACAGCCACCTGACCCTCACTCCTCATAGCAGCACAACAAACTGACCACAACTCTCCTCTCAGTCACCTAATCTACTATTTTATAACACCCATCCTTATTGGACACAGCTGTGACCTTTTAAGGGGAAGGCTGTTCCTACTCTTTGGTAATTAGTACAGCTGCAACTCCTCAGGGGTGAGATTGCCTTCAGCACTATCTCTATTCTCCTACAATCCATCCTCCCACAGTCACCGTGTAAAGGATGGACTTCCAGAAGGATATTTTCTAGTACTCTGCTTTCCATGCATCCAAAGCAAAAGGGCATGGTTTCCACGTGAAGATTTTTGGTTGGACTGTTTGGTTTCTGGAAACAAGAAGTCATAAAGGACTGCCTTTTCAGCAGACCTGTTTGGGAGGTCTTCTCTGAGAGTGTGGGAAAGTCAAATAAGTATATACTTACATTATTCTAATGCTGCCATGCCTGTAGGCTACACCATACCAAAGCTGGATTACCAGATATTTTGGGGCTTCCTTCTGGGCAAGATGGTTGTGGTTTGTTTGTTTTACTTTATTTCTTTTACAATATTTCAGTGTTGCTTTACATGTTTCACATCAAATGCAAAATCCACTGCAGGACAGGTGGATTTTTTAAAATCCACAACCACTTGGCTGTAACAGTGCTAGCAGAGCTACAGTTTGCATGTAATTCATCTAGTAGTTTAACACACTGCATAACTTCTGTGTTTGCCAAAATACAGACCTTAGAGCAAATAGAAAGCTTAAAGAAATGCAACATCTTTTGACTTGTAGCACGTAATGGGTTGCAAGCCTTCATTGCCCACCTGGCACAAGTTTCTGAGCATTAAAGAGATTCTTAATAAGAGATGCCATACCTTAAATTTGACAGGAAACACAAATTTGAAAATAAAATATTCTACACCTGATCAAAATCCTATGAGAGCTGATGATAGCCTAAGAGAAACCTCTATTGCCTGCAAACAATTTTAATCTCTAATCCTGAAAGATTTGCCCTGAGATTGCTGTTTGTCAATTTCACATATTATGTCAACATTTTTTAACTACGTTAAAGAAATTTTTTTAATTAACCAAAAAGGGAGAAGTGGCAAGCCTACAAAACTGTGATAGGAATGATTTGTCTAGTAATAAGAACAGTTTCCAGTCAGGGATGCTAATTCCTGTCACATGGCCAAGTCCAGGACTGAAAGGCAACATTCTTGAGACTGAGTGTCTTCTGCACATTCCCTGTAGTTGGAAATGCACTTTGTGCATTTGGATGGGCTCTGCTCTTCCTCAGTTTCATTTGCTAAGTGCAGCTGGTCAGAGGAACAGTAGTATTCTAAGCAGCTGCATCAAATTTATGAAGCTGCAAAGCAAAGAAAAAGCATAACCCTGAGCTGGAGTAGGTGGGCATCACCCACTTTCAAACAGATCTCGTTAGAAAACATGTTGTCCAGGTGTAGCCAAATCCAACCAGGCTTTGAGAGGGCAGGGATGTGGTGTTTTTCCCATGCAACAGAAAGCAGAATTTGCCTTGCTGACGGTTAGATATCCATGAGTGTTCCTGTAGGTTCCTTCAGTATTCAACAGGGAGTAAGGGGTGCAAGTCACATTAATGTAAAGTTTACATTTCAAATAGGTCTGGAAAAAACTTTCCTTAGAGTACATATTTCTCTATATGGGTTAGAAAGGGTATTTATGAAATAGATGCCTATACTTTGGACTTACTTATACATTTGTTCAGATAAATTGCACCCCAAGGAACAGAATAAAGGAGTGAAACAGCTAAAAGACTTCTGAGGTTCTCTTTTGGGGTGTTTTTTTTTTTTTTTTTTTGTTGTTGTTGTTGTTTTTTTTTTTTTGCCTCTTTTGCAGAAATCGTCCTCTCTTTTTTGGTTTTTTTGGGTTTTTTTGGTTTTTTGTTTTTGTTTAGGTTTCTGGGTGTGTTGTTTTTTGGGGTTTTTTTTGTGTTTTTTGTTTCTTTCTTGATTTTTTTTTTTTTTGTTTAGTATTCTGTGGGGAAAGACAGAAAGACATTTAAAATACTGAGACAGGTAGGCACTATAAAGGTCAGTCATTATCTTATGCTGGTTTAAAAAAACCACTATCCTCTTGAATTCAAATAGCATTTAATCTTCAGCAAAGCTCTGAACAGTGTATGTTTTTTAATATTTTATGATGAAAATTGTTCTCTAAGTGTCCAATCCTTTAAAATATCAACCCATAAGTAAAATTACTGATTTACAAATACTAAATCCCCTGTGATTAAAGATGCTTCAGATGCATGTGGACAAGAATAGAATTAATAGTGGACTCAGCCTCAAGTCCATAATACTGATGTCTTCTTGCAATTGTCCAACAGAGACTCTTTTACCCCTACGTGATTCTTACTCTGATGGTAGGTGCTTACCTGACACACAGCAAGGACAAAACCATGCTGTGAGAATCAAAAATAGCCACTGTACATAAAATCCAAGCTATGAAAAAATGCTATACATACATATTGTCAGCACTTTTGATAATGAGAACTGTAGCCTTATAATTTCTCATTTGTTGTCCTCAACCCTCATTAAATACAGAAATACTTTTTTTTAGATTAATCTCATGGCTGCTATAAACAGGCATTGTTATCTTTTTGCTGACCTTCTTTCCCTAGTTCTTTTGCTTGTGCCTCCAAACAACTTGGAAATTAAAAGGAAACTTAGTGTATCATGAAAAGGTTCCTGTAATACAGAAAAATTATTTAATGACTCTCTGTCTCTGTTTCTCTGCTTACCTAAAAGACTTTTTAGAGTTTATTTTAAATTAGTTTCCTTTTTATTTTTCCTTTTACCTTTGTTTTATGTTTTACAAGAAAAAGATGGCAGTGGATCTTTTTCTGGGAGGAGTATCTGTGAGGACTGTCACTTTTCCTGGGAGGAGTATTTCTGGGAGGACGGTCACTTTCAGCAGTAAGATAGGACAGAAGGGAGCTGTATGCCTAAATGCTTATGTACCATACTTCTAGAGAATGCTTTATGTGACTACTTCTAGAGATAACTTAAAAGCAGGCATATGAATGTCCACTTGTGCTATACTCAGTGGCAACTATGAAAATTGCACATATAAAGTAGAGCTGCCAGAATTAAGGAAGGAGATAGGGAAGATGTGGCAAAGAGGTATTGCTTCTCGAGTCTTCCCTGCTTGCTTTACATTAGGTCTCTTTGTATACCAGCAGCTGAGAGGTCAAAATAAACATATGCTGCCTAGACTCCCAGAGTGTAAACTTGTCTGTGTGGGTGCTGGAAGAAAGTAGCAGCCATCCTTCTCTGCATGGACAGCCCTGCTGGTGCTGGTGAGGGCTGACAAAACTGGTTAGTCTAACACCATAATCACCACTGAGCTGGTGTTAAATGTGACATCACTGTAAGGAGCACAGTTTCTGCTGGCCAGGCTGCCATGGGTAAAATAAACACAAATCACAAAGACACAAACCCCATTAGATTATCCATTCTGCAGTGTTTCTTGCTTGTTTTAATGTGCATAAATGTTGAGGTGATGTTTCTGTAGACTTTGAAGTTAAAACAATATATGGCACCTATATTATTGAAATATTCCAGTTTTCCTAAATACCTTGAAACTCTAAATTTCACTGATTCTCCAGAATGTGGTTTTTTTGTGGATTATTTTTCTGAATATTTCTGATACAGATCCCACACATTCACTTCTTGAGATTTTTACATAAACAGAAATCTTTCTTTTCAACTCTCCCATCTTTTCAAAGTTATACTGAATTGCTTTTGCTTAATGTGTTTATTGTATATGCATCACATGTTTACTCTGGGATACATATATAATGTTTTTTAAACTTTATCAGAAATAAAGCCCTTAATTTTCTTCTAGTTGTAACCCGTGTGCTTTATGGACTCAGAATGACACAGCACTGAAATGTCAAGTGTTTCAGCAGTGCACCGTCAGTTACCTGTCAGTAACAGCAGCTATTGGAAGGGCAAAGCATAAAGCAGGAGATGAACTGGCAAAAGGTGGTGGGGAGGGGGACAGAGAGAAAGGACCAAAAATACTGTGTCATGAGCTGTCTGTTAGACTGTAGTCATGTAAAGAAAAGTATATGGCTTACAGGAACAATCTGAGAGGGGTAACAATGCTGCTTCTGCGGAAGAGTCTTCACACTGGTGGAGAGACAGATGGTGGACACCATTGCTACTTAAAGCCTGCTTTGAATCTCTACCAAGACTCTTAAGAAAAGAAAACCAAACCTTAAGGCCTGAAATATATCTTCTTTAATATGTGGCAGGTTCTTAATTTAACATTCCTAGGTGAAATTTTTTACTGTAAATTGATACTTCTTTTGTGTTATTATGGGAGCATCTAGAAGCCATTCAGCATTCCTGAGTTAGGAAATTCATCAACTCACAGCTAAAAGGCTGTCCTTGCTCTTGAAGAGCTAGCTATACTCATAGTGAAAACATTAGACATATGTAAAGCAGGAAGGAGGTGAAATCAACTTATTCCAGAAATGTAGGACATCTGCAGTCAGTGAAATCTCAGCAAGATCATGTCCAGGAAAAGGCAACAGCAGGTATTTGTTTAATGCTAACATCAGTGAATGAGTACAACATATGTGAATTAATTTTTACCCTGATAAGAGCAACTGGTTTGCACAGGTGCTAAAACTGGACTGAGGAAATCAATTCTGTTGTTACCTCCTTTTTCCTTTTTCTGATGTTGAAGTGGTTTCACAGGGATATGCAGCTTAAGGAAGTCATCAATTTATGTAAGCTTGTTGTATAAAAGTTGAACCAAAGTTTGGTAGGCGGAAGACAAGGTGATTTCTGCGTGATGTGAAATAGTTTTTGGAGCATGTGAAATCTCTTAAGGGGAAAAATGCAACAAGCTTTCAAAGCATAACAAGAAATGAATGCATGTGAAAATATGCAGACTAGGAAATCTGCTGTAGCTATTGAGACCAACAAATACAGACAATCTGGGTTGTTTAATTTTCAAAGGCTGGAAACAATTTTTGAAGAAAACACCTTGTTTCAGTCACCACAAAACAAGAAGCAAGATTTGGAGCTGAAATATGTATTTCATGTCACTTGGTCAGCTTTACAAGCAAATCTGAAACACTCCCAAGAAAGCAGTTTTTTTTTTCAGTGTCTACTGTTGTATGTATCTCCATAATTTTCCTGGCACTTCTAAGTAATAAATTAATTTATTATCTCATTAAATAACTTGCAAGGGGAACCTTGTCCCACCTTCTAGAGTGCATAATGAAGTTTCAGTACAGGCCATGAGCTGAAGATGCTTTTAGGCCATGAGGAATGGATCCCAGAACCTCAGACATCTCAAGATCATTTTTGGACTCCAACCAAACCCAGCTAGATGGGATCTGCTGCCTAGTGAGCTACAGCTAGTGGAGAGCTACAGCTTTGAACTTACTCTTCTTCTTAGTTCAATGCCCACAGACATCCTGTTCCTACATGTAGTCGATATTTGGAATTCAGCTTCCTCTTTTCATACCAAAGCATACATGATACAGCATTTTAAAAGGTCACTCTGTACTTGTAAGCATATTGGTATTCAGCTTCTAAAAGTTGTGAATTATTTATTCACACATTGAATTTTAAGTCTAAATAAGAGCATAGAGGCTGAACCATTCCAGTATAATTGTATATCAATGAGAAGTTAAATATCAAGTGAACATTAAGGAAATTTAAATTAAGAACATATACAGCTTAGATTAGAAATTACCCTACAACAGACTTTTCTACCCCAGACATTAATAGTATCACACTCCTTGAGTAAATATGGGCATATCTTTAATTTTTTTGGCAGTTTCAGTGTCATGTAATCTCCGTACAGATGGGATCACTGGATCAGGTCCTGTCTGCATACCCTTGTACAACAATTTCTTTGTATGCCAAAACAAAATATGATGAAAATAAGAAAGATTTTAGAAAATGAAAGAGATCTAGAAAGAAGTTTCCAAATGGCTTATCAGCAATTCTCCTTGTAGAGGGAATGAAGGTACTCCTGGTCTCAGGAATCTGAGTGTACCTGAATTCTCTTTTTCTTTAATTTTACGTAATTCTTTGAAAATAAAAATATTACTGTTTATTCAAAGTAATGATAAACCAGTTCTAACATCAGAGCCAGAGAGACAGTACTATACATGCCAGGATAATATCATGCTCTGTTCATAATAATTGTTCAAAGGGAACCCTAAAAGCATAGTGATTTATTTGGATTTTCTGGCATCTTCCATTCCTCCATTCTCTTCCTTAATGTTCCTGGCTTTTTGAACTGCTTTCTTTCATATGCATGGAAATCCACAGCTACATAAAACTAGAGAAATCCTTTTTCTGTTCTTAGCCCAAGGATAAGCCTGTGCTGGGCCTAAATATACGCAGGCTTAATGCCAGGACTTTGCATGGGGATCAACTGCATTTTCAGCTAATGCAGAAAATAAAATGCAACACGCCAAAGCAATGTTGTGCCCACCATTTACCAAAAAAAAGGCCCTTTGAAATGAAAGTCCTTATCCTCACCTTCACCTGGGCTATGCTTGTGATTTATGTAGCTGTGTTGCTGAGAGATGCATTTCTCAAGCGTGATCTGGTTTTCTACTTACGCATCAGTAAGTTGCTTGCTGAAACTTTATCACCGTTGCAGTGCTGTGCCTAGGAGGAAATGGTTTTTTTCATCTGGTGCATGGAAGAAGAGCAGTGCAGAAGAGGAAGGGAAGTTCAGAGGTGAGAAAAGGACAGATGAGACCTGACTATACTTTTATGGCCTTAGTCCCATGAAAGCATGGGTAAATGTTGAAACCTGAAGGCCACCTCAGCAAAGGTCTCTCACTGGGCAATTCACAGGGCTTTACTGCTCATGCAGGCTAGGGATTTATTTGTTTAAATTGTCAGGATGTGGTGAATTGTCTAAAGGTATGAACAGGAGTGGGCAGCTGTTGCCTGAGGATTGTTTACCAGCAGGGAGTTGTAGTTGTTATGGAATATTATCTAGGACATAAATCTGCCCCCCTCCTGGCACCTGCTTTTCCTCTTCAACTTGGAAGAGACTGCAGAATGCAAGTATCTGTAATTAGGCCTTCAAATGCACAGCTTGAAAGGAAACAATCTTAGCACAGCATAAAGACAATAGCACTTCCCGGGTTTGACTAAAAATTCTAAATGTCTTAATCTCCTTAATTTGCATCTCTAATGATGCTTTTTGCAAATTCCCTAAATAGAAACTGTGTTAATATGCAGATTGACAATGCACTTATTGATACTCTGTATTGTATTTATTTATTTTTTACTATTTTAAGCATAGCCAGGAAAGCTATAAGCCATATTTAATTTTGTAATAGTAGCAATGTGAGAGGCTTTTAGGTAATCTCTGGAATAAAAACGTGTACAATATTGGGGGGAAAAGGACAGAACCAGTGACCATTTACAGGGATGATCTGTGCATCCCTAGTGCAGAGGTATAATTGTGGAAAGCAAGGTATCCCTGGACAGGGGATTTATAGTTCTCAAATTAAGACTCAGGTGATAATATTGCTTGTGAGTTTGTGCAGTGCTATTAATTTTACATAAGGAGATAAATATTGATCTTTCATTTTAATTGTTGCATCATTACTAGACCTACAGGTAGTAAGATAATTTTCTGATGGCTAAAGGCTGCACAGATAAAGGGAAAAACAAGTCATCTTGTAACAAGTACATTTTTAGATCAAATATTAGAATTAATTTAAAATAACAAACTTCTAATGAAAAATTGGAATTATTTTTGCTTGAAAAGATTTATAAGATACTGCCTGAAGTTAGACTTGTTTGAACCAATGACCTTTGTTTTCCTTGCCTAAAACTTGTGTAGAGTTTCTGAAAATTTAACACCACATTTTGCTGCTCAGACCTGATATTGTCCCTTCTTGAAATTTCCTTCATTAATATGGTAAACATGTGTAGTCTAGTTATAGTTAAACTCCTGTTGCTCAAGACTTGTAGATGCTGAAGCTTAGAGTTAGCCACAAGACCACCTTAATTTTGTGATGGTCATGCATACCACCAGTCAACTTTAAACCACCTAAACTGGCTTAGCTTGTAAAATCAGCAAAAACGTGCTGTGGCTCCTTCAGATAAAAGAAAGGAGTGGAAGAGATAAAAAGACAGTGGTGAAAATTGAGTGATCTGTCCATGTAGTATGGCAAGTAACTCTTGGAGATGAGAACAAAACACTGTCAAGGCAGTAACAAAACTAGGAGGGCGAAATTTTGAGAAGGGGGTGGCCAATAGGTAGGTGCTTATGTTTAGCTGTGACACAGAAACAGCAGATTTCAAGCTCCTAGGAAAGGGCCAGACACTACTCCCACCAATGGCTTAGCACTTAGTCTGTTTAAAAGACTTCATTAGACTACTCAGAAAAACAGCACACTATCAAATTCTCTAATAGACCATCTGTGAACAAGTGCAGCAAGTTCTGCAACAGCTAAAAGGTTTCTTCTCAGCTTCTGTTTGCAAAACATGTGTGAGTTAATGGAGTATCACATTCACATGGTGCATTGACCTGGAGTCTCTTCAGGAAATAAATCTAGGTTTTATGTAGATGCACTGTACTTTACGATGGGAACAGCCACATTTTCTAATAAGACAATAGTGTTATTTGTTGTACTTACCGTATTTGGTGTGCTATTTACTATGCTGTTCCTTCTTGGAGGGCAGTTATCTTTCAAATAAATCTCATTTCTCTTTGCTTGCCAGCTTAGGTATCAAGTAAACCAGGGCCAGGGCAGCTCAAAGTTTGGAGTAATGATGCTAGTTTTTGCAACTAGGAGAAAGAAAATAACCTGATTTGTTTCCAAAGAGTTCAGTGTCATTTGGGAATGAATTTAGAGATCAGTTTAGAAATGTCTAGATAGTAGAGCACTTCCAAGGCCACATTCCTTGTGAAAGAATGCTTCTGAAATTATTCACACAGATAGTGAAGAAACAGAGCTATTTCTGATGTTGCTGTAAATCTATCTGCAATGTCTTAACTGTTGAGTATAGAACACACTTATGGATTGTCAGGATTTCCAGTCAATGCCTTCATCTCTTCTTTGGTGAGATATGAAGAAAGGATGAAAACAGGTTTAACAATTATAACTCAGTAGGTAAATAAACATGGTCTGAAAATTGCTATCCCCTACCTATCCACTATCAAAGACCATTATGAATTGTATATCCATTCTCTGAACAACAGGGTTACCTTTCAACTCTGCATCCACTTCAAACTTTCTGAAATTTAGACTAAAAACGCTATGCTGAAAAGAAAATTTATAGTCAGATTTTTTAGAGCTGTGCTGCATTGTCATATTTTAACCAAATACATAATTCTCTTTAGTCACATAGGAAGACTTCATACAGATTATTCACAGAAGGATGAATATGCAAAAGATCATTTTCCCAGAATGACGTAGATGGAAATCATAGGTGTTAAATGAGAACGTGAATCACAGATCTCTAAATCTTTGCACGATGAGGATGCTAACTTTCAAACAGTGAAACCTACCCAGATCTTGACAGATCTTTTGTAAATAAAAGTATCTCAGACATATTTTTTCACTCCATTTATTTCCATTCTACTATTTATATTTTCTCTTACATTTTCAGAAAAATCTAAATCAAGGTTAGTTAACTGAAGTCTTCTAACTTCTCTGGGAAATGAAAAAAAATATTTCAATATATATTGTATATATTCTTACAATATATGTTGTACATATATTCATATAATTATAGAGGTGATGAAGAAACTGAGGCACCTAAAGGCAATCTGACTTGCCTGATGCCACAACATTTGGTAGTGACAAAACTGCAAATGGAGCAGTCTGTTTTTCATCTGCCTTTTCTCAGGCTTTATATATACCCCAACCTTCTTGATGTTAATGCCATAAAATTTTTAGAGAAAGACATAGTTTTTCTTAGCTTTAATTGATCCAAGCTTTTGCTGTAAGCAAACATTCTTTTTTTTTCTATCATAAGTTTGAATTTCTTTCATAGGCACTTTTTATTACTTTTTAGTAAATTCCTTTCAGGTCAGATTTTTGCTGTAGAAATGGCCAGACGTATACACAATATTCAGTGAGTGTACCATGTTGTAATAAAATAGGTTTCTTGTGTACAATATCTTTTACATTATGAAATTAAACTGATTTTTTTTCCATGCTGCAACAGTTTTACACCTTCACATTACATTTAGGTAATTGTCCCACAGGTATTCCTGTTGAATTTTTTCTCATTAGTCTTTAATGCATTCACTTGCATTTTTCCAGTCACATACGTCACTAGTGACTGCCAGCTTTTATTTTCAGTCATTGCAGGCTTTTTGTTTACCCTCTATATAAGTTGTTGTAACACCTCACATTTTGAAATAATCTTTTCAAATTTAATTATTGTGCTGCTTAGTCCCTCATCCAGGTGATTATTAGATGATTCATTTGCAAAAAAAAAAAAAAAACAAAAAAAAAAAAAACCAAAAAACAAAAAAACCCAACAACCCTATTCTTTATCTGACACAAGCTCTTTGGGATATACTACTAACATCTCTAATTAGGTTGCTGAAATTCTGCCATAACCTCCTCTCATCATTGATCTTTCAAAACAACACTGCTCTCATATCAAATTTCTGCTCCTCAACTTCATGACAGCTTCCCACAGCTGAAGTAGATCACTGAACCCCAGTTATTTATCAAACAAAGCAGGCTTTTTTTTCAGGTCTGTTACCAAATTGCAGTAGACTTGCAGCCTTTTTTAGATTCAGTTCTCATGAAAATATTTAAGGTTGTCTGTCACTAAAAATTTTTCCGTAAGTACCATTACTGCACTGACCACTCTATTTTCTGGTTATTGAAGTGCCTAGTATATATTTATAAAACAGTAAAAGGCTACTCACACTTGATTTCCTCTAACTTTCTCCAAAATGAACAAATAAATGCATTATTTCACTAGGACTAGCTGGGTTTTGATTTTAGCCAGTGAATTCTGCCCCAGGCACCAAGACACGATTCTGTAGTGAGCTCACTGTAAATTAGGAATATTGAAGTTAAGCATATTTTTCTGCACTTCTTATCCAGGCAGAACATCCTGACTATAAGTTCTGCAGATAAGGACTTCAAATACAGTTTATCTTCTAGCAATTTTGCTCAGTTGACAAATTCTTTATATTTACCATATTACTATATAGAACTGGAATACCACTGTTATATCTAACAACAGTGAAAAGTTAAAATCTGTGATACCTAATTATTACTCCTTTTAAGATTGTCTTTTTCATAAAGGCAAGAGAGAGCTGCCTTTTAAGCTGAAGAGAAATTTTATGTGTCCGTCTTCTTAAGATTGTCTTTTTCATAAAGGCAAGAGAGAGCTTCCTTTTAAGCTGAGGAGAAATTTTATGTGTCCGTCTTCTGGTAGGTGCATGATTTCCAAGATCCAACTTTGCCCATAAATTTCAGTGGTGGAAGAAGGGTATTGCTTATCAAACACACACTTAGTAAAGAGAAGATTCTAGCAATTATTCTTTCTCCCTCCTCTCCAGCTATGACATGTTATTTGTCCTCTAGGAATGTGTTCCCATACCTCAGGTACAGAAAAGTGGCAATCTTGCTAAATAATATTTTTTGAATGATAAGGACACTATCTGAGAGAAGTAACTATTACATTAGTTGTTTCCTAGATTAGTTGTGATTGCATACTTAGGATGTCCACATGCCTATATAAAACAAACAGACAAAGCAGCAAACAAAATATTTACAGAAAGAAAGAATAGAAAAGGAAAAACCAACCATTTCATCTCCTTAGTGAGTCCAGAGGCAAAAGCACAGGTGACCTAGTCCTATGGTCAGAAATGTTTAAGAAAAACAATGAGAAATATGGAAAAATGTATGTATTCTATGTCTTCAACAGATGAAGATGATAGGAAATTTGTTTGCAGATACTACAAACACACCTAAACATCTGTTCCTTCAACTGACACCATAAAATGTTATTAGTTTGCTGGCTGGCCTAGCACCTGCCTGTTACAGCACTTTGCTCTGAGCTATCCAGTATCTTAAAGCCCTGTTCTTAGAAGACTGATGGGAATCAGATGTCATTTTCAGCCTTTTCTCTTTAAATGTCTGTGCAGAGAATACAAAGCTAAATGTTTTTCTATTCCTTGTATATCTTGAAGATGGTTTATTGGTGAAATGATTGATTCATGCTTTGACCTTTGCTGTTTAGCTACTGATCTGTTTCTCTTTGCCTCTGAAAGACAGAAATGCATGTCTTATAAAGTAGCCCTGACACAAATTCAAAACATGCTATTTTAAATGGAAACAATGAAACCTGGTATTTGAAAGGCTTCATGAAGGATATCTTAATAATAAGTGATGGCATTAACAAAAATACCAACACTAATTACAGCTCTATAGTCTTGTAAGCATGAACAGTTTTGATAATTCATGGAAAATTGCAGTAAGAAATGCTTTTAATCAGACATCTTAAACGAGTGTTTAGAATATCTGAATTACTCTAAAAACACTTTCTGTCTTTATTACTGAGTAGCTTCAAGTTAGTTTTATTTAGTTTTAAGGCTTGATTTTGGAAATAAAAAGACACTCCTAAAGAATGAGATGTGGAGATACTAAGGAATTTAGTATTTCTATTGCTGCTTGTTAATTTGCAAGTATGATCATCAGAGTCTTTTGCTATCCCTAGAAACAGCACTCTGAAAAAAAAACAACCAGTTTGCAAATCTAGGATGTCCTGAAGTGCAGCAGGTGTTGGCTGTGTCATTTCAACATCAGTTTGGGGTTCAACAGCCTTGCAGGACTGAGATTGTCAGTTTGCAGGTGTTAAATTTAAAAGACTGTGAGGCCAGCTGCATTCAGGCACCGCAAGTGTTCACGGCAGGCATTCGAGGGCAAATCATGCTTGAGCAACCTGATTGCCTCTACAGCTAAATGACTGGCTCTGCAGATGAGAAAAGAGCCGTGGAGGCAATATACCTTGACTTTGGTAGGGTTTTTGACACTATCTCCCACAGTGATCTCATTTGATAGCTGAGGAGACCCTGGCTGCCTAATCTGATTGCTATGTGAGTAGAAAATCGTCTGGGCTATCAGGCTCAAAGGGCAGTGATCAGTGGCTCAGTGGCCAGCAGGTAGCTGCTGAAGAGAGGGTAGCCAACACGCCAGGGTGCGAGTGCTGGGGCCCTTAGTGCTCATCTGCAACCTAGGTGGTGACACAGAACAAACTTTTTACATGGCACAAAGTTAAGGGAAGTGGCTATCCTTAAGAATTTGAACTTTGGTCCAAAGGCTTATTATGGCAAACCTGTCCATACTTTTCCCAGTAGCAGTTTAAACACTGGCCTATCACTTTCTATTAAGGAATTTATGTTGGTTGCTTTTGTTCCCCTTTCCTGATGATTCTCTTTCTTCTTTTCATGGCACTTAAATATTAAAGGTTAGTGTTAGGATCCAGTTATTAAAATTATTAAGTGATGTCTCTGCCCAAATTAAGGTACAAATGAGACTATATGCCAAATCAATAGTAGTATTTTTTTAACTATATATGTGAGGTAGAGAGACAAGAACTGAGAAAGAAAGAGAGTGACAGAGAAACAGATCAAGAAGAAAAGAAAAATCACCACTCTGTAAATTCTGACAACGTCCCATTGGTCCTTTTCTAGTCTTCTCAGTGGTTGCAGACTGGGCATGAAGTGGTAGAAGGACAGTCCACCCAACACCAGGTCCATAGGGTTTATATTATGCTGAGGGTAGGTGGAAAATGTCCCCATGAGTCTTTGAGCCATGCTGAGATGTTGCAGACGCCTCTTATGTCAGTGTAGTTGAGTTGATCGTGGCCCATAATATCCCATCAGCTGAGATGAATACCCTCATCCTACATGTGAATCCCCCTGTACTTGGGAGGGGCATTCTCATGTAACTTGAGTGGTTACGACAAGTGGTCAAATGTTTGAGTCATAAATCACTAGCAGTCCAGTCTCTCAGAGTCACCCTTCTCACACTAGACCTTTAGACCATTTCCATTTTGCTTAGTTCCTTGTCCTCTGTACCTTTGGTTCCTCTCCTTCTCTCTCCCTTTTCCCCTCTCTTTCTCTCTCCCTCTCTCTCTTTTTTTTTTTTTTTTTTCCCTGAATGGGGATGTCAGCCAATGTGGGATGGCTTCATCTGAGCAAATTGTCTCAACTCCCTTGATAGTCAGTGGAGAGAAATAGGAACTCTCGGGGAACAGCATATTTCCTAATTTAGAACAGGTTAGATGAATACATCTTACAAGTGGCCCCTTTTCTCTGTTGACTGTAAAAGAAATGAAGATGAAGCCTATGAGATGCATGTCACAGGCATCTAAAGTTAGGTATAGTGATGTCACAATATATCAGAGTGATCACAACCAGAAAAAATGATGTTGCCACTATCCCATGACAATAGAAGCTACTTCTTCTTCATGTTTTAAGGACATGTCATTCCTTCCATGTTCAGAGTCCTCTACCTAAATTTCTGTTCTGGCTTTTGTTTTTTGCTTTTTTTTTTTTTTAATTTATGGATACAGTGTATGGGGATATTACTCTGCTTCTATTTGTGCATATATCAGGAGATTTCAAGTCCTGAAATTGCTTCTCATACTCACAAAAATGGCTGAAGGATCACAGTACTCGGTATGTCACTGCTGAATTTCCAGATGCAGATTTCACTTAACAGGAACAGAATACATTAAATACTAATTTTCTGGTTATTTTCTTACAGTCTTTTACATTCCAGTTAACACATTAGCCTCTGTTATGTTGAATACTATCAATGCTCCCCAGTCTGAGCGATATTATAATGTATCTGGCTGGTACAAAATGCTTCTGCTGTGTTTTAAGTATAACATTATGCAGCCAATGAGATTTTAATGGCTCTTTATCACAGCTGGACTCCAGTAATAAGTGCATCAAGACTTCAGACACATTTTCCTTATATGTGACTGGGGACAACAAGGGAACCCAAATACATGGGACATATAATGAGATTATTTTGATCTCAATAGAATAGCCAATGCTGTAGCACTATTTTCAAAATCCTCAGATTTAAACTTGGCTCACTTCAGATGATGCAGCAGAAAATAGATATTAGGCTGATTTTATAGATATAGCAGCAAACCTTCAATTTTTTTCTTTCCAGATATTAATGAAATCTCTGCATCATTGAGTTTTTTCAATCACAAATTATAATGAAGCCATCTGCTTTAGAGATGTAAGAGATCATCAGGTATCAGGTTTCCTATTCTTTCAGATTTCATTAGAACTATGCTTTAAAAGAGAAGTTGACAAAAAAAAGGTTTGTTTATTAATTTGGTGACTGTTTCTTTTCTTTTTTTATTGTAGGCATGTTTTCATCCCTTTTAAATCATCCTTACTGAACAAAATACAGCCTAAGTGATTTGCATGCATGTGTGAGCACAAACTTAGGTCTGTTGTGAAATAACATTGCATAAATATGAACACATTTGTCTTTCACTTTTATTGAAGAGTATGGAATTGAAAAAGTAAACTTAGAGCAATTCTTGGCCTGCAAGTTATTGCATGTTTTAGATCATTGAAATAAAAGCCATTTTCAGTGTCAGTGTAAACAAAGTTGAATGTGAAAGAGCAACTTTTAGCTCTTTTCACATTGCATTTTACAAAACAGCCTGATAAAAGCAGTTGTGTTCTACCTTTTATGAATTTCGTGTAAGCAACACATTCAGAGATGATTGCAAGTCACTGAATATACAAGAAAATCTCTCAAAAAGGAAATATTCTCATCTCTTTTGGTAAACAGTAATAACTTTACCTCTGAGACAATACTACTCTCAATGTCCCATTCCCATTTAACTCATTGAGATATAAAACTAAAGGCTACAAGCCTTTCTGTTTTACATTTGGCTTCTTGGTAAAATGATTGAGTGTGACAGTAGAAAGAATTTAATGCTGTAATGCTGCTGTAGAGTAATGCTGGATGCTACACTGGAGATATTTGATCTTTATCTTTCTCAGAAACAAAGATGCAGGTGTGTATTTGGGTTAGCCCCATGTTTTGGACACTCAGGAAGTGTCTACATTCCTATTGACTTAGATTTTCATTCCAGAGAAAAATATCTCTTCACTTAGTCCTTTTTGCATGTGAATCTGTGTTTATCTCTTCTGCATAGCAGTGTTGTCTGGATGAATAATTTCTGGGTTTTGTAGTTTGTTTTTTAGCTGCTTTTTGTTTTCCATGTGCAACCAGTTCTGTAAAATGCACAGAATAAGTCTATTCTATGGTATTTTAATGTTTCTACTTTCAGTCAAATGTGATGTCCCCAAGCAGTGCTGGTGGTGAGTATTGCAGAGCATAAACATTGCTGTTGTGGCTTCTCCAGCCCATTCTATCAGGAAGATTCCAGTCTTCCTGAACAAGGAAGGGCCCTTATTCATTGTAAAGGTGGTCTGCCCTGTGGGAGTGGCAGAACACCCTGCACAAGCCTTGTGCTCCAGAACGGATGCTGAGTATTTTGAAGTCCATACTATAAGTGATAAAATGATAAGTGAGTATTTCATGAGAGGCAAGGTGGTCAGTCAGTGTTTTATACACTGCTTTTATGACTTAAGTTAACCAAGCTTCTGCCTCCTTACCACTTTTAAAATACCTGGGGTGCTTTCTATGTCTAATACCGCAGTCTGAAGCCCATTTTCCCTTCCCTTTCTGAATGTTATATATTGTTGTAGGTAGTCTTACTGGAAGTTAATGCTTAACCACAGCAAGGTGTTCCTGTGCAACACACACAAGCAGAGGGGTTAGCATATTTTTGAAAATGGTACTTTAATCTCATACCCCTGGAAAGCATAATGTAAAAAACAAGAAGCTCTGTCCTGGCTGGAGCTATCCATGCTCATTGTCCATAGTACTTACAGCATAATGTAGCAGTGTCATTCAGCAACCAATATTATAAAATTCAACATTACAGACTCTTCTCACACAAAAATCAAATCCCCTTGAGGTATCTGCACATTATGTTTCTCCACCCCTGTACATTACTCATAATCATGAGTGGCATGGAATGTGGGGGAAAATGAGACCCTTTTTTGGGGAAATTCTTGCTTCACTGGTTTGGAAGTTCATATCTGAACAACTACAAGACTGTTAAAGTGACAGAATATTTGAAAGGATATTTGCGTTTCTGCCTCAAAGGAAAATTTTTGTGGTTTTTTTAATGAAAATTTGGATTTAGGAAAATACACTGTAATTAAATTGTCTTTTTATCTGCTGTTTGCTGTTATGCTAAACGGTTATCAAAGTTAATCAAATATGTTTAAACTATTTTGTTGAGAAAAATGTTCCCATGATTAGCTTTTTATTCTTTCAGATTTTCAGGGTGCTATTTTCCCTCCAGATTGCTCGCACTGCATTAAAAAGAGAGAATTCACTCACTTTACAATAGACATGTGCCATTTGAGATGTTTCAGCATTCCCAAGACACATGCAGAGGTTAGGCAGGTATGATTCAAGCAGAGGGACCAATCTCACAGTGTTGAAAATAATAGTGCATCTTTATATTTCAGCAAGCAATTCATATGCTGAATGTCTACTTATAAGCAACATTTTTTGATAAATACTTCTCATGCCCTATGAAATGCCACCAGTTATTCCTCCTGGCCTTCAGATGCCTCATCAAAAGGGCATGGTTGAGACAGAGGTCCCATGTAAGCCTCATTAGCTCTGTGGGGACAATTTAAATGTGCTAAAAAACCTCAAATGGCACCGGACTCCTCTATATCAATAACTGAAGTGAGGATCAGCTTTTTCAAGGGCAGAATAAGAGATATGGACTGAAAACCTAGGAATGATGGTTATTTTCAGCACAAATGGAAAAGGCAGGTTCTCTGTGATCAAATGGCAAAAGAAAGGACAAATCAGCTCAAAACACAGCAGACAGGGTTTTTGAGGTGTCTGTGGAGTAGTCAGGTGTGCCACGTGGATTTACCAGCACATGGCACACACAGCACAGCAGAAATGGATTGATATTTCTGTTTTGGATTGGTGAGTATGGAAAGTGTAAAAGTTTCAACTGATATCTGCGGAATAATTATATAAATACCAAGAAGTCCCATGCTGAGGATGCTGCAGTGAATCCAAGCTGGAGTTGTCTAAGCTACATTCAAGGCTGCAGCATCCAGGGACATTTATCTTCATGCCTTTCTTCATGTTGTGGAAGATGGAAAGGCAGAGGTTAGATACTGCTTTTAAACCTAGAGCGAGTAAAGTATGATCTCAGAATCCTGAGCCATGAAGGTCAGAAGGATTAATAACTTAGAGCAATAAGCAGTAGGGATAAGGCAGAGGGAAAGTAATGAGAAGAAGACAAATTGGATGTTTTGAGATTTTTTTGTCAGTAAAAAAAAATTACAATAAAATAAATCTTCTTGAGAAAGTGGGGTTGCTCATCTGTAGGAAGCTAATTCATGCTTGATTTTACCTGACATTTTTTCTTCCTGAGCTTTTTGGGAGATTTTTTTTTAAAGCAGTGTTTATTTTCCTGCTCAGATTTGAAATAATGCATTTTCATTGATGTAAAAGCCAGTATCTGCACATAAAAGGCAGTCTTTAAACATCACCACAGGAAAATTTCATTTTCTCATCCAAGGATGATATTGTTACAGACACTTAATACTGAATGAAGTATAAACCAGAATATTTTATTTAAATGCAAATTTTGAAAAATGACTGCAAGAGTATTTCTGCATTTGTTTAGTATCAAAATTGGGTAAAATGGATAAACACTTCACCAAACAATAATTTAGCTTGTCTCTATATATATCTCTTACCATAAAATTTTTTAACTAGTTTAAAAGGTAAGCTACTCAAAACATTTATTTATTTATGAGAAGAAATTTTTGAACAGAACATAACTCTGTAAGTCTGTAATTTCATTTTGGATTCTGTTTGAGAAATAAAAGTGTGAATGTTCAGTGTCCTTGTTATAGGAGATATTTATCAAGGAAATTGCCATTGGTATGTCTGCCAGTATGGTGCAAAGACATTGCTTGTCTTAATCCCAATTTCCCTCCAATTAATTATTACTACATATTTGCCTTGTTCAAGGCACCTGATATTGTTTACTTGATGTTGGAGTTAATGATGTTGAGCTAGAAAAGCTGATTTGTTCTTATGGTTGGTTGATTTTGTGGTTTTTTTCATGCATTTTATTTAAATGAAGAAGCGTATTGACTTGTTGAACCCAAAAGAGGACTCATCCAAGAGCAATAAAATGGTAGTGCTCCACTCTCTTTCTAATTTCCTTTTGCTATTAAAAAAAAAAAAGATGCTTCAGTAATAGTTTCTGGTATATTAAAATTAAAGTAATGCACCACTTTCAGTACTCTTTTCTTGCATCCAAAGAAGAGCAACAAAGCTGGTGAAGGGTCTAGAGCACAAGTCTTATGAGGATTGGCTGAGGGAGCTGGGGGTGTTTAGCCTGGAGAAAAGGGGGCTGGGGAGAGTCCCTACCAATCTCTACCACTACCTGAAAAAAGACTGTAACATGGTGGATTGGTCTCTTTTCACAGTTAGCAAGTGACAGGACAGGAAGAAATAGCCTCAGGTTGTGCCAGGGTAGGTTTACATTGGATATTAGAAAGAATTTCTTCATGAAAAGAGTTTTCAAGCCAGGTGTCCAGTCAGCCCAGGGAAACATTGGAGTCACCATCCCTGGAGATATTTATGAGATGTGCAGGTGTGGCACTTAGGGATGTGGCTTAGTGCTGAGCTTGGCAGTGCTGAGTTTATGGTTTGTCTCTGTTAAGGATCTTTCCCAAGCTAAATGATTCTGTGGTTCTATTCTTATGTATGACACATACTCAGTTTGCTGCTCACAGTCATACATGGTGTTTTCTATTTGTCATTTTTAAATTGGCATAGTATTTAGTAAATTTATTAAACCCATGACACACCTGGGCTGAGATTGCTAAGTACTGCCAATGTCTTTTTCCTGTCTTTAATGATTCAAGAAGTACTTTTTGGTACTAAAAAGAATGAAGTTGCTAAGATTTGATGCTTTACATCTGTAAACAGTAATTAAACATCTGTGAATAAGTGTACATTAACAGACTAGCATTGAATTTAAAAAAAATAGAACAGTGTCATTAAAACACAAAGTGTAGCGATGCACAACTATAAAATTCTTCATTGTTGTAAAATAACAGTAACAAAAACCAGCTGCCTTTCAGAGGGATTAGTGTTCATGTCATTACAGCTTTCTCACTTTCTCTGTTTTGCAGTGGCATATGATGGTCTACTCCTATTAACTCTTCATCTGGCACCAGTATTGGATCGATCATATGCCAAGTGTCATAAATTCACATCTTTTTAATGTAAAATCAATAAATCACTGGGTCAGCCACCCATTCCTGCAAGTAGAGACACATTTTATTTAGTAGATGGCTTTGAGAGCCTTTGTAAGAGTATCCTCCATTTCTTTTGAATTCTTCAACAGTGGGTGGATCAGCATCTGGCTCCATTATATATCTGAGAGGGTCCATTCCTTATGCAAGAAAGATAAATAAATATCTCACTGGACCATGAGGTAAGTTTTACCAAAAAAAAAAAAAATCAAGCAAACAAAAAAAATAAAGCTAGACCAACAGTGTCTGTCATAATGAATATTGTGTCACAAATATTCTTCGTTGTTCTAGCAGTCTATTGGAGAGCTGCAGTATATATGATTACTTCCTGTTTATATGTAATTTTTTTCATTTACTTTATTTCTTTAGAAAATCTAAATCAGTGCTTGGATAAAATAATTAATGAATATATTTGAATAGCAGCATTTGCCTGACAACAGTTTTCAAGTGTCAGATAATCTTGACACATTACATTTCTTAGAAGCCTTTTGCAACACAAGGGGTAAGCAGAAGCAAAAATAAATGACATTTATGCAGTGAAAAGTTACAAAAATTGGTAATAATGCATCTCTTTGGCCCAAATAGTCTTTTCCTTGAGAATTTGATTCCAATCTTTTTACAGTAAACAGGAGTCTTTATACTTACAGCTTTGAATTATTTCTTGCTATACAGGTATGAGGAGACAATACTAAGGATACCTGTGCTTAGAAGGGGACCTTTCAAATCCATGGATTTTGCTTTCAGTTTATTAGGATAACACAGATTAATGTTTGAGCCAACTGTAAGCTGCTAACAGCATCCCTATTATAGAAAGTTCTACAACTTAATGAAAAACTTCAAGCTTCATAAGCTCTACTTAGTGAGCTCCTGTTCTGTTATAAATTACCAACTCCAGTATTATTGCAAATCCAAATAAACTCCCTGGTGATTACAGATTACAGTCACAAATCCAAAAAGTATTGCACAATATACTTTTCTTAGCTAAATTAATTATTTCAGTTCTGGGCAACTCAATAGTGAGAACTGAACCACCAGCTGGCTAATATGTACAGTCAAAACATTTAGCAGCAGGTTTTTACATTAGTAACAGCAAGAATCCATTTCACAGAAGACAACAGAGAATGAATGATTCTCATTTTAAGAGTCCTTAAGGCTATAGTGCTTTATCCTCCTTAAATGTTCTGACTAACTAGCACCACATGATGTCATCAAGATTAATTTTATGTAGGTAGATTCTTCTGCAGGAACACGTTAGAAATGTGTACAAGACTGGGAAGTAAGAAAGAAGGAGGAGAGCAATTAATGCAAAATAAAATTTTCCAGCTTCATAACCAAGTCTTCCAATTTTTTGTTCTCTTTGGAGTGTGAAGAAATCTTTTTCTAATTGCTGATGTTGTGCTTGTAAGCTCAAAGATGGAAGGAACTAAACTCTTTCCTATTCTCAGAAGTTTTCTTTTCCATGAGTCACTATATAGCCTAGACTTTTTCAAAAGAGGAATTTTCAAAGAAATTATACAATTTTTTTTAGAAAGCATACAAAAAACCAGTATGTCTAGGAATGTGCAGTGCTGGTTTTCTATTCAACTGGGCCATCATAATATTTGGTAGGTTGGGTTATGGTGGAGCTTTTTGGTTTTGTCCCATCCCCACACTCCCCACCTCCCTGGAAAAATCTTTTATCAAGTAATTTGAGGGAACTATAATAATTGTAAAAAACCTTCTAATTCAATGGCACAACCAGTAGTGCTTTAGCTATCTGAACTTCCAATAAAGTCAAAGGAGGCACAAATCTTTTATGTAAGCATCAGTGTCCAGTTTCACTGGGAAAAGAAGCCCTCCAGAATACCCAAAGCTTGTCAGAGTAGTAGGTATGACACAAGACTTGTCAGAGACATTGATGACTCTGATTTGTTTCATGTTGGTCTGTTTCATGAGATCACCGATCCAGGCTTGTTGCAATTGACAGGAATTTGTCCATTAATTGCGATGGAAGGATATTTTGGAGACCCACATTCTTCTGGCATGACAGTTTGAGGCTAGGAAGATTACAGTAATGCATTTCAAATGACAGTAGTTGCCTGTGATAAAGAAATTGAACTGAGTGCTTGCAATTTACCAAAATCATCAGTGGATGTTGTCATTTTTTCAGTTATACAGTGGGATCAACCAAGTAGCTGAGGCATCCACTGTTTTGCTTGCCTGAGAATAATTTACCTAAACCCACATAGAAATGTTGGACACTCATCTACCTGCCTGTGTCAAATTCTGTCTGAGATGGCCTGTGTGTTCCTGGATACATTCTCAGTTATCTCAATGGTTTTAGCAACTGTTTTTCAGCAATTAAATTGAGACGCATAAACCTCCTAGACCTTCATTTATTATAACAGGAGGCTTCCACATTCCCAGACAATGTAGCAGATGTGTTGGGGCGTTTTGAATTAGACCTTTTATTAGACACTTGCTGTGGCAGCATCTACATTTATATTTTTCTTGTGTAAAGCTAATCTTGGTGTGGGCACCAAAAGATGCATTTGGTGATTTAATTTTATATATTCAGCGCTTGATGTTCCCTAAAATTCAACATGGTCAATGAGCAAAGTAAGATCTTCCAAAGAGAATTTCAGACTAGAAATATTAAATTGATGGTTTTTGCATGTTATGCTGGTAACATGGAGCTAAGATGGGCAGAGTCAGTTTTCCGGTTGGAGTATTTGAAATTCCCTAGATTATCTGTCACATCATTATGGGACTGACAGATAAACCCCAGGTACACTGGAAATCTTCATTATTCTGACATGGTAGCTGGAAGCCAGGCATAACATTTTGAGGGTTGTCAAGACACTAGAGACACTAGACAGACACAATGTCCAGGCATTCTTTCCTCTTACATGGACAAATTTCTACTTTCCAATTCAAGCCTTTCTATGAATCTGTAAAATTCTGTTGTACCCAGAGAGACACACCAAAGAATGATACATACAATTTATGAGTGCAAGGCAGTTATTTGCTGACTGATACACACAACAGATAACTGGGACTAGTGAGCTGCCAGGCTAGGCACTGACATGATCCTGCAGTGAGATACCCCAGGCTGGTATCTCAGCTGGGTGACCACTCAGCCTTTAGATGTGGGAGAGGCTGATGCTCAGCATTGCTGGGTTACCATTTCTGCTTTTTGCCTTTGTGATTTATACCTTCCTGTGTCAGATGTTATTCTTCTCAAGTCCCTCATCAGCTAAATAACTGCTTAGCAATTGCTCAGCAATTGCTCAGCTGTCTCTGGTTTTGCGTTCCTTTTATTGCATGTTCTAGCTAATGAACTTTTCTCCATCAGGCTGGGCAAACAAGTCTTGTCTCCTAGAGAGCAGACTGCCTGGGCTCAGGGTTACAGAAGTGAGTACAAGGTCTCCAGGAGAGTTGCCTTTTTCTGGGAAGCTAGATGGAGGCCAGGAAGAACACCACACTGCCTGAAATGATGCTGAGTTTGGTCCCCTACAGGTCAATATTCCTCCACATGCTAGTTCTTTCATTAGTGCAGTCCTAGTGAAGTCACTAGAACTTTGTCCAGCCTAAAAGTGAAACTCTGAAAAATTGTGTTTGGAAATTCTAATTTTGGAACAACATTGATAAATTAATTGTACAGTTAGGCTTGTTAAAAATAGAAATAGTTGCAGGAAGGGATAAAGATATTTCCTTTTTTTTTTTTTCCTGAAGAACACTGAATCTATTTTAAAACCAAAACATGTCACAGTGAGAAACACTGGCAAAGAAGAAAACGAAAATATTTCTGTGTGACAAAAATGCACAGGCAAATCTAAAAAAAAATGTTTAAAACAGTATTTTCAGAATGTAACTGGTATTAGACATAGCTGACATTCCTCTAACTATCCATGAAATATCTCTACAGACATTTTTTCTAGGCAGAGGGATTCTGCTTTGTCTGTTGAAAGAAGGGTCTGGGAATATGGCACTAAGGGCCAGTGACTATGATTACATTTTCACTGGGAATAGGAATAATTAATATGTTATCTGTTTATTTTTTTATAAACTTGGCCTGTGTAATACCCAAATATGTGCAGGTTAAAATTTTGACAAATTAAATTTTTTCCCACAATTAACCCACTGGCTATGAAATTGTGATACATAGATTTATTAAATAAGTTTTTCACAGAAAATTAGAAGAATCAGAATCTGATGGAAGCATTTATTAAAATATTTTTCTGGCCTACTGTTTGAATACACTGATGGCCTGTTTTTTATTTTGATCACCAGGAGAGGACATTCTTTCATGCTATGAAGAGTGGAATGGAAATTCAAGGAAATTTTGTATTTTGTCATGGTATTTTTACCCGGATTGCTTTTAATGTTGTCATAATGATGTTGATAATATTATGATCTTTTTTCTTATATTCTGTTTTACTCCACAGATGTAGAATATATTATATAGACATCCAGATAGCTTTCAGACTTGGGGAAATGACAAAGCTTTAAGATGTTTTGATTTGTGCAGGGACAAAAACATCTAGGACAGAATGCTGTGTTGCTTAGGCATGCAGTTTTATCGCACAGGACTCAGTGGGCTATGGAAAGACGATTAAAGTATTACTCGCATGCATTCTATGAAGATGAAAGGTGTAATTCTGGTCTAGTCTGTCCTGTCCTATCCTAATCACATTTTTAGTTTTCCCTTTATTTGAAAGCTGATTAGACAGAATATGTGAGGGGAGGATGTACCAGCTGAACAGGGTATTTTTTTCTGTAAATTTTGAATGAATTTGAAAATTAGTATCTTTAAAATGAAAATTTTGAATTAAATATTCTGTGGGGAATTTGGTTATTTTAAAATGTTTAAAATAGTTTTTCTGAGAAATTGCAAAGCACAAAATAATCTCAACTTAAAGGAAAAATATATCACTTTATTTTGCTTTATCTTTCCTTTTCTTTCTGAGTCAAGTAATTTACTTTGCCTTAAATTCAAAAAATGTTTTTCTTTAGGTAAACCCCATATTTCTCACAAAATAAAGCTGAATCCAGTGCTTACATTTTGCCACTTTTAGCATGCTGAACTAGTTTGCCAATTTGATGGGTCAGTGTTTCAGATATATCAGGGATTGAATCCCAACGTCAATTTTCTACATATTTGGGCCATAAGACATTGGAAGGAAATTCAGAGCTTCTCTGGGAAAGATAAAAAAATCTGAAAATTAGTGTTGTCATTGAATGTAAAATATTTCCAAATATTGAAATAGAAGACAAAGATGAACACCAGGTGCAGAAAAATCATAGTAGATAGATGTTTAGAGCAAGAAAACATGTGAGAGTTGGAAAGAGACCGTGGAAGGATACCCTGTCTACCTTAAACCTATGTGGCCAACATTATTCTTACAGCCTTTCAAAGAAAGGCAGCTCAGAACTTTTACTTCCCTTAAACAGATTTGGTGTTTCATGCAAAATTTTTTATGGGCAAACCCACACCTTTCATACCAAGCCAAAAATACATTATGAGTATGATGCAAAGGTTAACAGTTAACCAAATAATTGTTGCTTTTCCAGGTACAGAAAAGAACACAATAGCCCATAGAAAAATAGCCCAGTACTAATACAATTTAATGCTGCACTCCCAGTATGGGTTCATGTGTAAATGTGGCTCTTTCCCCTGGGGTTATGCTTACCCTTCTGCTCCTCTGGTTCTAAGGGCAATCAGCACTCATCTTCCTCAAGAGTGATGTCAACATTGCAGCTTTGTACTTGCAGAAGGCCACTACTGATGCTGGGCAGTGCTTCCTCTGTGCTTCTGTTTTTCTTGGGAGAATATTTGCTTGCAAGTTTTCCTAAATCTTCTGTTGAGTTTGTTTCCTTTTTCTTCCTGCACTAGCTCCCAAGGCAAATACATAAGTATTCCTGACCTTTGCTTGTTGTTGCCCTTGAGCTGAAGTCAGCTTTACCCAGCTCCTGAGACTGTATCCCTGTAGTGACCAGGGGCAAACCATTGGTGATTTAAGTCCAGGGCCTATTTTATCTTCTATAACAGCACCTTCACAGCCTGTGCCACCATCCTATGCTTGCACCACTCTACCTAATGCTTTATTTCAGAGTCAAAGATACTTTTCTCTGTGCCATGCTTTAAAACCATGGATAATGTTAATTCAATACAGAATTTACTACTTGCTGTTACTATCCTTTAATCACAGGTATGTGTGTGCATGAGTCAGCATTATGATAAATATTTCTGTGCCACCACAAATCTAAAGCTAGTTAGAGATAAACCAAAACAAGGTCAACGAGGGAAAGGTAATCCTCCATCAAATAGAATTTCACAATAACTTTGCTAAAGAAATTAAAATGTTAATTTTAATTTCATCCTGGACTTCCAGAAAAATAAGAAACTGGTGTCCAGTTTTGACTCCTCTGAAGAAGACTGTATCTCGTTTTTGTATTTTTGGTATCAGGACAGAGAGATGGAAGAAGATTTTTAAAAATTGCACTAATAAATGTCAAATTAGCAGATGGTCAACAGGCAACTAACAACAAATGTTGGAAAAATGTTTTCAGAGATACAGAGAGGTCTGTAGATCAAGGCAGTGAAGTCAGATCATGGAGTTAGATTGTTCTAAGGAAGATCTGAAAGAATATAACAATTCAGCACATCACTTACAGAAATATTGAAGATTTGTAGTGTGTCTTCTTTCTCCTTCATATAATTGGATGCAAGTCTGTTACATGATGGATATTTCATATTTTTTATTGTCATATGGGATTATATGACATAATAAAATGATGACCACTTGGCCTCATACAGAAAAAAAAATAAAATTGAAAATTTACAGATGTGGAGTGGTTTTAAACATATGAGATTGGTTTATAGAGAAATGTTTTTTTCTTTAAGAGAAGGGTTTAAGTCAAAATGAAAAAAAGCAAAGATTTATGCTATTCCACATATGGGATTTTGGTTCCTTTTCCATTGCTTAAATCAAGTTTTTCATTATATAGGTTCATATTTAGACAGTCTCGCCCTTGGATAAGAGGAGAAAGAAAGAAAGAAAGAAATCAATGGATTTGATATTGAAGGAAGAAATTTCACAAACATAGAAAGTTTACAAAGTAAAATCCCTTAAGACATTTCAAAGGGCCATAGTACCTTAAAGTCCAAGAAATTTAAGCTTTCTGATACTTTTGACCTTTTGGTTCTATTTCTCCAGAGTGTTATCCCACTGTAGTTTGTTTTAAGAAGGATAAAGAAAAACAGGAATCTTGTACAGTTCAACAAACACAGGTGTAAAGCCCTGTGCCTGGGGAGGAACAACACCATGGACAAGTGCAGGCTGAGGAGGGACTGGATGGAAACCAGCTTTGCAGAAAAGCACCTGGAGCTGTAAGACATGAGCGCAATGGAGCAAGTCCAGTGAATAATTACTAAGATGATTAAAATTCTGGAGCATTAGAGATATGTGAAGAAGTTGAGAGAGCTGGGACAGTTTTGGCATGGAGTAGAGAAGGTTTGGTCCAGGGTGAGGTTCGTATCAACTTGTACAAAGTTGAAGGGACGGTGCAAAGAGGATGAAGCCAAGTTCCTCTTAGCACCAGGACTAGAGGCAATGGGCACAAACTGAAAGAGAAAGTCTTCCCTCTGGATATCAGGAAACACTTTTTGACTGTGAGGGTAACCAAGCACTGCCACTGCATGCCCATGGAGGTGGTAGAGTGTCCATGCTTGGAGACACTTAAAATTTGTCTGAACACAGTCAGGGGTAATCTGCTCTAGATGGCCTCACTTGAATAGGGAGGTTGGTCCAGTTGACCTTGAGCAGTCCATTTAAACCTCAGCTATTCTCTGATGTTGTGATCATGGTGCCTTAATGTTGGTGATTTGTGCAACTGTCTCTCATGTCATGAAAAAGGAGTAAAATTTCTGATGATTTTTTTTAAAAGGCTTTTTATAAGTCTTTGCCAACTTGAATAAAATTTCCACACTTGAATAAAATTTCCACATCACAGCAAGAAACTGGAAGGTATTTCATTATGAAGGAACTTTAAATGTAAAATACTATTATCTCCACCAATGCTTTTTCTTTTGGCTGTTGCTTACTAAAATGTTCTGTGATAGCGAAGGTACAAAATGAAGTTGCTGTATGAGATCCAGAATTCCAGGTACAGCTGCACATAGACGGAAGTGTGTAGTCATCTGATGATCCTTCAGTACTTAGAAGACTGAGTACAACTTCCATCAGTACTTTCAATTTGGACAAACAGCTTCAGAAAATGCAGTTGTATGGACAATAATGAAGATTTCTCAGCAGTACTTTGTACTACAATTGTCATTTTGTGCTGTTGTTTTCTGTATAGCTGAGATTTTTGTCTGATTAATTTGAATGAAACAGCTGTTGCTGGGTCAGAGCAAGCAAAGTCAGAAATTGAACCAGGTCCCTTCCATCACACTGTGAAATACAAGTATTCTGTTTCATCTTATAATTTAAATTCTTGTGAGAAAAGTTCCAGGCAAGCAAGGAATAGATGTACTTCTATAGAAGTACAAAGTAGGTACATTTAACTTTGAATGTCATGCAGCAAAAGTGCTTTTCAGTGTCTTTCAATTTATGCCAATTTGCATTAGAAAAGTGTCTAAGTAGTTAACTTATTTAAATAAGAGCTTTGAAGAAAGGCTCAAAATTCTGCTTAAAAGATAGGTATTCAGCAGTGTTTACTGAATTAAAGAAAGAATCTTTCAAGAAGAAAATTTATTTCTTCACATATATGCCTGAAGATTTTTTATGGAGACACTATGCTGAATGGTTGAATTTGAGTTGATAATTTACAAAGACAAACAGTATAAAAGTAATTTTTAAAAAGGCTGTGTAATTAAGCATGTCAAAAGCAGCCCCAGTAGTATTTGGCTTTATATTTGTACCTGTGTTTATACATGGAAATAAAGGTTGCTGAGAAACCAAAAGATTTTAAATTTAGATTCTAAAATTTAAAAAAAGAGATTTTTAAATTTAATTATTATTAATATGACCATTGTTTAAAGTGTCTCTCTGAGACACCAACTTGTATTTCAAAAAGATAATTAGCAGAGCCTCATCAGTGTATATTAAATATTTGTGTTAGTGTATCCACTTCAAATCTAAATACTGTTTTGAAGAAAAGCTTGAACACTGTGAGTAGATGATATACACGTTTGATTGTATCCTGTTGACCCCATTTTGACGGGACATTAACTTCCATTATGCAGTTCACTTGTGTTTCACCTGATATGTCAGCTGCAGTCTATAGTAAAGAGTCAAAGCTTCACAGAGGTATTCAGATAATATAGCCAAGATTTGCTGGGAGATCAAGACAAAGTATTTTCTCTGAAGCACAAAACAGAATGGTTTTAGTGTAAATAAAGTTGTGCACAGAAGCATGAAATTGAGAAAGTTCTTGAAGCCTCTGGGAATGGAGGGAGCTACTGCTTCTGCTACATTTGATACCCTTGGTGGGTGATTTCTCTTCAAAATGGGGTGAAATAGGATAAGAAATCAAGAAATGCCCATTATGCAGACCCTTTAATTTCTTAGAAGGTTGTAACATTGAGTGCCAGTAAAATGCATGACCAAGGGAAAAACTATTCTCTCTGTAAAATGTTACAGTGATATGAAGTGAGTATATCAAGAACTTCACTGCAGTTTAGTTTTGTTTTATTGTTTGGGGTTTTTTTAACAGAATGTATTTCATTACTAGCAAAAATCTTCATTATTATTAGTGCTCTTTTGCTTTTATTCTCTAAGGCTGTTCAAAAGTAGTACTTATAAATTGTGTCACAGAGCTTTGAATGGGTTCCTTGTTGACTAGGCGTGTCACTACATCGCAGCTAGAGCATGCAAGAAACTAATTAACCTATGTTTTCCAAAAGAGGCAATTTTAGAGTGTCTGAACAAAATGCATCTGATTAAAGTGATACAAGGTAGCAAACGGGCAGTGTGTTAGTTGGAGAGGAGCTCATCCAGTTGTAGATTTAATCTCAAAAGATGTTTGAGGTCTTAACATGTCATTCAAATTGATAACCAATAATTCTAGATCAATTAATTCATAATAAGCGGGAAAAAATGAGGTTCTGTTTCTTGCATTTTAATAAATTGAGCTTATGCTGTTAATTGTTTTGTTTGGAATTCAGGATGAATATAAATTTATTTGCTGTCCTTTTCTATAGGCTTTCTGCCTTTATTTTGGAACATTTCACTTCTTGGCATATAGCCACACATGATTTTTGGGAGCTTCTGAACTAAAAAATCTGTGATCACGTTGAACAATAAAATGTAGATGGCTTAATTAAAAAACCTATCTATAGTTACCTAGTACCATTTGAAATACCATAGGATACCATTTTCAGCTTCCAGCTGTTGCTTCAGAAATGCATAGTCCTTGGTATAACCCATGATGTTAAGGTGTCATGTCTTGACTATCACAGAACATTCCAAATAACACTAGACATGTTTGTTTAGTCACCTGAATCGAAACCAGATATATTACACTCTTGGAGAAGGATAGATTTGCTTATGTCTAGGGAATGGTATTTTTTGGGTGAGACTCAGTTGCAAACTAGAATGCTCAAATTTAGTTGTGTACTACACAGGTGCTTACAAGCAAGCCAAGTTCTGTCTTCCCATCACAGTCAGAAGACATCTAGCAAATACAGACAACAGAGTCCAACAACGTATTTATTAGTATCAAATCAGTGTCCATACTTGACATCTCAGAAGGTAGTAGGCACCACTTTGGTAGTTGAACCAACATCAGGAATTAGCTCTCAAGGCCCCCTGATTGAATTGGCCTTCTGGTTCTTGCACATGGGTGTTTAGTATTGCTTAAGCCACTGTAGGCTTTCTGGGACATTTTCCAGGGCTGCCAGATATAAGACAGCATTTATGTCACTTCTGGAGTAGCAGCTGAAGGGCAAGTGGGATATGTTACAAAATTTCAAATGGTGCTGAATACTAAGGTTCAGACAACTTTATTAAAATTTTCATCCCTGTTGATGATAGTAGGAGCTAGGGCATGCAAATAAATGCGGGTATCTTTATGTGAGAGTTGGATTTCATCCTTCATGTCTGGACTATTTTTCCCTATGAGACTGCCTGTCCTTTAGCTGCCAGCCCAGAAGGACATGAATGTTTCAGAGATCTTGCATTGCTTCAACCAGGATCATGCCAGTATCTCAGATAAAAGGACATATTGAAGGGACACTTTAGGCAACTGTGGGAAATCTTTAAATATAAATGTCAATGAAGATATCATTTCATAACATGAAGAGCTTCACAATCTGAAAGTGATCCTGAATTGGAGTATAATGGCAAGTAGTTTGTAAGTATAAGTAAGTTTGTTAAGACCTCAGGGTATTTAGAAATGGAGAAAAAAAATAATGTGCTACATATCTTTAAAAATAGTAATTGCAATTCTTAAAGTTTATCTTTTCAATATAAATGTGTTATCTTTTCAATAAATTAGGTAGGTCTGGTGTCCCCTAAGTAGACTTTACTGAGATTTTCACAACAAAAATAGGCAACCCAAACTACACAATATATGTGAAATTCACATATTTGTTTACTGTGTAAACAACCCAAGATTCTATTATCTGAGAAATTATCAAATCAAAACAGTAAAGACCCAAAAGAAAAGAGACTACTATTCATTACAGAAATTTTACTATTTAAAAAGCTGAGTGATAATCTGGAATACTTAAAGAGTACAAGCTGAGGGGTAGAAGGACAGGTAATTGTTTCCCCACCAAAATAGGTGTTCAATGCTGCCAGCTTCACTCTTGGTTCTGTTTGCTGTAGCATTCTCTGTCAAAGAACTTAAGCAAAGACTTGAATCTTCTCTGGGAACATATGAGAAGTGAACTGTGACTTTCTTAGAAGGTATTGGAAAGAAAGAGCACTGATACCAGGGATTTTTATAGAGAGAAAAAAGAATTTGTGTTTGAACAAAATGTTAGTACCTGTGTACATTATTTAGTGCACGTGATGTTTTTTCATGTTTCGTGATAGAGTTGGGCCTTTATAGTAGCACTGTTAATGGCATGGTGTCAACTGAGAATAATTTTTTTACCTAGTCAGAGATGTTAAAAGTTGAAATAAAGATAGAGCATTTGTGAAGGAGAAATAGAAAATCAGATATTGATATGCATAATAATAGATTTGAATATAAGGACATTGCTTTTTCTCTTCAAGCCAGGTCTTATAAGCTCTCAGAGATAAGCTTTATACCCTTGATATCTCAGCTACTTCAGGTGGCATAAGAGAAGCAGGATGGCTCCTGTGACAGTGTTGGAAACAAAAAGTTTAAATAAAAAGCGAAAGAAAAAAACTCTTTACAGAGAAAAACCGAGCCAGGGCAATAGGTTCTTGCTCCTGCTAAAACACTTCACAAAAGCCATTACTTCTTTTGTTATCATCTTTTTCTAGTGAATTGCTTAGGCGGGACTTTTTGGCTTCTGTCCAATTAGCTGTCCTTAAGTTTGAGGTGAAGTCCCCAAGGTCCTATGAGGTGTCTTTTAACCAAATTGAGGAGAGAAACTTCTGGGCTTTTCTCCTTTTTAAGGAGACAAAGGGTAACTTGTTTACTCTGTCAACAGGGGACACATTCGTACAAAGGACATTGCTTTTTTTGGGTTCAGAGGTCTATGTCTTTTATTTCACAAATACTTGTTGCCATAAGTACCTGTCAAGATTCCAAGTCTCTGGCAGCATGAATTTTAACCTCAGACGTTCTTTTCCTTTTGCTGCTACTTGGAAGAGTCTATGGTTTCATTACATTCCAGCACAGAGCTACTGGAATGCTTTTATAACCCATCCATTACTCGTCATTTCAAATTGCTGCCTATTTCTCTGCAGTTAACCTGGAACAAAGTGCCTTAAGTTCTCAACAGTCCGTTGCCTTTGCCATATTTATTGGCTTTGGTTGATTGGCTAAGTGTTTTCCATGTTCCCATGTCCCTGTTGGTTTTGTTCCTTTGAGTCTGTCATGATCTCACAGATGGACTCTGTAGTAATGATTTGGACTTGGTAGCTTTCCCATGTGTCCTGAGGTTCCTGGCACTCAGCATTTAGCTTGATGCAAAAGCTTGGTTCCCAACAGCAGCTCCCTCCATCATACAGACAGGATTCAGCTATACTTAGCTGCTTATCTGTAGGTGATTTTAGACCCTGACTGGCATTTGAATTAACTGCCTGATTTGCAAGCTGTACATCTGTCTTTAGACAAAAAGCATAACTTTAATAATTAGACTACAACTTATTTTCATTACTTATAGCAAAGTTTTTATTGTAAAAATGAGGAAAAATAAATCCTCTGTTTGACTACAGAGGGACTAAAATAAATCCACAGTGTTTGGCTCTGATCTGATAATTTTCCGTTTGTGTTTTGTTTTCATTCCCTTAAATTGGCTCCTTTTAATACTGAATTAATGGGCTGTTTCTCCCTTGGTCCTAATTTCTGCATCAGAAATTCTGTTTCTAATGCCACACATTGTTGTATTTCCAAACTCCTGCTATTCTGGCAGATGTGATTTGATACCATGTGTGAAGGACTTGGATCAAAGTAGACTTTTATTTATACAAGGCGGGGAGACTATATCCAGTGAGACTCAGAAGCTTATCCTTATTCATTTAGTTTTAGTTAAATAATTATGCTTTGATACACACTCTTTAAAACTCTTTATTCTTAAGTGGGAATTTATAAAAGCATGCCTAAGTGACTTAGTAGTATGCACATTTTCCGCCTTTTCTTTGCCTGTTCTGCTTAGGAACAACCTATATAGCCCAGTTACCTGTGGCTGGAGTCCCATTATTTGGAGACTTCTGCTATATTGCTATAGAAAGCCTGACTCCTCTGTCGGCTCACTTGCCACTACAGGGATTCTCAAGAAATAGAATCATTAATTATACTAAGCCTTCTGGATCTCTTTCATAGTAGGGGATGACTAAAAAAAAAAAAAACATGTGAGCACCATGAGATGTCAAAAATGTGTAAGCCCTTCCAGAAGGTTTAACTCTGTGGTGATGCAATAGAGCTGCTGCTGAAAAGAGGCTGGGGTGTCCTGTGCAAGCTCTGCATCAAGTGTCTTAAATTTGTAAGTGCATGGAGATATCTATTGTCAGCTGTAAGAAACTTGAAAATGTCATCTCTAATCTTGTGTAATTGTTTTGTTCTGTTCTGTGTTCCTTTGCTTTGAATGGTATTTTTTAAAGCAATGCAACCTGAATTGCTTTCAAGGTAGAGCGACACAGATGGCTGTGAACTGATCTTGTTAGACTTTGTTAAAATAAAATGACAGATGTACTTTAGAAATTGAATACAGGTGCTGCAAAGAGAAAGTTATTACTTTGTATCTGACTTTGTCTAGAGACAGCTGGTGCTACAACTTTTTCTCTTTTTTTATTATAATGGGGATTCAGACATTTATTTTCATCTGATATGTCACTTTTAAAACATTGTTAAATGACTCTGAAGATGTTATCAACTGTAATAAATAAGAAAGGACTTGATTCTCAGAGTTGCCAAGTATTGTAGAGTTGCAGAATCACAGCATGTTTTAGGTTGGAAGGAACCTTAAATACCATCTACTTCTACCCAACCCTGCCATGGATAGGGACACCTTCCATTAGACCAGGTGGCTCAATACCTCATCCAACTTGGCCTTGAACATTTCCACAACTCCCAGTGATTTCAGTATGCTTTTGGGGTTTGGGGTTTTTTTTGTTTTGCTTTTTTTTTTTTTTTTTTTTTTTTTTAATTGAGTACCTCAAACAAATAAAAAAATAAAGTATTTTGTTCCAAGTATTTTTCTGTATTTGCACCTGAGTCCAGGTTAATCAATATAAACATAGTTAGGCGTAATGCCTATATATATTTTGCAAAGGAGATTTTTTTTTTTTATATATTGAAATACTGAAAATTAAATTATTCTGTACATCCTTCATGGTACTTCATATAATATCTTAAACTCCCATTTAACTTCTTACCCTGACCAGAGCTAACTGCAAATTAATATATTTTATTAAATCAATTCTGGAAGATTTTGTGGGACTGTGTGCCCATATATCATCACAATTTAATCAGAAAAAATAGTGTATTTTGTTAGATTGACTGACTTAGCTGAAATGGGGCACTCAAACATGTTTAGATATGAACGAGAAAGAGAAAAATGAAAAATTAGCTACCAGTTAGAAGCAGTTGTGTTTGATTGTTTAATTCTGTTAATCAGTAAAGCAATTTGAGAGAAAAGCTGTATGACAGTTGATGGAAGAAGGGAAGGTTAATAAAGCAGAGGTGGGAAGATCATTATTCTGCATGGAGCTGACAGAAGCAGGTGGTGAACGCCTATGCAACATTCAGGGCTAGTTGGCAAGGTGTCACTGGGAAAAATGGAATGTGCAATATCTTTATTCAGTCCATAACTTTTACTGTCCAGTATAAAAATGGGTTTTATCTTCCAGGCTCATATGTTAAAGGTATTTTATAGGTCTCACTTAAGGGACAGAGAGAACAGTGATAGATTCTTTCATGAAAAAATGGTTTCTGATGACAACTGGATGTTTCTGTCCTCTGCCAATTGGCTTTTCTCTTTGAGATGTAGAGTTCATTTGGTTTCAACTGTATGGCTTCTACAATGACATTCTGCACAGTGGCTGAATGGCTGTAGGGCATGTAGCTTTTCATGACTCAGGTGTCCAACTATTTAAATGTTATCTTAGAATGTAAATTGAAAAGTTTTACTCCATAATAATCTCATGTCACTGATATTTGTTAGTTTTGGGCAATTATCCCTCTGATCCTGTTGGGTAAAGTTAGAAGATGCTTTCTAGTCCAGGAAAGGGCAGAGTGCAGGAAATTTTCTTGTGATACATGAACCTCTTCTCTGGATCAGTTGCTACAGCTTAATTACTTTCTTAAAAATAGATTTCAGAGACGAGTGATAGGTAACACTAAAAATGCTCAGTTAAACTTGGTTGGGAGGTTTTTTCATGGCAGAGGGTAGTACTATAAGGCTATATAGAATTAATATACAACTTAGGCAGTGCACTGCTCAAAAGTAACCAAATTAATTAGGAGCTTCAAGGCAAGCTCAAGGAAGTTACAGAGAGATGCATGTTCAGTTACTACAACTAGTACACTTCAAACTCTGGATCTCTGTAAAGGATTAAAGTGGTGATAAAGGCCTGATATAGGCCTTTGAAGTTAAAATGATAATAATCTTTTAAATATCAGAGATAAATGGCTAGGGAAAAGACAGGGAAAAATTACATTGTATTTTTGAGTTTCTTCACTGCATTCTTATATATATATATATATATATATATATATATATATATATGGCTGGGAAAAATGTTTAGATGTGGAACTTAAAGTCAATAGCACTGATTCATTCATTCTTGTCCCAGAAAAGCTTAGCCAACTGGACAGGATTCACACCTTCCTTTCCCCATAATTTGTTCTAATATGAGTTGAACACTGCATTCTTGACTCAATAACATCATTAAAAACAAGAGATTCTGAAACCAGAGTAAAGTTGCCTATAACATTGAGCTTATGCCAGAACCATTGTAAAAGTTTTTATCTGTATCTTCTTTTGTATGAACACAACTCTTCTTGCTGTGAAAGTCCCTTAAATTCCTTAATAATGAAGGTCCCCTGAGCCTGTGGTTTCAGGACTCACAAGGATGCTTCCTCATACACTTTGATCTGAAGTCCTCTGGAGTTACTGGAAGCCTTTAGTGTAATTTCCAATTGACTCGTATGCTTTTATAAGCTCTTGTGTAAAGAAATTAGAACAAACAATTGTTTTTCATTTTTTCGAGTGTGATGACTGTTGGCAAATTCAGTTTCAATAAAAAGGAAGACTGATTTGGGAGAGAGATTTGAGAAAGCTAGATGGACATAGGAATTGGCAAGGAGAAGTAGGCTTGAATCTTATTCTTTTCCTTCTTTAACTCAGCCAGGATCATTTACCATCTACTGCTCTTGACTTTCTAGAATAAGATACTGTGACCAAAATGCCGAAAGGCTGCATGCATACTGTTCTAGACCGTGACTGTTGGCAAATCTGTTTTGCTCTTGTGGAATTTGAAGATTACTTTGAAGGCAAATCTATCTTCACTCATATTTTTCAAAGTGTTTTCCTATTTCTTTTTTACTTTGCCTTTTCTGTTTACCTTTTTCTTCCTCTGCTCTGTAATGCAGAGCCAGGAAATTTTCTTTGGTTCCTTCATATTTCATTAATTGTGACAGTGTGCCTCAGGAGACTGCATCACTCCAGGTAATTTCATCAGTGTCAAAATGGATGTTAGCCAGTGGCCTTGACACTGCAAGTTAATCTTTTATGAAAGATTAAAGCAGACAACAATAAGGTGTGGGGTGGTACCTTTATACTTGACTGGGCAGAATTCAAATGTCAAAAGTGTACAGCATTCTCTTTTGTGTTTTTCAAATTTTCTTGAATTTCATTTGCAACAAGAAACATACTTAGAAAAATCAAAGCTGTAGTGGTAATTTTGAATGAGTTGTCAAATTTACATTTCAAAATCTGTCTTTCTCTCCTCTTGCTTGGATGTAATGAAATGCCATAAAGTCTGACAGTCACCCATACATACTAATATATTAAGTGCCTGAAAAATAAACCCACAAACTTATAATAAAAGTGCTGACTTTTATTTCTGAAAATGCTGTGTAGTAAGAACACAAATGCAGCATTACATTTATAGAGTAAAAAGCTTAACTTAATATTTGAAATGTGACAATACTGAAAACAATTCTGGGTCTTTACAATATTTAAAATGAAATGTCATTAAATATTACTTGGCTTATGTCATTAATGCAAAAGACAAAAAGACTTTTACAACTGAGATGCCTGTGATGTGTGTTGCTGGAATTTTGTATGTTATTTTCCCCATTTTGGAATTAAAATGCATCCAAAATGTGTCTTACTATGTAACATTTCAGAATATTTTCAGTAATAATCTAATTTTTTTGCATGTCCTGATAATTCTTTGGATAAACAAAGAGACAAGTGATCTCAAGGTGCATAAAAATATCTGAGGTTTTTTTGCTACACTTGGGTGATTTTGTTTCATTTATTAAGTTTGCTTTCCATAATAATTTCCATGAAGTCCATTAATGATAAATTATCTGGGTGTGCAAATAAAGAGTTACAAAAGTTCATCTCATTACAGAATGAAACTGCAATAATTTTTTTTTAAGAAACTTACTCTACATTAGTTTGCTTTTTTTTTGGCATCGGTAAATGCTGGATGTGCAGCTCTACCTGATTAGGGCTGTAGATGCAAATAAAAAAAAAAGTTAATGTAAACTAGGTTCTGTTGGTGTAACTTAACATTATATCAAGAACTAAGATTTAAGATAATAATTATAAGCTATCAAATAACAGAAAAGCAGTCTAGATAAATATTATCTATGTTATATGCTTCCAGGGGGATCTCAGAAGATGAGACAGAATGGTGACTAGAGGAACACTTTATCCAAAGTATCATCTTTTGTATCTGCTGTCTTACTTTATGTTTTGCCAACTTGATTTGCATAAAAATAATTTTCTTTTCATCAGTTTTGATCATGAGACTAACTTTAATATGGGGTCCCTGTTTTTGATGAGTTAATAAGCCTCCATCTGTTAGAACTATTACTGTTACATTAGTTGGTTGCCATGGAAAAATTGTTCGCAGTCTGTCTAGGCCTAAAGAGCAGTATGTACCCGTTGTTGATCTGAACAGATCCCTTCTTTTATTCATTACGCGTAGCACTCAATAGCAAGAGCACTGGCATCTTGTTTTTGAATCTCAGTTTTGGTTATTTATCCAGTGATTCTATAGTCCCCTGTTGCACCTTCAAGCACAGTTATGCTATGCTTATATCTTTACTTTTATTAGTGTAACATTATCTTTAGATAATTACATCAGCGTTAAAGTCATCAATGTACAGTAATGACTATCTCTTGTAAGAGAAGGGAGTTTTTGTTTTGATGGTCACAAAACCAGCAGGAGAACTTTAAAGTATGCCATATCTATTTTGAAAAGTAGTATGCATTTGTACTTAGTCCTTCCAGCAAAGTGACATGTACCAGAAGTGCGTGAGGATTCAGAATGTGACAATTCAGTCTGAAACCCATGTCTAAGTCACCCATTGAGCTGTAGAGCCTGTTGACTGCCAGGTGAGTGACAGCAGTGAACAGAGCTTCTGTGTAATCAGGTCGCTGCTGGGGCATTCTTTTCCTTTGCAGGTCTGTTATATTTATATTACTAGATTTGCAAAAGACTGGACAAAAGAAGATACTATCACAAATCTTTCTTCCTTGGAATTATTTACTTCCAAATGTGGGCAGAGGAACATAACTTGTTAGCATGTGATATGTGTGCATTTGCAGGCTCTTTGGTCATTTTCTGGATGAAGGACATCCCAATTAAACCTTTATCTGCAAAAGTTATATAAGGATATATTAAAAATTACTTACAAATAATTAAAAACAAGAAAAAATGATAATTTCAAACAGTATAGATATAACCTCTCACTATGAAGCTTCTGATTCAGGTATTGCTTACACCATGCAAATCACATTCTGCCTTCCCCTGATGAGTTCCAGGCTCATCACAAGACAGCTGTAAAAGGAGTTTTCTCTCCCCAGTCCTCTTCTTTTGCACATTTCCTATATTGAACTCTTAAATTTTCATTGTTGTCGTTTATCCTTTTGACATATTTAAGTGTGAAAATAATACTTTATTCTCTCAGCTACTGCAATTATATTTACAATTTATATGCATTTTAATGATGGAAAGAAAAACATGGCAAAACAGTGATTTTTCAAAGAACAGGAAAAGTGAATAGGTGTTTCACTTCTTTCTAAGGCAATATAGAATTTAGTAGCAAGAATGGAAATACTTCCACATGTTTTAAACACAAAATCAGGGGAAAAAAACCCAAAAACAAGAAAACAAAAAACTTTGAAAGAGAAATTAATCTGCCCAGTCTTGACAACATCCAAAGAAAAGGTGTGTAAATATCAGCCAGTTCCCGTGGTTTCTTTTAAAGTCAGCAGAGATAAACATTCCAGAGAGTAATTTATCTTACTCTTCTTAAATGCCTTTCTTAACGTGAGATTAATTTCCCTTTGTTGTTGATCGTAAAGTGAGACTTGAAAGACTTGTAGAGACTTAAAAGCCCAATCTGGAGATGTGTAAACTAGGGCTAACTAATCTGTCCCATCATTTAAAGAAGAAGGTAATGTTAGACAGTTTAGTCTGAATTTCTACATTTTGCATTTCACTCAGTAACTGAATCCAGCAATTTCGGCTAAAGCTGACATAAAGCTGAGCCAATATTAAGGCTCATTTATTGCAAAGGATCTTGTCATCGTGTACCAATCTGAATTCTAACACCTGTATTATAATATGTGCTTCCACAGGAAATGCATGGGTGAACTCAGCCTTCTATTTTTCTATCTTAAATCCTGAACTATGACATAATCTATCCCCTACACAAGTGATCCGGGTTTTGTGATCCTAAGTGATGAATGTAGCTACTAACACTCTCTTTCATTCTAGTGGTTTGTCTTGCCCACCTATCACCTAGTTCCAGATTTGAAGTAATTGTTGGAAATCATTGCTGTTCTTCAAACTGCTTTTTGTCCATTGCATATGCAGCAGCTTTGTTCACTCCCAGCCAATAACTTTCAAAATCCTCTCAATATACCATTTCCATGTATTAGGTGTGAAAAATTCCCTCTGAAAGCTATGGGGTTAAATCTATCTTTGAGAATCTGGTGCTTCATGTATCTTAAGTTTCATTTTCTCACCTTCAAAATATTGCCATTTTGAGAATCAGTTAATAACAAATGCAGCAGCTTAAATCCTTTCTTATTCATCTGTCTCATTGCATTACACCTGTTCAAAAAATTTCTGTATTAGCTTTCTGTAAAATTTCTTACAGATTTAAAAGTGGCTCTTTTTTCCCCCTTTACAATTGCTTCCACAATAGTGCTCCAGGTACACTGTGGCTCTCTGACCACTTTTTACCACATGTGACTAGTTTCCATACAGGAATGTATGCACTAGACTGTTCTTTTAAATGTCCTCATTATCAGCTGGATTTAGTTTTTTGCAGGTGTAACTTTGACTGTAGAGTTAGCCCATGATCCAAATTTAGCAAACTGACACTATCCTGTCTTTCCAGCCTACATTTATGGAAGGTATGATGGAGGTATTCGGGAGATTTTTAATGAGCTTTTAGCCTGCCAAGTACAAGGTATCTACTGTCAAGAAAGCCCTTGAAGTCTGTGATTTTAGTACTGAGAACACCTAAGATTTAATTTATGAGGTAATAGTAAGCATTAATGAGACAAAATCAATGCCATGTTTTGGGTTGGTTCTTAAAACATGTACAGTTTCAGTAAATCATGGACTTTGCCTGGTATCTGAGATACGGGAAATTGAAAAGATTGACTGATCGTCTAGTATCATTGTGTCAAAATGTGGGATAATTTAAAATATGCAACAGTTGCAATGATCTGAAAGTGTTTCCCTGCTGGACAGTTGATGAGCTTCCTATGTCTTGTTTTTCTTTTTTTTTTTTTTTATTTTTTTTTTATTTCTGCCATTGTCTGTCTTGTTTTCTTACTGGACTGCAAGTATGGCAACATATTTTTTTTCCTATCAAGCAAGTTCGGTCAAATTCTGACTCCTCCAAACAGAGTTTCACCACCAGAATGGGCACAAGTTGCCTGCAGATCTCAAACATGGCATTCTGGCTTTGTTTAACTAGAATTTGTTTAACAAGCTAACTTGCTCTTGTTCAGCTTCCTTTTCATCCTCTGGCTTGCTCAGCTTTCACAGAGCAGCAAGGTCTTTCCCAGCCTCATCAGCCATCACTGCCACAAAGGAATGCAGTGGTATTTACAGCCCTTTCACCCCTGGTTGCTATCCCACTTGATAAATATCAACAAATATACACACTTGAAGTCATGAAGTTCATCAGGGCTCAGATTTCTGCCAAACTTGAGCCCTGCAGATGGTATTTATGTGAGTATTGCAGGACACAGAGGGAAACATTTTATGAAAAACATTTCCTCCTCTTTAACCTTTGCAGGATTTTAGTTACTGTTTTCCCTTCTTTCTTTTCATTCAAGCTCTGATCTATTTATTCTGACATAAGATAATTACATCTGTCAAAAAGCAATCATATTAGCAGCCTGTGACATGGAGGGAGAGGGGATTTCCTGTGGCACCTGGCAGTAGAAAGCTCTCACTTTGAAGACAGCAGCTTTTCCTTCCCTCTGGCAGTGGCTGGGGCACTGGTGGGCAAAGTAGATGAATAGTTATGGGAAAAACACAAGCATCTACATATGACTAAATAAGAAATACAGAAATTGGCATCTACCAGGTCTATGTACCTTCAGAAGTCTAAGAAACCCAGACAGGCACAAAAGTGTCAGAAAATCACAAGTGTCGGGGGAAGATGATGGTGAGCAATAACAGGTGGTGGGTAGCAAATAACATATAAATTCAGGAGAGAGTTGGCAGAAGGTTGGTTGGCTGTCAGCTGGTCTGGTTAGTTCTTATTTAGCTGAAATACAAGTAACTGCTACATGGAGGCAGTTATGTTTTCTTTGACACAGCAGTTCCCTTTCTACCTATCAGTGTATTCTGACTTCCTTTTTAACTTAAGTCATTTGCTATTCATTTATTAATTCAAAAGACAATGTGTTTCATGTTAACCAATAAGAATGGTAATACCAAAATATCTATACAAATATACTTCCAGGTGATTCAATGTGATTTGCTTATGTTTACAGCTAGTCAATATAAACATACAAATGAGAGTATAGGTCTGTTTATACTTTGTGATATAAATGTTTTGCATGTAAATGTGAAAACACTTTAATAAAACTACAGCTGTGGACATTACTGGATTTTTATTTGGAATTATGGTTTAGAATACCTAGCATTAGGGAATGCTAAAATTAAGGTCTGCACACATGAATGATACTACAGTCTTTGCTTTTATGATCATATACATTTTTAACATAAGCCTTTATCCAATGCCTTGTTCTCTCAGTCTGCATTGAAAGAAAATGCTCTCTGTAGGATGTTTGATTCATTTATTTCTGGTTAGAAGATGTGTAACACTAGAGATGGAATTGATGACTGTGAAACAGAATGATACCATTATTAATGCATCTGTGTTAAAAGTAGTATCTCTATAAGTGGAAAAATTAGACAAGCTTTCAGGAAGATAGGCCCTTTTTCCATTCTTAAATTGAAGCAGAAGATTTTAAAGTTGAATACCCCTGTTGAATTTGTACTATTTGTACAATTTCTGAGAATGTACAATTTCTCAGATATCTCTCAGACCATCTCTGTAGGAGGAGGAGGCCTACAGAGCAGAGAGCCAAAGAGGTGGTAAAGTAGTTGTCTCTTAGGGGAAAGAGAGAAACAAAGATGAAAGCATGGCAGAGTCTGGAGGGAAGAAAAAGGAAATTCCTGGAACCTACACCTAAATTTCAAAAATATATTTTTTATCTAAAATGTGATGTTTCCATCCTTCTGGGTGCACCATGAAAAATATGGGGTCAGATTTGAAGAACTGTTGTGTTTCCAGTTGTAAAGAAGATCAATTAGAATAGCTCTGAATGATGACAATGTTATAAATTAGTGTATGAAGAAGTCAGGTCTCAAGTGATCAAAATTATACACCCAAACCTAGCAGGTATCTTAGTAAAACTGTTAATTTTCAAGCTGAAAAATGGCTGTAACTAATTGAATCTTTCTAGTTACGGAGTTTTCATTCACCATTCATTCATTATAGCTAACCCACCATGGAAACAGTCCTGAAGGAAATAATTTTATTTTCAATTCAAGCTTTGAATAATGTGTGCTAAATAAGGTATGGGGTCAAACAAACACCAAATAAAGAAAAGAACAAAAAATACTACCTTGAATAGCAATAAATACAACTAAAGTTTTAGAGGAAGAAATGTAATGAGTCAAGTAACTAAAATATTATGATGGATGTTTCAAAGATGATGTAAAGTTGCATATGCATAGGCAATTTTTCTGACAAACTTCTGAGTGCTTGAATACATAACTATGACATTCTGCTCACAAATGGGTGTGCATACTGCAGTTAATAGAATTCTGTATATTTCTAACTTCTTAGAAAACAATCTGCCATCTGATCAGCTATAACTGTGTTGGTAATGAATTAGGATCATCAGCATTTTTCCAATCAGTGCCACAAACTGCTTCAGCTTCAGGCAGTAGAGTAAGTAGAAGTATTAGACTAGACCTCATCTATGTACCAGCTGTATGGATAATGTGACATAAGGAATCCAAAGTATAAAGGTAATGATTTTTGAAGTTCAGTTACAATTCCCTTAAGGAAATGTACCTTACTGATTAGGGGCACTTCTGACCATATAATGTTCTTATGCATTTCACACCTCTTGTCAATCAAAATCAGATACTTCATTGTGTTAATCCTGTGTCCTGTGATGAGCATTCATTGTGCTTAAAACCTGGTAAACTAAATTCTCACTCTAAAGCTCTGATCTTTGCCTCCTGATTACAAGCTGTATAAGAATGTTCATTCAAAAGTCTTGGAAAACTGGACACTATTTTACATTATGTTTGGTATTAGCCAATTGTTCTTCGAAATATTTTTTCCCCTTTAATCATATAATCTATCTCTCTCACCCCTCTTAATGGCTGAGATAAATGTAGATTCATCAATATTTTATTTAGGTTATTTTCTGGAAGGATGGAATACTCCCTTTATATCCAATTTGTATTTGTTTTACATTGCTGTATGTAAGCGGGAAATTTGTTAATGCATTTATTATTTTGTGTGTTGAAATGTAAGTTGTTGAAATTTAAGTCCCATGCAATGAGAAAGAGAAAGAGTTTAATTCAGAGAATTATATCAATTGCCTCAAGTATTATTCAAATATTTGTCATGTTTAAGTTTCATCTCCTTCAGTGATACAGTCTTCATTCAAACAATATTATAAAAACGGGAAGTAACCAACAGGAATATTTTATTGATTTGAAATAAATAAATAAATAAAATAACCATTAAATTACAAATCCACTCTTAAATGAACAGTTATTTATTTCATTAAGAAGGCAACATAAAGACATTATTTAAAGGCTGCTTAACTGACTCCTAAATAAGTCTGTTTCCATCAGCTTAGCAAAGTGCCACAATTCTCTAAAGTCGCTGAACCATGACACAAGAGATTTATCTCTGTTATGGAATAGAGATGTGCTGCTATCATCAGATTTGTAAGTTTTAGTAAAAAGAACAGTGGAAACTATTACCTGTTACAGCACAGTGTATTTTCTAAAGTATCACAGAGCTTAAGCCCACAGAATTCAGTTAAATATCCAATCTTGCCTTTTGGTCTCTCTCTTGGCAATATCTGAGCCTTCAGTAGAAATCAGGACCTCAAATGCAGCGCAAATATTCATCTATAAAGCTGTATGTGACATCCTAAGACTTGTGCAAGATATTAGTTGGATAGAAACACTTGGGAGACTAGGCAGCATGCCAAAGGAAGAAAACAGTGTGCAATCAGAAGCACATCAAAAGAAGAAGATTATTTAGATGAGATGTGCAAGATTTCATAGTGGCAAATGCCTTTTGGAAGAAAAGCAGGGGGAAAAAATTCAGATTCTTTGCCTAGAGAGGGGAAGAGATTCCTTTCAGATCCCAAATTAGCAACCAGTATGATCTTGATTTTTTTGGGCGACATTTATATAAAGTGTCAAGCATCCTAGTTATGATAAGCCAACAATACTGTATGGAAAAATTCTTCTCCTGGCAGTTGCTGGTAACAGCCACCCAATATTTCCCAAAAGAACCTGAGATGGCCTCTTGATTCCTTCTGTGTATCTAGCATGAGGAGTAGGTGGTAGCAAGATTCTGCAAATATAAATAAAAAAAGGGAATATAAGTTGTAGATGTGCATTTAATCTGCATACTCTTTCCTCTCATCCATGTTGCACTCATTTTCACATACTGTGATATTCTGCTGGATGAAATGAGTCTTGTTGGGGAGCATAGTTACTCAATAAGAGAGGGAATTTTTAAATGCTGCTCCAAATTTGAAAGTAGCTCTTCAGGGAACTTGTGTGTGATGGAGAATTAAGCAAAGAAGGTTACAAATGTGATTTAACACTGCTCTTCAGTACCCTTATGAACCTTTCATGTTTTCATTTCATTTCAGAACTGTAAAGTTGGACAAGCCTGATGAGGTTTCAGGAAGATTTCCAAACCCTTGACATTTATTGCTATGGTCTCTGAATCCAGGTGTAAATGTGCTAGTGTATGTTGGCTCATCCAGACTTTTGACAATGTCTGGGATTAGTTCAGTTCCTCCTCCTGTGTGTATTCAGGCAATGCCAGTGGGCTGGGCAACCATATGCTCCTGTATTAATTTTGGCAAGGTTAGCATTGCTTCAGTGCAAATTCCACAACACAGTCATAATGTAGAACCCACTGATGTCCCAGTAGTGCTGATGGTGACATTGCTTTGAAATCCTAGAGGTAAGGCAATAGGGATTTTTTTTTATGTTCTTGGAAGGGTGAGTATGGTTTTGTTTTTTTATGATTTTTTTGGTTGTTGTTTTGGTTTTTTGTCTTTTTTTGCTAGTTATTTCTACAGAACATGAAAACTCAAAATCTTAGTTTTGCCTTTGGATATGAAGTATATAACAAGTCAGTGCAGTTGGAGCTTTACCTTGGCTGTCGGAGCTAGTATTGTTAATATATTTCCTGGTGTTTAAGATAGAAAAGATTTAGAGTTTTACTGCTCATTTGTGTTCCTATTAAAGCTAAACCTCTTATTTTTCTTAAATACCATTTCACGTAAAATAGGCTCCTGTCCATGTAACTTTGCTACTTGAACTGCGTTAACTGTTTACATTAACTGATACAAATAAATCCAGAAAAATAATTATTTTAACAGTATTTCACAACTATCTAAAGAGATCAGATGGATCAAAATGAAATTTTGATTGATGAAAAACCACTATATCTGATTCATAAAGATTCCTTATCAAATAATGATGAAAATTGATACTTTTTATAAAATAATAATGATTTCTGAAAGCAAGTTATACAGCAGAGTGGGGGAAAATATAATGGACTAAACTGTTCTTGCAGATTTCTACTTTTACTGAAGAATGCTGAACATAAAAACAAATTCAGATTGACTATGGGAACTGTGGTTTATGACTTGGTCTCTAGGTGTTCATAGAAAGTGTTTTAAGGCAGCACTTTATTTTAAAGGTATTTCATTCTTAGCATATCTTCTTGCAAGGTAGTTTTTATTTAAATAAGAACTGTCCATTTTATTTTATTGCACATGTAGTTAAGAAAAAGGTACCATTTTAATGCTGTATGAAAAAATAATGCTACTGAGAAGCTGAACATATACTTGAAGAAACTAGAAAATTCTAGTTACTGAAGCATAATCATTTTACTTCTTGGCTTGACTTTTACTGGAATGTGGAAAAACCAGCAGCACGTCTTAAAACTGTGGAGCAGTAAGGGATATCTTGGAAGTTACTCTTCTCTACAGAATCCCACTCTTTGCCAGACTTATATAATGTTAATGTAAACATTTTCCTGGCTACCTGAATAACTTGCTTCTCAGTAATTGAAGGTACAGACTGTAGCAATCAACTTGGTCAGAAGAACGACCACTGTGGAAAAGAGTAGACCATAGCAAAGAAGCAGCTTATTCCTTCTGTTGGAAGAAAGATATTCAATTGCACGGTTTGGTATCCATGGTAATGAATATTTAGAGAATCTTTCTGAAGTTTCAGAAAGAAATGAATTCCACACTGTATTTTTAAAATGCTCTTTGTTTATTTCTTCAACACAAAACATTTACTTTTAACTTATGCATAATACCGTGGATGGAAATTCACTCATCAATCCTCTATTGAAGTTGATCCAAATTGCTTAATTTGTGGAACAGCTCAGAGAGAAAAATCTACCTGACATTTGTCTCTGCAAATTAATGCAAATTTTAGTGTAGTTAGATAAAATCCAGTTTCCATATATGCCTTTTTAAACTAAGAGGAACTGTAGAACTGTATTTTTATAAGTGTAAAAATGTCAAAGCAAAAGTGTGCAATCATTCAGAGAAGAAGAATATATGGGTCTGCCACCCATGAGAAATATCTGGGGTAAGAATATTATATTGACCTTCCTTATCTGTTAGGATTTAGCACCACAGACTTCCAGCTGACATTTTCTTGTATCTTTTGCTGTTAAATGGGTATTGGTTCAAGACCTCTTAGGAGTAAGGCTGTAAGAGTCATTGAATCTTCCATTTTGGGCATAACAGCTAGAGAAGTATGTTTAGTCTTGCTATCTTCCCTCCATTGTAGCTAGAGAAGTATATTTAGTCTTGCTATCCTCCCTCCATTGCATAAGCCCACTTTGAGTCATTTTTATTTTCCAGCAAGTAACAATGACAAGGACTAATGAGAAATTAATCCAGATATATGTGCTAGGCTGGTTGGATATTTCAAAGAAAGGCTTTGGAACCACAACTGAACTGGTAATTTCCTATTAAGCTTGAATTTTGATTTGTATTATGAAGTAAATCTTACCACTAAGCATTGAAAATGAGGTTGCACAGGAAAATATTTGCTAAGATATATGTCTGTTTTCACTAGTACTGAGAGCAAAATAAAGGTAAAACCCATTCTCTGTGGCTGGATAGCCCTGTCCAATATAAATGAGTTTGCAATTTGCAAAGCCATGACACTGAGGAATAAGGAACTATAAAATGCCGTATCACAAATGAAATGGAGTTCATCGAAGAGAGGACAGACTTCACAGTATTTTGTGACTTTACAGGGTGGAAAGGCAATGGCTAGGTGGCAGTTTCTTATTGTGAGGTTATAGATTCAGAACAGATCAGTACTCTTCAAATTGTGTTGAATATCTAGTGTGTAGCTTATGAAGAGCAAAATTCCCCACAGTCAGATTTCTTGCAAACCATTTAAGGTTATTGTTCAATTGCCTAATTTCTAGTAGTGAAGCAATTTAAAAGGGAGTATGTTAGGTGCAACATTCCCTTGACATTTTCTTTCTCCTTGATTCTGTCCTTATAATGCTACTGTTGATTATTCCTTCTCTGACATTTATTTTATTCCCTTTAGTAATATTATAGGTCTGTGAAGAAATGAACAGGTTAACAGATTGACCCTCTTAGTTTCATGCAGCATTATGTTTTATTAGCAGCACTGCTTATTATTTGGATGAAAGATGTTTATCTTGCTTCCTGCCCAGAAAATAAGTGTTAGTTAAATGATGGAAACCCAGTGGGGTAAGCTAGTCTAATTCTCAAATATTTATATTAATCCGAACAGGTAAATTTGCTTAACCACAGTGATGCATCCACAGCCTCCTGTTAGGAAGAATTGGGACCTTTCTGTAATTAACAATGACCTTAAAAGTCTTTATGTTTAAAAATGGATTAAAGATAATGCACTGCTGCACTTAGTAAGACAGATTCTGTTCAGGGCAACTCAGAATAAAAATGGGGGTGATGCAGAATACATTTTTTCTTTAGTTGTTTTAATAACATTGAACATACAGCCTTCAAAACTTAATTGGGAGATCCAGAGGAGCACAGGACATTTTTTATTTCCAGCAGTTTGACTGAATTGGATTACCTTTTTTTTTTCTTACATTAAATTATCTATATGATTCCACATAAACTGCCGTGTGATCTTTCAATTAAAAACAAATAAACAAAAACAAAAACACAAGCAAAAATCCAAAAACCAAAACAAACCCACAACTCTTTTGTTTTCTCTATTTTATTTTCCTATAGTTTAATCTTACCAATGACTTTTGGAAGTCATAATTTTGACTTTCAAACTTCAGAAGGCATAATTGTCTATTGAAATACTATATTTTCCCAAGCATCCTATGTAGTTTGATTTCTCAAAGCTTTCTAAGTCCCATGAGGTCTTTTTGCTTGTGAGACCAGTGAAATATCTGTTTTCTTGTATGGACAATAGGGAAAGGGAAAGGGAAAGGGAAAGGGAAAAGAATTTTCAAATAAAAATATCCCACTATTTTATGTGCTTGGCATCTCATTTCTTTTCCCAAAGACTATAAAATATTTGGAAACTCACCATTCCTTCCATAAAAACTAACAGCCTTAACACCTTAACTCTAAGATAAAGATTCAAAATTTTGAGGAACGAATGTTGATCAGTATCTGCATCCTTCCTATCTATATTTTTTTTATCTTTTTAAAAGGATAGGCATTAGCAGTCCCTTTATTGAAAATTTTATTTACTTTCCTTTAATGTATAGAACCCATTGCTCAACTGCACCATAAATGTATTTGAAATTAGCTTCTGAAATGAGCTACTGTGCTTATTGACTCTAATATACAGATATTCTAGTACTTGAAACAAAGTTCAATAAAATATTTTTTATTTATGTCCTGTTTTCTCTTTTTCTTAATACATAAATACATCACTGAAAAGATTTGTTTTTCTCCAGTCACCCCAAAAGTATAGAAAGTTATGCTTCTTGTATTTTCAAAAAGGAAGATGCGTTTTTGGAAGATTTATTGAGTAATTTTCTGAGCTCCGACCTTCTGAGAGGTTCAGTTGTTTTTGGTATTTTAGACACATGGGAGAGCTACCAACTACATTCAGCAAGTTGAAGGAATCTCAGTGTCAGAGAGCAGAGAGTCTTCTTTCAACTGGCTCCCTAGTCTGAAACTTTTGATTCTGCTTTAGTTTCTTACCACCTGTGCAGAGCAAGATCTTTATAGGCACATATCTCCTCCATATCTACACTCCATAAATACACCTTGATGTCTGGTGGAGAAACCAAATGTCTTCCAGAGACTCTATACTCCTTTTACCCCTAGAAATTCTCAGAATATATTTCAAACAGAGAAAGGTATGATTGGTGATGCATAAATGTGTGGCAGCACCTTTTATACAACAGTGAAGCTTAGCAGGAATGAGGGTGTCAGAAGAGGGAACAAAAGCTGACTGGGATGTAGGCAGGGTGTGGAAAATTTTCACACCTTCTCTTAGAGAACTTTTCATTGTTAAAATTTCTTCAAGTGCTGTTATGCAAAAGAAAGAGTATAAAAGGAAACATGAAGCTGTAACACAGTAATTAAGAAAAGAATCTATAACAAAGGACTTTTAGTGGTGCTTGATGCAAGAATTAACTTTTGTATATTACATAAAACAGTCATGGCAGAAAATATAAAAATCAATAACCATTTATAGCCAGTTTAAAAGAAAAATAAGTTCTCTGAAAGGTTCATCAAGGATATGTGTGTATACTGATGAAAGCAAATGAAGAAAGAGTTTTTCCCAAAGTCCAGAGAACAGTATCCATACAAGTTCCATAAAAGGATGAGAAAGTAGTGCAGAGGTGCCCACTGCACAGTGTTTCCCACAACCTGGCTCAGACTGAGCTTCAGCATGCTGGTTGGCCTGAATCTCCTTGTCTTTTAATGTTCTAACAATGGCAATTAAAGTTCATAAAATTGTTCTTAGGAAACAATATCTAACGGTATCTAAATATATAGGTACCAAAAATCTTCTGTTACGCTGTCATCTTACTGTTGTTTGATAGGTAACATTTCCTACAACAAGTGACATATCTAAAAACCTTCGTGGAAGGGTCTTCAAAAATGTTGAGATCAGAGGATTAAAAAAATAAATTACAAGAAAATATTAAAAAATAATAAATAATGGAATTGGACCATAATCCAGCAGTCAGATTTTCATGGCTACATAGATGTGCCTATTGAGATGCTGCTGTACAAATGGCAGTTTGTCATGATACAACTGTAAAAGGCACCAGGGTATTCTTTAAATAAAAAAAGTTTCTCCCTAATTAGACAAAGTGATTGAATGTAACAAAATGTGTCTTGATGCTATTGAGATGGCTATTACAAAAATCAAACAAAAATAATAAATGAAGATAGTTCTATAAAAGCTGAAATGTTGCCCAGTTCTTTAAATAACTGAAGTCAGTCATACTGTGTATGAGCACAGGCTTAGTTCCTGTAAGAAGAAATTACTAATATTTCAACTAGATTAATTGCAGACTGATGTACTTAGTAAATTACATTAATTTTTAATCTTACTGTCATCTTTATCTGGTCTCTCAAAGTACCTCTCGATCCATCATGTAGGAAAAATATATTCTTTCATTGAATTTTGGGGCAAGGGATGTGCTTCTAAACTTCTCTTGCTCATACAGAATAGCAGATTGAGGTCGCTGTGGCTTGTGACTTATCTCCGAGGGAGGAGAAGAAGGTATTGCAGTAGGAGGAGGGTTTCAGCGTGAAGGTTGCTTTAACAAAGAAAGAGCATGGATGGAGAGTCCTGTCAAATTCCTTCCAAGAAGTGGACAAGCAGAGGGGCTATAGTGGTTCTTCTAAAAACACAGTTTATTTTAAAAAACAACTTTTTTTTTTGTAGTGATAAATTCTGAAATAGCATTTGGATTACTTAGGTATTACAAGAGTAGTGTATTATAAAATGGGTCGTGTGATTCTACATTATTTAGTACCTTTTCCTTACCTGTGAGAAAATGAAACAGGAAAAAAAAGAAGGGAAAAAAAAAAAAGACAAACGCAGCGTTCGGTTTTTCTTTCCCCCATCCCGGGCAGCTGGGGGTGCCTGGCTGGCACGCTGCTTCTCGGCGAGACCGGGGCCGCCACGTGTGTGCAGAGCTCTAGGGCTGAGCCTCCGTGTGGGTCTGCTGCGCCATAGCCAGATGCTGAGGTGAGACAAAGGGTTATAGAGAAGGCGCACTCTGCCCACGTGGCTGAGAACTCTTTATTCCCGCATGCCTGCAGTGGTGGACAAAGCAGCTGTTCTCAAGCTCGCATGGGCAAAATGGCGCTGGGGCAGAGGGAACCTGGGGTTAAATAGGGGACGGGCAGACAGGGGTGGGAGCCCCCCTCGCCCAATGGGGACAGGGGAGTGACGCAGAACACGGCATCCTATGGGAACGTAACAGGGATGTGTACAGCGTTCTGGGACAAATGGGATCACAGAGGTGGGGTGATTGATACAGAACTTTCCATGGGGAAGAAGGGAGTGGTCACAAGATTGACAGGTGAAAGCTCCTGTAGCAGACAGCCTGGAGCAAACCATTATGAGGGGAAAATAGCGGTACATAGAACCGATCTAACTAATATTTATTAAAACCCTTAACTGAACCCACCCAGGATGCAACAGACAAATACAAAATAAAGAGAAGAAATGACCATGCAATGATCAGTTATCTCTGATCTTAGAACTGCAGTTTATTTCAGGAGTATCTGCTATAGTACAGTTAAATATATTTTTTAAATTGCTTAAAATTAACATAAATGTTGTTCCTGCTAGATGTATCCTCAAATGTAATGACTCTGAAAAGGATCTTGAGGTCAGCCTTGAAAATTAGTTACCAATGTAGGACTACAGAAGGAGTATTACTTAGTATTCAGCATCAGTGACATTGTGGGTAAAGTGCTACATTCAGTTATGGTGATGATGCTGTAAAAGCTGTTGACAGAGGTGAATTATGAGAGGATTAAGAGAATGGTTAAATTCAGATTTATCTCTCATATTATGAATTTAAAATAGCTCTCTGGTTTAAGAAATAGAAAGTGAAGGGTGTCACATTCTAAGGCTCCAAAAGAATTTGATCCAAATTATTTTGGGCAATAAACAGCTCTGTAATATAGTAGAAGTAAAAATAGCATGTACATGGAAACTGAAACTTTGATAAAAAATCAGTTTAGATAAAAGCAATATACTTTCACATGAAGTCTCTAGGAAAAGGTGTTCAGTGATATTGTAGTTACACCATGACTTCAAATTCAAGCCACGACAGTTCTCTCAGACACATACAATAACCCTAAGGAATGAAACCCTTAATTCCTGAATTACTGCATGACTTTTTTATAGCCTGTGTTATGAAAAGACCAGATGACTTTAAGAGTGCTTCCTGGCCTTTTAATCTTAAACCTCTGTGAAGAGGACCCTGAAAGGAGAGTTCACAGATTTTGGAACTGACATGGGAATCTAAACCCCATGAAAAAAAGTGAATGAAATACTGGTCTGCTGCAAAAGACAAAAATTTACTTGTATCCACTAATTTCATCTCACATGCTTAAGCTTTTTAATTATAGTCCAAATACATTAAAAAATGACTGCTTTATGCTGATCAGCAGAGCTCAGCAGCATGTAGTCATCTAATTAAATTTGCTTCTAGATCTATCTTTATTACTTGTGTTAGTTAAAAACAAAAAAGGATTCATATTTGTAAAAAAATCACAATTATCAGATGTCATATGGATTTGTGGGGGTTTTTTTGGTTGAATTAAATAACTTCCTGTTGAAAATTTCCTAGAAAGATGAGCTGAGACACTTGAAGGTTTTGTCAGGATGCTGAAGCTGTCTATTCAAACTTGCACTTTTCAGATGGTGTTACTGCTACGTCTAGCCATGGTTTATAGAGGAACAATAACTAATTTTTTATTATGTTGCTCATGTTCCATCCAACATAAATTTAGATGCTTTGAATTAATATTTCTAACATAAAAACAGATAAGTTCAGTAGTGTTTATTTTCCTAATTTCTATATTTGTATAAACTAAATGAATACTTAAAGCATTAAGTGAGCCTTATGAAGATGAGGCTGTAGTTTCTCCAGTAGCAGTAAAAGTACTGATGTAAATCAGGGAAGAGACTCCCATTTTATGCTAATAAAAATCACCTTGACAACTGAAGAAACCCTTTTACAAACTTAGAATTCATTTACATGTAATTAATCAAAATGTTATTAGAGAAGAGTTAAATTCATTTCAAGGAAATATACAAGTGCTATTTCCTCCTTTAAAAGTATGTTTGAAGCATTGTATGAAATGCAAATTTTTTGCTTGTGACGCAGGTTTCCAAAACTTCTTTTCTGTAAGCAAATGAAAAGGAAGTGGGGTGTTTTTGCCAATGATATTTTCAAAATCTTATTAATTAATAGCTATTTTCTCTCTTATGGAATACTTTTACCATATTTAATGACAGAACCAGATACAGAGGATCATTCTAAAGATCGTGCTATTTGGATGAGCAAATTTTAAAAAAATAATTAAAACTGCTATTTATCTCCTACAGCAGGAATTGCATCCTATGCCACTTGTTTACTTTCCACAAGCCCACATTCCACAAGATTGAAAAAATCTATTGAAAGTCACATGTGAATGAACCCACTAGCCTTTAATGTGCAAGAATACTCATCAATCATTTATTTATCCCTTCTTTGTTCTAATTGTATCAACTAGGAGTGAGTATTGGATATTGTTATACAGAGGATTACCTGTTTCACTGGCTAAGCCCCTCAGAGTTAGTGCTGCTTTATGAAAGACATGCAATGCACACCCTTCTGCAGTTTTGCAGCTTTGCATGTTCAAAATAATGTCTGCCCATCCCAGCTTAATTATTGGTGTGATAATCCAAGAATTTTTCATAAAGTCTAATTAATTTTATGGTTGGGTATAGAGTTAGTCTTTTTTTGTTCTGTAGAAACAAGGCAGGCTTCACGGTGTCAGAAACAGTTAGAAAGTCTAAATCAGGTGTAATATAAACAAAAAGGATGAGTCAAGAAAGTGGAACTAAAGCTTATTGGAAATAATGTAATTTCACATTCTCTTTAATGTGTCAAAAGCTTCATGGTGTCAAAAGAAAGAACTGCATTGCCATCATGAATTGGGCATTCATAGAAGAATATAAGTTGTTTTATACTCTTTTAGATCAAGCTTTTGCAATACTTCACATTGTTTCTCAGCAACCCTCTCATCCATAATCAGGTACTACATAAGAGGAGGGTCTTGTCTTTGCATTAAGTCACTTAGTAGATTTTTATTTCCACCCATAGGGTTCTTTTTGGCTATAGACAGGTAAAATTGGGTCAACAGGTTCTAAAGAAGTACAAATGAAGGAAATGTACCTCCCAAGTATAGGAAGCAGAATTTAGGGAAACTCTTTTAAAAGTTTTCCCTTTGCTTCCTACACAACACTAGTGAGCTTTCAAAATGAACCAAACATATAAATATAAAAAATAAATATAGTCATCTATTGTGCCTTCACTGAAATGTGGTTATTCCAGCAGCTCATGTCATCAGTAAGAAAAGATTGGCAGGAAACAGCCAGATACCCCTTTGAGCTGCAACCAAGTATATTTGCAGTTACCAAAGGCTAAATTCCTGTATTTGTCTATGATACAAAGCTGATGCCTTTAAATGAAAACATGTAGTGTAGTTTTACTTAAGCAAGCTTGGCCAGATCCAGGATTGTATTTCACACGTGAAATAAGACGTCCCCCACATCACCATCCTGATGCTGCTTTCTGCATCTGACAGGTGTTTTATCACAACAGAGGAGAAGCCATACGGCTGAGCACAGAGGTCTGTCTAGCCCAGAATTTGTCTTGACAGTTGCCAGTAATGGATGATTACAAGTGTGGGACAAACAGTGATCACTCACCACCTTATTTAGGTTTTAGCCCACCACAGAAAATAGCTGTACTGCAGACTAACATACTGCATTTTGACGTATTTTAAAGCTAGCGCTTTAGAAACCACAGGTACCACTTCAGCTGTTTTCTTGAGCAGTAGGAATGCTGACAGCAGCTGTACACTGAAATTTGATCTAACCACTGTACATTCCCCCTATATGGCAAAGTGTTGGCTGCTGGTATTTAGGGACTCCTCATTTCTATTTATTTTTTATATGATCTGCTTTTGTAAGTGGGACTGAGTAATTTTCCCCTCACAGCTTCTAATGATAAACACCAGCTGTCAACAGTGAATGCAGTGACATGAGAAGCATACAATGATTTTCAAGGCAAGGTCAAATGACAGGTAGTTAAATAATGTAGAAAGGATAATCTTCTGAACAAGCAAAAATCTGAGGCTGGTGCAGTGTTTTTTTGCAAAATTTGCAATCACCAGATGGCAATGCAGAGGTCAAGTTCCCAGACAGAATATATCATGTAGCTGAATAAATAATTTGTGTATTAATGATATTCTATGAAAACTAATTTTTGCTATTGAGCTGCGTACCTGACCTTGTAATGTTACTGTTAACACTCTTTAAATTGTTGTCTGAATTGCTTTACAAGGTACTACTTGAAATCATATGCTACTACTAAAGTCAAAATAATATTGTTATGCACGTATAAGGGTTTCATGATTTTGAAACCTAAGGCTTTGTTTTCTGTACTGGTGTGTGTGTTAAAAGTTTCTTATGATAGGAAAATGACAGAAATCATATTATTGAGAATCTAAGCAAAACTTAGCTGCTTCTGGGATTTTATTTGGCCAGTCTAGTGTCTTTTCTTGCATATTCCTTTATCACTTCTGCCTGGCTTCCTGTGTTTTGCAGTGTCCCTTGAGAGGTATTCCTTTACATTGTCCAAAAGCCTACATTTAACTGGCTAATAAAATTAGCAAAAAGGTTTTATACCACTTTATTGCTTAATTTCACTTTTCCCTTAAGTATTAGGTTCTTTAAATTTCTTTAAATTAAAAGCATCACAATTATTATGCAAAAGTTTAATTGAATTCAGTAAATATCTTTTCATTACCCCTTTAGAGCAAAAACAAATTAATGTTTCTCTAAAGTGAACCTGTTATGTATGTTAGAAGACATGCAGTAAAGTGATAATCTAAAATCAGTTTGTAACCATAGAACCCACAGTGAGCTGTCACAGACATAATAATATAACATTAGAAGATTTTTTAATGGAAATGTCAAATACAATTGTATTAATAGGAAGTTAGTTCCCTATGATGATGTAGGTATAATTTCATTTTTGGTTGGGAGTTTAAAAGATTCCTTTCCCTTAAATATTATATTTTAATAAAGGAAATTAAAACATCTATCAAAATCTATGCTGAAACCATGTTGAAGATTTGAGGACCTAGGCAATGTAGGAAAATTCACAGATAAGGCTGCCACAATATCCAGAGATTAAAAGCAGTGAAACAACCCCCAGGAATTGCTTGCCTTCCATGAATTGTCAGTTGATGATGAGAGATGAGGTGATAGGAAAGCGAAATATTTCTTCCCAGTGAGCTGAAGGTGTGATATTGACTTTTGAAGGTGCAAAGATAACTTGATTAGACTGAATTTATTCTGAATTTGCTTTCTAGTTTTAAAGAGACAATCTCCTTTTGAGTTAATGGAATACTAGTAAGCAGATCCTCATACATTGCATAGTTTTCAACATCCAGAACATTCTCCAAAAGTAAGGAAGGATTTACAAATTAGTGCCACTACACTGATTTCAAAGATTGCAAAAACTTCGTTGACCACTCTGACAGAGAAGATAGTTTTGAAGATGGGCTTCATGGCTATTTTACTGTTCTGATAATAATCTTATGACCTTGCCTTTGAAAAGGAAGTATGAAGAAGTGGTGGAATTTTTCTCAGTAGCCAAAAAATAAATGATGCTGCATTCTTTCTCTGCAGTAGTCATATTCCTTCTTTTAGCCAGAAAGTATAGATAAACTGTAGGATTCGCATCCAGAAAAGCAAGCAAAAAATGAAATTGTTGAAAATATTGAAATTATCAAATTATTAAAAGCTTGGAACTTAAAAAAATTACTGGCTATGAAAATCAGGTAGTTAGGTAATTTAGAGGAAATGTGTCACAAAAATGACACTCTACTCCAGTTCTAAAACAAGTATTTTGCAATATCAGTGTTAGTAGCTACAACTTGTTCAAATGCAATTCATTATTATTTTCCTTTTTGTAACATTCAAATAGGAAGAGCAAGATCCATCTCACTGAAATAACAAGTATGAATTATATTGTAATGTTATATAAACCAAGAGAAGCATAGAAGATGTCATCAGTGTCTAATATTACTATTTCTGGCATTTGAAGATGACCTCTAGTAGTTTAGTATGTGATATTTTAATGAGCATTGCTAGCTGGAAGCAGATAAAATTTTTAATATACATCTCTCTCTGCTGAAAAATTTTGAGACTTTGAATTGGTTTTTACTTTATAATACATACATTTGTGTCATTGAACTTCTTGCACAATTATTTCAAGCTGAAATTTCAAGCAACCTAGCAGTATAATAATAATAATTTGGTTTTGGACATACATTTCCATTGCTACTATCAACACTTTTAAAGGATCTGCTTATTAGCATAGATTGGAAATTATTATAAATCATAGGTGTTGTAATGAGAAGGGCATTCTTGTAAGCACTACTTCTCTTTCCATGCTTTCCCTTTTATGATCTTAGCTGCTGGCTGACACAACTTCTGTGTTGCTGACAGTTCTGAGGTGGTAAAAAGCAACTGGGACAGGAACAAAGGGATTCAACTTGTGAATTCCGTATCTTGATTTTCTGATTAGAATACAGTTTTAAACAACTATATTTCCTCCACTGTTACATAAAATACATGCAGATCACATTTTAAGATCTAATAGAGGAATAATTATCTAATTATCTAATAAGGAATAATTATTTTATTTATTTATTTTTATTCTATGTCTTCATATCTATTTTCCAACTAAAATTGGCAATGATTATTGAGAAAAGATGAACCGGAGACAATTTTAGCCTCATTAGAAGTAAAATTCATTGTGAATTTACTTACTCTGTGTTTTTCCCCCATTTACACCTTTTGATGAACCTTATGCCCCTGAGACCTCAAATGATAGTCCTAAAGAATTAAGTCTTCTATTTAACTACAAAAAACTTATAGTACAGAAGAAAAACAACATGTAATACACAATGATTGAAATTACTTTCTCTCCTTTGCAGTACCTGCCAAGAGCAGTGAGACAAAGCAATAGAAGGAAGATTTAACCCAACAGCACATTGTGGTTAGTGTGGCTGTGGATAGTTAGAGCCTGATGGAATGCTTGCTTTCAGAAGTTGTTAGCTTTTGCAAAGCTTCCTGATATAAAATTGTGGTGAGGGGGATATTTACCTTCAGTTTTGCAGATTAACTTTTATACCAGAAATATTTTAGCATTAGGTTGACATAGACATCCAATAAAGTAAGTCAGTCGGAAACAATCAAGAAAACATTTTGATCTGAGATGTCAGAAAATTTTTTCAATCTACTCCCTTAAAACTAAACACTAAATATTGTTAAAGCCTTTCTGTTGCTCCAAAGCAGATTCTGTAATACTGCCAATAGTGTCACTCTTTCTCTCTTGACTTGATATTGAGCCTACATGATCAGTTTTGGGTGACTACCGTCAATTATGGGAAAAGTATAATTAGCAAAGATTAATCCAAATCTCTGTTGTTAATCAATGTGCATCAATGTATTCTTTTGAAACTTGAATCTTGAAATATAGGAATGATGTTTTCAAAAGAGTTATTTATATCCATATATGACACCTTTACTTAAGATACTATTAAATTACTTTATGGCATTCTTTACATAATCCCTAATTATAGAGCTTTATCTCCCAACATTTATGATAACTTCCCATTTTTCATCTATGATAATGTTCATATTTGACTTTCACTAAAATTCTTTTAGTGTATATTTTTCTCAAGATTTGTTTTTCCTTTCATGGAGCCACACATTAACTTTAGATATAATGGTTCATTATCATGCTGGAAATTAAAAAAGTAGCCTTCCATTATTACAGTAGAGGTTTTACATCTTGTTAAAGAAAAACATGAGAGCAAGAAAAAGTCTTTGCTGTCACATGATGAGTTAAATAGCTATATGAATTCCTGAATGTTTAAAGAATACAGAAATTTAAAGTCCAACCTGAAATACAAAAGATGAATCTGCAAAGAGATAATTATCAATTCAGAAAATCAAAATGACAAACAGTTGTGAAATAAGGCTGATTTAAAAGGCTAAAAATAAACAATAAAAATAGTAGTTTCCTATCAAAAATGTCACATGAATAGTGAGCAGGTAGGCAAAAGTGTTGCATTTCTAGATGTGCTTATTTAAAAAAAATACTTTGAAGAATGAAATTTAAGAAGAAAAATATTTTATGACTTCTGTTTCTTTCAATTACCATTAATTCAATTGTAACTGAATAAAAATTAACTTGCAATCAACTGAAAACCAACAACACAGAAACACAAACAAACAAAAACTTTAAAAAAAGCTAACAGAATCAAACAGTTTGTAAACAAATCACAACACCATTTTGTAATCCTGTAATGAAGCAAAGGTGAATAAACATAGTGGCATCATATCAAGTTTCTGAGGAATCCATAGTTCAGACAGTTGGTACAGTTAAATATATGCTGGGAATTTTCAGGAAAAGCTTTTTTTTTACCATTTTCAGAATATGGCTCATATGTGCTCCATTTATGCTGATTTACAGGGTAGGATGTTTCAGGAACAGCAGTCCTGTCCGGCTGACATTTCATCTGCCAGAAATGTTTGCACTGTGTGGTTGAAAGGATGTGGTTTGGGCTGGATAAAGATCACACTTTTTCCTATTTCCCACAGAGGAAACTGTACAGTCAAAGTATAGTTTCTGTCTTCATTTTCTTCTGTGGTGAAATCCTGAGTAAAACATGGCTAGTACTTTACTTTATCTTTCACTCAGGGACTACTATCTGGAGTGCAGGAGATAGCAATGGAGGAGAAGTATGTAATTTTGTGGTGGTTATGATTCTGTATTTCAAGGTAGTCTATAAGGAGACATGAAAGCATGCAAGGAGGAAGCCTCAACTCATTTCATACACTGAACCCTGTATTCACAATTCTCCAGAAGCAGAAAGTTTCTATCTGCTTATCTACCTTTAGCATCAAGTGGCTAAACTGGCTAAAATTTTAACACATGCGTGGTCTCACCTCTAACTGAATACATTTTGTTTGGCAAGCTGCCTTCACATCCTATGCAGTCACATTTTTTTCTATGGTTTAAGTTTTTAGTTGTGCATAGAGAACATTTATGTACAAAAATATCCTTGTAAAACGGGTAGCGTTCTCTTCTATTTTTATTCCTTTAAGACATTCTAAATATAAATGCACAAAAAATATAAGTAAAAAGGCACAAGGAAATAGAAAGCAAGTTAAAAATACTTTATCAGTAAAGAAGATACTGAGTCAGAAAAGTGGAAATTATACTTCTTGTCATACGTCACTTGAATCTTTGGAGAACACTTAGATAATATTGTGATGGGCATTAGCCTAAGAATACAAATATAACTGCTATTAAAATCCATCAGTGTGGGAAGGTGTCCACTTCCTTTATATAAGAAACTGTGGTTTAATTTATTAATGGTTTCTGGGCTAATAAGGAAGTAAGAGAAAAGAGAAAGCTTTTTTCTTCAGTCAGCATTGTAGTTGGGGAACCAAGCAAAGACACACACTTTGTTCCTATTGTCATTTGTAAAAATGTCATTACTAAATCTTATACTGTAGTTATTGGTATATCCAAGTAATTAAATAGTATTAGTATCTCAGAAAATCAGAGCATCCAGCCAAGGGTGTTCTAATTAAACAATTCAAAGAAGATCTCAGGGCACAGATCTAGGACATGATACAGGTAAAATTTATAATGGAAGTATATAATCATATGCCTGGGATCCAAAACAAAGTAATCACCATCACATACATAGATTTCTTTGTCTGATTTTTTATATGTTCATACGGGCTGCGTGCAACTGGTGAAAGTATACACCTTTCTTGTTGGTTTGAAACAATGGGTTAGTTTGAAACTGAGTCACCACAACTGGTGCATTTATACTTCCCAAAGCAGCATTTACAGGAAAAACTGCAAACTTTATCTAGGCCACTGTCAGTAAGTGATGAATGAGGTCAGTGGTGGTGTAACCCCAATTCTTTTCCCATGGGTGCAATTGGCTCCCTTGGAAGCATTTGCTAGCTGGTTTCAGAATATGCAAGGGTTCCTACCAAATATCTGTAGATTAATAGCTTTTTCAGGGCTTATGAAATGTTTTCTTGTCAACATTGAATAGGAAATATTTGGAACATTGAAAGCAGCAGTGTACTCCTTTCAAGATGCTATATAGTACTAAATGTCATTAATAGATGTAGGAAGTATTGCTTGTTAATGTATGAACATATCAAAATTCCCTCTCCTACCAACTTTTAAAACTATCATCTGCATTACAGTAAATCAGAAATTTGACATTTGAATAATTTTAAAACAGTCTGCTAACTGCTTCTCATGACTTTTTGAAATATCAACTTTATTCTATAATCAATGGAGGTGTGATAAAAATTGCAGAGAGTAACTGATATAGCAAATTTCCCATAACATTAACTAATTTACATTTTTCTCAGCTGTGAAAAGTAGCAATTAACTAGCCATTCTTATATATGATTTGTGAGTTCTCTTTTGGTAGCAAGAGGCTGTATTTGTGCAGTAGCATAAATGAAGTACAGGCTAATACAAAATGAAGGTTTAGTTTGTATTTTGCCTATAGTCAGATGAGAGTTTAAAAGAGCTTAAAAGTTCAAAATATTTTAGCACCTTAGTACCTTAAATATAATGCTCCTTTGTTGTGTTGATTTCAGATCAGTGTAATTCTCTTAGTGAAATGGGTGTTTATCACCAGAACAAAGGAAGATCAAATACTGTTTTCTCTGAGAAGTCTTATGCTGGAATAATGTAGTTCATGTTCATACAATTTAATTCCACATAATGTGTCTAAAAAGTATCAGTAGTGTAAATAAACATATGGAAAATAAGTTATATTGATCTATGTTTATGTGCATCAAACACATCTAAATTCTTGTGATAATCAACATTGTATTTACCGATGAATAGCAATGCTCCCTAACAGAGCTCTGCTGCTAGGAATGTTTTTATCATTGCCAAAACCATAGCTTTACAAGAAGAAAACAAATTAGATGATAAAAAATTAATGCATTCATATAGTGGCCCTTTTTCTCCTTACCAAAGAAATCAAGCACCTGTTAATAGTACTTAGACAAAGAGGAAGAGGGAGAGAAAATGTAATTTCACTGCACTATCCATTAGCAGGAGTTTTTAAATCATCAGCAGAAAGATGACAGTATCCTTTGATTTCTTCCATGCCTATGGAGGAAACGAGAAATTTAAAGTGAAATCAATATCTCTGTTTATATGGTGATAGTATAGTTTTTTAAAAGGATATACCCTTATCATCTTCATTCAAAATTTAAAAAAAAGCAATGCAAACAAAACCCAATCAAACAAAATAAATAAATCAAAATAAAAAAACAAGTACTGATTTTTAACAGGTTGATGAAGGCAAGAATAAGTTGCTTTAAAGTTATCGCAAAAGGCACACAACATTTTAGCTCCCAACCTCTCTTTTGTAAGATTTTTGATGTTTAGAAAAGAATGAAAAAAGAAGATAAGAAAGAAGGCAGACATGACTGAATGGAGGTCTGGGCTACGTACTGTGTTTCCAAAGCCCTTCTGACTGGTTCTGCCAATTAGTGATTTGCACTCTATATCCAGCTAGCAGCTGATCTGCAGCAGTCACCAAAAGCTCATACTCTGGTACTGTTGCACTCTGTAATGTAACAAGTATGATTATGTTGTTATCAGTATCAGCAGATTTAGATGTTAACTGACAGAAACACAGTAATATATTACTTTCCATTGCAAAATAACAACAGGTGGAAGCATCCTTTAGTGATGCTGAAAATTGCATCTTTCCACCAACTTTTAATGAATTCAGAATCATTGGCACCTTTCTGTTGCTGAACTTGCCTTCTGTTGGTCTTGTTTTCTTCTGTGAAAATGTAATAACACATCCTACACTCTCCTTACAGGAAGTTTGTATGTTTTGGCAATGTAAAAACCCTCCCCCCCACACACACACACTCCCAGTGGCACAGGACTTTGCTTCATCATCCCAACTCTTCAATGGTCACTGGGAAAGGCTTGGCTTAGTTTTCAGGCTCCTCATTTTTTACTCAGTTCTGAGTAGTAGTAAATATTGATGGCAAATAGATTCACTGTTTAGATAGATTACTCTGTAAAAAAATAAAGTTCATATTCTCAGTTTATGTTCTGCTTCACCTGATTCCTCACACTTTTGTGCTGTTTCTATAGGCATATACATATATCCAATGTACAGCTGAGATGGAAAGTACAGGGCTGAAAGTCCTTGTTCAGTCAAATGATGCTGAAGATTAATGAAGAGTCCACTGGGCATGTTCATATGTGTTATAAAAGATCTTAAAATCACATACTCTGGCATCTAGAAAGATTTTTAGTTCAACTTTTTTATTGAAGATAAGACCTCATAATTTCAAAATCATTCTTAGCGTTTTTTCTTCTATTTTAACTTGCCCTTTTGAATGCATCTCTTTCTTCCTGTACTCAGCCCTTTTGTAGCAATAGTCCCTCGAGTTAGAAAGAACCAACATGACCTTGAACACATATCAAAGCAGATGTAGTAAATTTACATAGTATCATGCAGTTTTCCTTGAAAATATATCACCAAGTGGAAAATGGGGACATACTTATGCCCAGAGAACATGGAATGAAGGATAGCTTTGGCCAGAGGTCTTTGACATATTAAACTGTTCATCCTGAGAAATTACAACTTTTTGTGCAGCTTTTTTTCCCTCTGAAACTAAAGTCAGTGGGTTGGTGTACTGAAAATGTGGTGCTGAGTGAGACTTATTCACACAAGGAGGAGCCATGCAGTTTTTGCAAATATGTGTGCTATCTGACCTCAGATTTAAAAATCAAGTGACTTCAAGCAGTCCCTTTTTCAAATCGCTGCCCCTTTGCCCTTTGTGCAGCATGCACACACCAGTATCCAAAATTGTTTTTTACATTTATTTTCATGTTCTCTTTAATTAAATGTAATTGTGACCTATTTTTTTCCTGCTGACCAAGGACAGCAGTAGCAGACTGACATCATGATGTGTGCTGGTGCGTACCAGCTGGGTGATTACAGGCCTTGTGAAATAAGTTAGGATAAACCCTGCATATTTTCTGTGTTAAACCCACTGCACCACCTGCCCTATATACCTTAGTCAGTATCTGGAATCTTTCTGGTGTCAGAAAAATAGGAAGAAAGCACATCTCTTGTGGCTGTGCTTGGTATCCCAGAAGTACTTCCAAAATCCACTTGTGTTTTGAAGGTTCAGATAGTTTCAGCTGGCTCAAGTCTGTCTGTTATTTATGTTATTAGTAGAAAGTGATCTCCCACTTGGTCTGATCCCCATAGTGCATTGGATGTTTGGAGAGAAGAAGAAAATCTGAAGATCTCTCAGGTGGGTGAATAGGTTTAGATGCAGTTGAATCAATTCAGTGAAGAATGCTAGCTTTGGCACAGTGCAGTTGTGTGTTACATCAATGCAATGCCTCAAACAGTTAAAATCATAGTTGACAGAAGATAGCAGAATGAAACATCTACACCAGGTTTTTTATTTATGTGCTTTGGCTATAGTGATGAGAAAACAGAAACAACAGGCAATATTTAGTAGCTGAATTGTGGGCATGCAAAGCTACAGAGTTAAGCACTGACCTTTATTTTGGGTAACTGTCATTTTTTTCCCCTGTGGGCTTACTAGAACTTATCTTTTTGCAAAAGGGAGTGTGGAAACTGCTCTTTACACTTCTGGTCTTAAAAAGTGAAAAGCTGATATATTAATGTTATAGGTCAGTGGAAGCTGTCAAGATTTGTGACAGCCAGTACCATTTACAGATGTCTTGCTTCTGCCTTTGCTGTTGTTTTATACTGTATTCCTGAAATAGTAGGCAACCAAACATAGTAGAGAGCTCAGACTTTTGGCCAACAGAGTTGTATTTGTCTAGCAAGTACACTGAGCTGTAGCCAGTTATTCCTGCAGGATGTAAGGGAGATAAACTTAGTGTTCTTCTTCAAATAGATTGGTACAGATGTTTCTGTATTATAGCTACTTTAAAACACCAATGCCAAACTCCTTTGAAACCAACAATGCTTGTTGTTGAAATTCTACATCAAGCAAATTGTGTACTGATAGTAGGAACATGACAAGAGTCTGAGGATTATTAGCATATTTGAACAAATCATTTCTTGTTTCAACATATTTGACTGTGATATGGTGTTTTCCTGGGCAGTTTCTGACATAGATTAACATAGATAGAGACTTGAAAAATACATTTAAAATTTTATAGGTTAACATTAACAGGCAATTCAAAACAGAGAATAGGTTGGTGCTGACTAATCAGGTATGGTCTATATATCAGGCATATGTTTCTTTTAAACATGTAATCCTGCATTCTTTTTTAATCTGGTACTTTAAAATGGTTAGTTCTGACAACAGTATTGGATTGTCTCTATTCTTTAAGGATCTGATCCAATACCTAATAAAGACTAGGATGAGATACTAACAGAAAACTGGCTAGCTCCCCCAAGACTCCATTTCTGTAAGCAGCATCTGAAGAAATGAACCTGAGTTTGTATTCATGGTTTGAGGGTGAAAAATACGAGCTTGGAATTAAAAAAAAAAAAAAAAGAAGAAAAAAAAGAAAATGTCATATGTGTCCTATTTGAATTTTCTTACAGAAAGAACTTAGAAATTCCTACCAATTAAAGATTTGTTATCTTCATAGAGATATTGGAAACTACTGCTGTTTAGCAGTGTCACAAACTTTTCATGCTAATTAGTACCTGGGATAGATCCCTTTTCATGAGTTACTCTTCACATAACTATTTTTCTGGTTTATTTATCTGCCAGCTGCTCTTTTTATTACGGTCACAGCCTTCCAAGGAGCTAAACTTCTATGGTAAACTAAGCTGCCATAGGGGCAATATACTTTTATATTTATCTTTTATTATTTCATCCATGTAATGCAACTTTACCCCTAGCATAAGAATCCTCCACTCTTAACTAGAGAAACCTTTAAGACAGATTGTGCTGGCCAGAGAGCTGTGGATGATTTTGACTTAAAAGAAGACGGATCATTTAGACAAAAATCCTTAGGACAGACATGAAGACAGAGCTAATACTTTGCTTATTGCAGGGAATGAATGTGTGAAAAACTCTAAACTTCATTGTTGCTAGTGGGGGAAAGGAGGAGGAGGAAGAGCAATCTCAGCGTCTTTGTTCATTGATTTCCAGCAGTGAATCATGTGTTCCCTATTTAGAAACTTAAGTAATCGTGGACTGATGTCTTCTTAAGACTGTGAAATCACAACCCCATGAGCAGTTGCTCAACTGCTCCAAAGAGAATAGAATTTAGTCAAATTCTGTCAAAGTCAAATGGAGGCCCTTCTTTATCCAGGTTTATGGACAGAACAACATCAGGGCCAGAGCTTAACAAGTGGTGGACTGGTGAGAAATGATGGAGGTAGACCATCCTGTGCCACCCTGGCCTGGAGGAGAGTAAGGTTGAGCCTTACAGACCAAGACGGCTGAATCCAAGAGAAGCGCTTCTTGTCCCTGAGAACAAGTGACATGGACTGCCTCACAGCTATACTGCCTATGACTTCACAACCTCCCAGACCATTCCCTTCTTGCAAAAAACTGTTTTGAACAGTCCAAAATGGAACCAGAAAGTAGACTAATAACAATAAGACAATCTGGTGTCTGATGACATGACTTCCTTGATCTTTTATTTATGCCCTTATGCTGGCCTCAGAGGGACCCTAATGTTTATATCAGCAGCTGCAGCTGGCTCATCTATTCAGGCCTTCTCAGAACCTCCTCTGTGGCAGCACATTTCTCTCTCTCTCTCAGGATTTTTCATAGAGGTGCACAGCAAGAAAGAAAGAGAAAACAATTTCTATTTCTGCTCCTTGTTTTTCCTATGTGGAATGTGCTTGGGGAATTGTTTACCTGGGGTGATTGCTTGATTGGATTCTGGTGAGGATTGTTTGAGCCTGAGGGCCAATCAGATCCACCTGTGTCCAGACTCTCGAGAGAAGGTCAGGAGTTGTGAGTTAGATATGGTAGTTAGAGAAAGTAGGTATGTAGTTTTAGTATCTTCCTTTTTATGGTATATTAATGTATTATAGCATAGTTATAATAAAGAAATCATTCAACCTTTTGAACTGATGTTGGACATCATCATTTCTTCCCATTGGGTTCGCCTGCATTTTGCAATACCCCTCTTCTTCCTAGGTAGTCTGCCAGTCACATCACTTGACAGTGCACATCCCTACCTCAAGTACTTGGACATGTTTCAACAGAAGTAGTTTGGCTGTTGCTACCATGACAGCTTGACTCTGTACCAATTGTGATTTCATTTTGTGAGTCTCCGTAGTATCTGGATGTATTTCATCCTCTGTGCTTCTGTGCATACCTGTGCTGGTGTGCATTTTCATCTTACATGCACACTTTTGGCTATGATGTCTTAAGGACTCTCCTTATAGAACCGAAAGTGTACTTCATCACATTAGAAAACTAGCTAGATTTGGTAATCTGTTAAGCCTTTCCCATCTCTCTTACTAAAAAAGCAAATCACCATTTTCTACAGCCACAAGTCTGTGTTCACCTCTGTGTTGAGAATGGAGACCTGTATGAGCACTCTTCTTTGTCTTGTAAAGGTTTCTCAATCATCAGCGACAGAACTATTGTAATAAAAGGTCAGGGCAGAACCAGGTGTTTCCATTTGGAAGAAATCTTGTCATGTAGCTCTGCCTGCAAAAGGACCTTCTACATCTTCACTAGCAGCACTAGCCTCATAACCTGCAGCTACACTATTGTAAAGAAAAATTCCTTCCTCTACTACATCTCTTCCTTTGCTACAGGAAATTAACTTTTAAGCTTTAAACATTGACATTGCCCTTTAGTCTTTTGTGTTGCTAATGCACTCATCATAGTAAGTGCCATGTACTGTGCTTGGAACAGCACATACTCTTGGAAATGTTCTTCCAGGTAGCATCACTGTTCCTGATCTCTCTTCTGTAGCCCAGGACAAAAATGTTACAGTGCACTTGATTAATCTGCAGGGTTTAGAGCATCTCTTATGCACAGCTTTGTAGCCTTGAATGACAGTAAGACCTGCAAGATGTGGCCAAGGTAGAGCTTTTATGGGAAATCACAGCTGTGCACTCAGAAAACTGGCCAGCACTCTTCCTGTCTGTGGGGTAGTGGTGACATGTAGAGCAGTTTGTATAACCAAAGACAGCCAAGTTTCAGAATCTTCCTCCAAAAAGTCATCAGTTTCACGAGGATTTCCGCAACTCAAGGGTTTAAGGAACACTGTGTTAGTTTTATGGGTACTGTAGCCAATTTGTGCTGGCCAGTAAATCAAGAAACCCAGCAGTTCTCTCTTATTTCCACATATACTATTTTCTAGCTCTGATTTCTTGTACCAGGAACATCTATCGCCCACCAAATATGAACAAGTAAAGTTGATTGCTTGTTTTTTGGTTTTTTGGGTTTTTTTTGAGAGAACTCATTGAAAGCATACTGAATGTTTTTAGACACACATAATAATGAGTATATGTAGAAATTAATTAAATTATCTTTCTGAATAGGATACTAGCAGATTAAAATATAATTATGAAGTCAAATATAATTTTCAGTGTATAGATCAATTTTTAATTGCTAGACTAATTAGAGAAAGACAAGAGACCTTTGAAATCATTTGACTGAACAATTAATCAAATGCAGGGTTTGCATTTTTCCACTCTGGTCTGTGTTCCTTTGCAATTAATACCAGTCTTCTCATAGTCCTATAATAGATGCTTTTGATTTAGTCATTTAGAAGTTTAACTTCTTGAATAAGACCAATGAACCATTGCATTAATATGCTAATTGAAACTGTAAGGGGTCTGGAAATTATTAAAGTCTTAAAATATTTATTGCTCTTTTGCTTTCAGCCAATGCAGGAAGTGAGCACAGAGTCCAAGTTTAAAGATTTGTTTGTGAAAAGATTTTAAAATGGAAGAACATTTAATAGTATTACAAAAAACATTTCTGATTTGGATATTTTGGCCACTTTAATATTTTTGACTGAAGTAAGACAGTCCCAGTTGGGTATAATTTCATTCCTTTGGGATGATTTTGCTAATTAAGCCAGCTGAAATGTGAGACAGTGTCATGCAGCAACTCAGACTTCTTTTTCTAATTGTGAAAAATAACACAGAATGTTAAGGAATTACAAGATCTATTGTAGTGACAGACTTTTCCATCAGTCCATAAATGAGAGTGTCTATGGGGCTCTGCCATAACTCATGAACATCATAGGGTACCAACATTACACAGAAGGAATTATAATTAGATCACAGAGATAAGTTTGAACATAACATATTTTACAGCTATGGGAAAAGTAGCTGCCTTATGAAAATCAGGATTAGATTGAGTTTTGAATTTCTTTAAAAAAGTGAAAATTGGATTCTATTTTCTGATCATAGATTTTCAATAATCTGTGACTTAACAGTAAGTTCTCTTAAACAGCAAATAAGTACTTAAAATAGGCACTGCAGGATTCATTTTCATTAAAAGGTACAACACAAGATCCTTTAATCTGGTTACATAATACCATCCCTACAGAACTGTGTCCTTTCTGAACCTGTTTGAAATTGTACATTTAATATACAAGGAGCATGCTGCAGCTCTTGCTGGTTTGTGAGAGGTGGTGCCTTTTTTTAGGGGGAGATGCAGGTGTGCTAATTTTCAGATTACAGACGGGGAGATACAAGAGACAGATGTTGACTATGATAAGGAGATGATGATGTATATATGATTAATATATCACTAAGTATGTTTTGGGACAGTTTGTGTGACCTCTTTATTCAGATTAAAATAATGTGCTCTAAATAACAGTAGGCTTTTAATTTAATCAGTGTTTGTCTTTATACTGCCAGAACTCAAATGAAAATGTCATGGGCATTTAGTTTGATGGGACCTTGCAGCTACTACATCATTCTTGTTATGAGCAGTTAATGATTCCATATTTGACCTTTCCAGCTATACCCAGTTAAACTGTAGATAGAAAAATTATAGGAGTGTAAATGTTGTCATGATGTGCTTTGATAATACAAATCAAATCCTATTTTTTGGATATCGATTGTTATCCTTGAGTGCTAACATTAGCTGTTCACGTGAAATGATAGCCCACCCTGCTTTCATGAGATGAAATTTAAATGTATATGAAGGATATACTGTTTAACATAAATGCTACATATCAATTATGAGTGAAGCCAGGTATAAGAAGTTTGATATCCTAATACCAGATTTCTTGTAAACCCAGCAGAAATTCCATGTCTTGGAAATTAATTTCCATGTCTACAAATTAAAGTCCTGACTTCTATTGAAACATGAAGATTTCAAATTACAAATATAAGATTTCATCTAACTTCAAAACACATGAAAGAGCATGTTATACATGGTGAAATTTTGGGATTTGTGCTTTTTATTCCAAGATCATTCAAAATCTATCTTGATAAACAGGAAAACTGCAGACAGCTTTGTTATACATTCTAAGAATTATATCATGATATATACATAATGCAAGGAAACCCCCTATTTTTTAGGGGCTAAACATACTGATAGAGCTCTGATGCTCTAGTAGAAGTCATCTTATTGTGCACCTCTGTGACAATGCAGCTTGCTTCTAAAAACCTAAGCGACAGCTTCTGCAGTCTTGTCATGCATCGCTACCTTGGATAAATGGAGGTGTCTAAAGGTAAATGCACACTTTTCGATTAAGTCAAATATAAATTATGTCATAGTTAATCAAAATCCAGGAACAGTTCAGTTACCTAACTACAAGATCAAATGCCACATGGTCTGTTCTTTGATACCTGCTCTCACACCAGATATTTCTCCAGGGTGTTTTTATAGATCTTGAACCAAAGTCTCATGTGACTTCAGGATATGTCAGGGTTTCTCAAGTGGCATTGGAAGCCTGCCTTTATAATGAAGAGAGTGACTCATCTACTTGATTGTGGGAGAAAGGATCCCTAGAAATGCTTCTGAAGCCAATTGCAGGAAATGGGTAAAATGCATGACGAAACTAACCAGGGACTTACATTCTGGACAAAATTTCAGGAGGTATAACCTATAACTTTTGCTTTTTTTCTCTGCTTCTAACAGGAAACACGCCACTGATCTAATAATTTGTTTTCCAACCCAAATTACAGAAAATATTATAATTCTTGAAAGAATTTACTTTCTACCAAGTGGGGTTTTTGCACAATGGAATTTTTCTTCTTCACCATCAAATTTCTTTTTTAAAAAATGCTTATGCAAATCACTTTTACTTTATATCTGCTTTCATTTGCATGGCTTTCATTTGAAACTCTAATGCTGATAAAGAAATATTTCAATCATAATGCACTGTGTGAAATTTCAATAAGAAAAAGAAGTCAAAGGGAATTTAAAATTGGACCACCAATCGTAAGACATTAGCTACTGAGAATACAAATGCAGTGATCACTGAGAGGGAGAATGGGACAAATCACTTTTCTGAGCTAAGACTTCTCAGAGGTAAAAACAGAGAGGAGGTTTTCCCTGGCCTTTCTGCAGATAAAGATTTTTCTTTTATATATAAAACATGCAATTTTAACACTCAATACATTTTTCCAAATTAGGGTCTTCTGAAATACTTCTGGGTTTCCTTTTATCTTGAGATGATGTACAAAGTCACTGTGGGTAAAGGGACTGTCAAGACAATGTTTATGCCAGAAGTATAGGGAAAGAGGCTAAATTGTGAAATGTCTGAATATATTTATAAAGTTTTCAAGAGACCAGAAAATAATAAAGTTCATGCAGGCTTTAATTATACAATCCTTCTGTGAGCATTGTCAGACTAAAAACTACAGTAGGAGATGGATTTGGGTTTTGGGTCGTTTTTGGTTGGTTTTTTTTTTCTTTTTTACTGTAATAACATGAAAGAAAAATCTATTTAAGAAAATATAAAAGCATAAGTTTATGACTTTAAATTCATTTCTACTTGACAAAATTGTTTTATGTTATTTATTGTGAGAAAATAGTCTTCCTAATTGCTTTAAACTTGTCTGTATCAACAGTTTGACCTGAAGCTATTCCTTTTAAAAGTTCTCATTATAACAGCATCTTTAATTTTATTACTGTTTACAAAGTTTAGTTTTTCATTTACTGAGGGAAATTTCATCATTTCTTTCCTCCCATGCTTTTCAGTTGTGATAAAAATGAGCATAAATATGTGTCTGTGTTGGTTTAAGACTATTTAAAGAGGTGGACACTCTAAAAGGAATTACCTCCCTTTAGTTTCAGTCAATCCCTTTTCACCAATAAGGAATGAATACAATTAGATATATGTGAAAATATAATAGTTTCCTGTTGGAATCCTAGATGCTGAGAATTTTAGACTTTCTGTGCTGTCAGACACTGACCCCCAAAAGAACACAATATTTGACCTGAAGCCATAGAGAAGGCTTCCAAAACTAAATTACAGAGCTGAGATTATGGGTGTGTAGTTTGAACATGCAAAACAGCAATAGGGAAATAAAAAGCAGCAAATAATTGCTAGATATAAAACAGCTCAATCCCACTGAGACCATGGGAACAAAGAGAGACAAAATGGCAGAAATACACTTTCCAAAAAGGCAGCCCCCACTGCTGACTGTGTGTAGGGAGACAAAGGGAAAATGGCATCAGAATGAGAGATAGGTCAGATGTAGCAGAGTGAGGTCTGGCTTATGCTCCTGTACCCATATAAATGCAGAGTGCATACCTACCTTCATAAGTGAAGAGCAGATCAGAGTAGCTACGTCCTTTCCTGCTGCTCAAACCATTCCTTTTCCCTCTTCTGTGGCATCATCCTATCTGATCCTGTATCCTCCATCAATCTACAGCTAAGCTTTCTAGAGCTATACCAAGGTTACACCAATTGATGGCTTCATAAATTTCTCTCCCTTTTGGTTAACTTTCTTCAGACATATCTTGACTTAAAGCAATAGGAATTTTCCAGCTGAAGAACTCATAGTTGAAAGTGCATTCTGTATTTTCCAAGATGAAATAGGTATTGGAGAAATAAAAGTAGAGGTCTAGGATGTGCTAGTTTTTAGTTTAGGAGTGTAGAAAGATTTGATGAACACAGACTGTATCATCTGAAATATCTGTCTCTTGCTAGGTTTTGGTGCAGTGGGCTGTTTTGATGTGCTTGTCACTAAGCTTTCTTCTGCCATGCAATCATTATGGAGCAGGGAACTTCAATGTAGAGTTCTAACTCTGACTTAACTTGTTCCACAACTGGAAGCTATATATTTGTGCTGGTATAGAACTGAATCCAAACTCATCAAAACTCTTTCTAGACAGCAAAATTAACTAGGACCATGCTAATGAATTTAGAGTGCTTTTGGGACTTCAGGTGTTCATGTAATCTGTCTCCTTTAAGGATATTTTATATGCTTCTGTACCATTTAAAAATACAGATATGCTAAAGGAAATGAGATTACTTGAATGCTCACAAATATGTTTGTCATAGATTAGAATATGAATGCATGATGAAATACTGCTTTAAGAAAAATAAAGAGGGTTCCTCTGTTCATAAATTAAGAGATGAAATGCTTTTGGCTGATTTATGCATCTCTGGAATAACACCCAGTTGTGTAAATGTGTGTGTGCAACACTTGTGGGTGAATTCATGTAACTGAACAGAGATATGTAAAGTATAGATGTCTGCATCTGAGTTAATCATGCTCACTTCCTCTTAGAATCTGTGGAGAACAACAGAACTTCTCGAGTGTGATTCACTGCAACCTAAAATAGTCTTCTAAATCTGACTATAGGATTACACTGCCTGTTTCTCCCCATAAAGCATACAAGAATCCTATAGTGACTAGCACAGATATAAATTACATTACACATATTTTGGGTCAGAAATCCCATCCTAAAGCACCAAAATAGATTCTCTCTTAGCACATATTATAAGGATCTGAGTTTCCCTGGAAATAACGTGATAATGAATAATCAGTGTAGGCATCAAAATAGCTAATTAACTCTATAATGATAACATGCCTGCTGTGCATTTGCCAAAGTGCTTATAAAAATGATTAATACTTTCAACATTTTCTTAAAATGTATGTTAGGTTTTCTTCAAATTGTATTAAGTTATCAAAGCAAAATATCTGTACCACACTCTGTCAATGCTTTCAAACAATTCAGGTGGGTCAGCTTAAGTGAATCTCAGTGCCTGCAATCATAATAGTACTAATAATAACATAAAAAAAGCAATAAAAGGTAGGAAAATTAGAGGAATTGTTCTAAAAATGTGGTAAAGGACTGTGTGATTTTTCTGTTCACCTGCTATCTGGAATAAAGGGTGACTTCTCTGTTAACAAAGATTTCTGGCTATGCTAAGGTAACCTAGGACTAGGCCATTTCCTTTTTTTTCTCACACATACCTTCCCAGTGTTGAAGTACTTGATTCAGGGATGGGATCATCTTTATGAAGAACAGCATGCTTTTATCAGAACAGACTGAGGAAAACTCTTTCCAGATCACCTAATAGTGTTTATGAGTGTATTGATAATTTTATTTCCAGTATGCAGGATTATCTGATTTGGAAGTATTATTCCAAATTTATGGGAGGTATTCAGGTAAAGAATTTTAGTTTAAGGCAGGTATGTCTAAAAGCCTTTCCCTATTTTCACCCTTATTTTAGTATAAATTGATTTCCTTTTAGATCAATCTGTTTGTCTGCAGAGAGTATGAAGAGAATTTAGGTTACTAGTTTTAAGTGGGCAGCATAAATTTCCATATTCACTGGAAATAGCATGCCCAAGGCATAATTTAGGTGCCTTAAGGCCATTCAAATGAGTAGGAGTCAGCTCCACATTAATTTTCATATGTATTATCACTTTCCTCTCCAAACCTGAGTTGGGAAACCTTGAAAATTATGCCAAGAGCAAAGTGATCAGACTTACAGAATTTAGGGTAATAAATTATCCTGAATGGGGCATGAACTACCCCTTCAGGCATTTGTTTATATTAGAGAGTTTCTTGTGGTCCTCCATCATAGGATAGAGGCTTTATTCTTTCTTTTTCCAGTACTGTGCTCTTTCCAAGCTTATCTACCTGGATCTCACCTTGAGCTGCTTTCCTTTTCTTTTGCTGAGTGTAGTTAATATAATTTCCTGGGATCCTTTTCTATAAAGGAAAATGTTGCTGTTCTATATACAGTTCAGCAGTGATTTTGTGCACTTGAAAATATCTCAACATCTTATATCGAAGTCTTTAATGAGGTTTTTTGTTTGTTTGTTTGTTTGTTTTTTTACATAAAGCATAATGGTTGTTTTAGACATTGCATGTCATACTGGAGAAATTAACACTGAAAATACAAACAAGCTGTCTTCTGGTGATTGTAAATCTCAGGTGGTTGAACTAAAACTATGGTGCATTTTCATAATCATTGCATAAAAGAGAAGGATGATAATGATGATAAAAGAAGCCTCGGGAATAAATGGTAGCTAAAATGATTTTAATCTCTAATATTAAGTATTCTCTCATTTTAACATTCTTTCTCATAAATCCTGTACACCTGTTTGGTGCAATGAGGTAAGAGCATTTTTAAGAAAAATTCTTTGGCTGCAACTGATAATGTAATAAACAATGACAGAGATTGTGTCTTGTCCAGTCTTAAGATCTAATTTTTATATTGCTTAGTGCCCAAGCAGGGAGCATGTCAGTTGAGTGAATCTTCAGCAGAAATCAATAGCTGCTTTGTATGCAGAGGTAAATATAGAAAGGGTTACAAATAGATGAAGTGAGTACTAGAATTTATATGGTTTCTGGCTTGATTTGTTGTAGTCAGAACTGACATTGGTGCTAAAATTTCCTATTACAATCAATGTTTTCAGTAAGTTCAGTAGTTATGAGACAGATAAGGCACATATTAGCTTTTAAAAAGTTTTATTAAGCTTTATTTATAGCCCTTTCCATGCCTTACATTCTTGAATTTGAAGTATTACTCTCCTTATGAGAAGGATGAAGATTTTCTTATTTTCTTATTTTAATAGCAGCAAAATTCAATAAGAGGGAAAATATCTTATTATAGATAAAAATCAAAATATGTGCAGTGTTTTCTATGCACTTTCCTACTGAAATACCTAAAAAACATGAATATTTTATTTCAAAACAAAAAAAAATGTTCAAATGTAGTGCCAGAATATTTTGCTGGATTCTTTCCTGAAAACTTGTAACATAATTTACACACTGAACCAAATTTTCACTTTTTTTATTGAAACCACTGAATATACTTTGCCCCTCTCTTGCACTCTCTCTTTAAACGCTTATCTTCAGTAGATAGATTCTATAGACTTATTTAGTTTTGCCTCCATTTATCAGGGTGTATCCTTGCATCTTGAAAGGATGACTTTGCAAGTGCCATTGTGCATTCCTTCTGCTACTCACACCTTTGGAAACCTTCTCTAATAAAGAGTTTTCATTGTTTATTGTAGCTGATATTTCACTGCATAATGTTACAGTAATAGAAATGTACAAATAGGAAGATCTCTTTGCCTGGTAGTAGATGGAAATATTAAAAGTAAGGCTTGCCTTTTGTGTTAAAATGAAACACGTTACTGCTTCACAAAAGCTCCTGTAATTGCAATATGTGGTAACATTTGAAGGATGAGAAGACATTTCATCTGGATATGCTATCAAAGGGACTTTGCTGATACCATAAGTGAAAAGAGAAAAATACAGCGAAGTATTAAGAATGCTAAATGTCTTCTGAGAAATCAGCGTACTCATCTAATGATACTTGTAGTTAACTTTGGAAAGAGAAATTAACAAATACCAAATTATTCTGTAAACTGAAATAGCCCAGAAATAAATGCTTTCTTGTGGGTAGATCTCATTCTTTTAATAGAAAGGGAGAAACAGCTCATTCTATGGTGCAGAGATGCCTTTTCTGCCCAAGTGGTCACAGTGTTGTATTTCTCTCATTAACTCTTGCCACTCTTCGGGTATACTGTCTGCACAAGGGACAGAACATCAGGCAACCTATTTTACAAGTTTGATTTGTTCTTCTGTTGCTGTTGTGATATCCTGCTTGATTTTGGTGGTCATGGTAAATACTGATTTTTGTTAGGGAATGAAGGAAAAATTCAACAAACAGATTATCTTCTTATACCAGCCACAGGCAAGCCAGACTAAAATATGAAGTGTTTTATGGAGCACTAAATTGAAACTGTCTTCACTAAAATACAGTCAAATGACAGTGCACAGGCATGTTTTATTTTAGCTCATTTCCAGTCTGTCAGAAAAAATTGGGGATATCAGTCCTCCTCTCTTTTTGATTATTCCATTATAAAAAGAATGGGGAGTGCCAGAAACATACATGTTGATTTAGTGTTGCACTGATGAAACTATTCTGTTTGTGTGATGTGTCATTTTTCATTGCTTTCTTATCAAGGTGTTTCAGCTGCACCCATCCCAGGTCTTGTAATTGCTTCAGTTGCTTGTGGCAAAGTTATGTCAATGTCAATTGCTAAATAACTTTTGACTGCTCGATGTTGGATCTGTTAAAAGAGAAAGACAGTGCAGGATGGACTTTTACATGCTGATGGTGTCATTCTGGATTGCAAACGAAGGCTTTCTACCAAAGAACGTGACTGCTAGTAAACATATTAAATGTAAAGTATTAAACATGAAGGCCTGGTAGAATGCTTTTTGGAGTGAAAAAATACTTTTATGTTAAAAAGAGAAAAAAAGCCATGTGGGAGTCAGATGACACATCCATAGAATATCAAGTAGAAATCTGAAGGCAAACGTTGTTACCCATACTAGGTAAAACTCCTGAATTTCAGCAAAAGCTATGTCCCCAGTTAAGACTCAGTGGACCCATAGTGGTCCCCCAAAGGCAGAGATAACAGTCATTTGAGTCCTGTCCACAGCCATTCCTGCACTGCTTGGAAATGAAGTGGCAGTGCCATAGGATAGGGCTGTGCATCAGTGGTAATTAGCAGTTACTGGAATGTGGAAGCTTGTTCCTCCTGCTGTGTAGACAGCTGCTGAAACAGATTTAGGAAGACACCACAATTTTTCCTGAAGCCCATTAGGTACAGATTTCAGATTCTTGTATGAGCCATACATTATTTTTAAATCATATATCCAAATTAAAATTAAGGAAGTTAAAAACTTAATATGTCATGTGTCAGGCAAATTAACACAATATAGTATTTCTCTCTTAAAATAGTCATGTTAGGTATTTAACATACCAAAATACAAGGTCTCATGTGTACTTATATAAGAAAGAGAGAAGCACATCTAACTGGTTTGCTATGTGACAAGTTTAGAACTAAAAAGTTGACCATCAGTTCTCAACTTATATTTTTCAGTGACTTTATGTCAGAAAACCAACTGGAACATGTTACCAAAAATATGTACCACTCTGAATTTTTCATACCTTTGACATTTACAAACTGATAGAGCTCAGGTAAGACCAAGCTCTGCTCAACATGATCATGTTTAGCAGCCAAGAAGCTCTGACATGCCAAAAGCTGGGGTCCCAACTGTTGTGAAAACATGCAACAGAGGCAGATATGAGAAATCTGGGGGAGGAAAGGCAGAGGGAAAAAAAAGAGGGGGCAATGTAAAGCCAGTTTTCAATATCTGCCTTTGCTTTGAAGGTGTGCTTTGGAAGTATATTGGGTGGTCTGAAGTCAGAAAAAGAAACAAGATTCATTGACATCACCACCACTGGTGTGACCATCTAGGACCATTCAGTGACCTTTCCTGCTAACTGTTAAGATCTTTTTCTACATTTTGGATTTGGCATAGCTTAGGACTGAAAACTGCTCAGTTTTTGCTTCACAGACCCTGAAGTCCATGAAAGATGAATCACTGAGTAGCCAGGCTGATAGCAAAATAAAAATAATAAACAGACTGCAGAATTTCTAGGTATCTCTGCATCCTTGTTTGAGCAGGAGTGAGCTCCTGTGTGGTGGAAGCTACAGGGCTTGCTGAATACCACTCTTCCTTGTTTTCTTCACATCCAGTGGGAGACACTTCATTTACAGAGTAGCTCTTGTCTCCTTATGCTTACTGTGAAATTTGGGACTGATTAAAAATTATACTCCCAGGCAATCCAGGGGCTCTGTCAGTATGACAGCATTGCCTTCTGTGTTTGTACGTAGCAACCCACTGCTGCTGCATGAAGTGCACACAAATGATCTGATCTCAATCTCCCGGTGACACCAGAAACATATTCTTCTTAATTTCTCCAAAACAGCTAAGCATCTTCCAGGATCCACTAGTTTTTATGTAACCCACCTGGAGACCCATTTGAGTTTTTGCTGTTGTTGTAAATTATTGTTGCATATATGTGGAGCATATGTTATCCCCTAAAGTAAAATCAGTAGGGCCACTGAAGGTACTAATGCAAAGACATAGGCTGTGTTCAAGACCCCTGAGTAAGGATCCATGTTTGTGCCCTGTTGACACAAAAAGGAACGGTTCCGTCTTTTCCACGCTGGAACAACATTCAGGATCCAGTTGCTTTAAGAAATAATGCCATTTCCTACTTAGATGATTTATATATCCAAAATTAACATGAAAAAGGCCAATAGTTTCTGTTGCCAACTTGGCAGAAAGTTAATTTAAACTTTAATTACAGGAAGGCATTTTAAAATTCCTTTAAAACTTTTTTTTAAATTGTTCTGAATTATAGGCTTGTCATATTCATTCCAGACATGTGGTTTTAAAAAGGATATTCTTCAGTTTTTAACTGAATAAAAAAAGTATTTCAGTCTGTCTTCTTTGGCAGGATTTCATTTTTGATTGTTCATTTAGCATTTCTTCTTAAGTCTTCAAATTTCCTCATTTCTGATCCATGAGATGCCTACAGAAACAAAGCAACCTATGTCAGTTGGATCAATTCAATACAATATTTCTTTCTTTATTGTGTTAGTTGCTTTCAATTTTTCTTAAATAACTATATTCTTTTAGTCCCAGAGTTCCATTAAACTGTACTTTTCAAGTTTTAGAGCACTTAACTTTCCCATACATTGACAGTCTATGTGTGTGCCTCAGTGACTTCAAGACTAATTTTGTGTGCTCCATTTTCTTTTGATTGCTTTTGATACCTTTTTGTTCACTTAAATCCAGTTAATAGTATTGATTTTTTTTTTTTGAGTCAATAGCTTTAGAAGGACACATTTTGAGTTCTTTGCTTAAGTAAACTTTTTTTTTTTCCTGGTAATTTTTAAATGCCAAGTTTACTTTGATGTGCAAAAATTTGTACATGCTCCAAGATGCCTATAAATATGTTGGAGACCAAGAGAAAATGAGAGATGTACGTATCTCTTTCTAATGGCCATCTGCTTTTAAGCTAAAGAAGCTGTCAGGACAGTTAATCGTCTGTTTTGTTTCTTAGACACATTTCGTTCTGACTTACCAATATTTTTCCTACAAGCAGTGAAAACACTTAAAAATTTCAAAAATGTTGAAAACATTTCATTTTAGTGGCCTGTCTTTTACTTAATATGAACTTCTCAGCTCTTCATAGTGGTTGATAGGTGTTTCTACAGGAGAGGACTGAATTTCTCTTTCCTTTTAGACCCCCTCAGGTCTAATTTGCCATTTTCTTGCTTCTGAGAGGGAAGCATTTAAAAAGATGTAAAATGCTGACAGATGTGGACATTGATGTGCTTTCAATAACCATAACTGAATGAATAAAACTTTGCTATAAATTAAATATTAACCTTCATGTATAAGATTAATGAATATAATATATTGTTATAACTTCAACACTCTATTTTTAAATGAGGAGTAGCAAATTTTTAGATATTGTGTAAATTGCATAGGAGAAGATCTTGTAATTGTTCCAAACAGCAAGAAAATTATACACAAATACATATTTTATTGCATATTCTAATGAAGTCTTGAGGACGACTTTATAGGATTTTTATTATGATTGGAGTCACACATTTTAGCCTTCCTTCAAGATCAGGCAGGAGGGATGTGCAATGAGAGGAATCAATCATGCCAGTGCTGTGGATTTATTCTGCTGTCACAGAAGCTGCATCTACACTGTCAGTTTGAATCATTCAATTTTCAATCCAGAAACCTGTTCTTCCTGGTTCTTCACACTTCATGCATGCAGAATCACCCCTGAAATCCCTTTTGGAGTGGACCAACCCTGTCTGTCTGCAAATAAGCATCAGCAAGGTCTCTCTGCAGACTGGCCCAAGGATGGCTCCAGCAGGCCAGGAGGGTTCTCATGCTTTTTGATATACAGCAGTTACTTTCAGCTTCCAGACACCAAATCAAAAACTTGACAGCTACCAAGGAAGCCATTTAGCGTGTCCATTCCATATAGAAATATTAATTTTTAAAGAATTGTAAAAATACTGCTATGATACTTCATACCCTAAAATTAAATTGACCTCAGATAAGTCCTTTACGACGGCTGGTGTCACGCAGGCAAGAGAAATGCTATTCATGGTGTGCTGAGTATCCTGAAAAGGCTTGTGAAATACCTATTACAGCCAAATTATACACAGCCTGGAGATGCATGCAGACTAATTCAGAAAGAGCAGGATGGGCTTAAATCATTTAGGACTCATTTGGTTAGGGGAAGGGTCACTCCCTGGAGCATATCACAGGAATCACATGACCCAAATGTGTACATATATCTATATATATGTATATGCTTATAGACAGAAGGGCAAAACTTGGTTTTAAAATTCCAGAAATGTGGCAGGCATGAAGAACTGAATGGTTCTTTTTCTTGCAATAAGACTGAAATATCAGTTTCATGGACATCTAAAAAATTCATAATCATGTAAATGTGACTTATATTTTTAGAGAACTTTTAGATGTTTTCCCTTCCACCTGTGATTTTGCTGTTAGTAATGTTCATTTGCTTATCAAAGGTAACAATGGAAGTTTCACCAGCTTCATTAACTTGATGATACACTCATTTTATCTATGGAAGCTAGACCAGAATCAACCCTTAGACATCTAGAGAGAAAATAGTTTCTCTGGAAGTAAGAACATTGTTCTCCCACTGGCTCAGGAATGGTAGGTTTTTGGCAAAAGCTTCAAAATTCATGTAAAAATATACACTTCTTTTTAACTATGTAGGGCTATCATTAGCAAGTTAATCTTAGCAGACTATTAATATTGCTCCTTAAACACAGTGCTAAGCAACAGCACTATATATCACCACTGATTACCATAAAACTGCTTTAAAATTCTGTACTAACACTTTAAAAACATTGTATAGAAAAGATTCTGATTACAAGGCAAACAATGAGGGGAAGGCTGCCTAGAACCTTCCTTGGAACATGACTAGGACAGTGACTGCCTTCTTCTGGTTGTTGAGGTGATATAATTTTCAGGTGTCATTCTTTTGCTTCATAACTTTATGTTTCTGCATATGTACTTATGCATAGCTTAGTGCCTTGACTTACTTATTTATCTTTAAATTTCACTGGACAAAGCATGAATTCACAAAATAAACAACTTCCTGAACTGACTAACTATAACTGATATATACTTATACTAATATAAGTATATTCTTTTTTTTTTCTATTTAACATGTATGTAGATGTTTTCTATAGTAAAAATGATTTAATAGATTAAAGTGGTGGATGAGTAGAAACTTGATGGCATAATCCATTTTCACTTTGAAAGAGACTCCAATGAGATCCTACATAATTTGCTGTTAGCAGTAGGATGTCAAGCATAAGATTCAGAAATAACTTCAGTGATGCCTGACTAGTAATTTAGAAGAAAGATTTCCATACTTGAAGGTGATAAAAATTATTCAGGCTATGTAAAAAAAAAAAAAAAAAAAAAGGAAAAAAAAAAGGATAGAACCTCAAAGAAAGCTAGAAAGATTAAGGAAAGGGGATCATGGTTTCAGATAACTTCACTGCTGAGAAATGCTATGGAATCTGCTTAAAGAATATGTGAGGTGTTTAACTGGCTCAAACTTAATTGCTCTAGATTTAGGAAAAAGAGGAGACCAAAAGACCTAATAACTTCTGTTGAAGAAATCAAAGAGAATAATAGAATGGGCTAGAGCTGATAAAGCTATTAAAATTAAAAAAAAAAAGACCTACTCCCTTGAAACATACAAATGAAAGGATTAAAATTTTGCAAAGGGAAGGGAAGAAGTGATAAAGAAAGGTAGAATATAGGAATACAGAATTTTTCAGAAACTGGGGATAAGACACAATTATCTGTCCTGTACTTTAGAAGTCACAAGCTTAAAAAATAGTAACATTTGATTGAAGCAAAAAAATAAAGATTGTCTCAACCTAGAAACTATATAGGTACATTTTCTTTCAAGTTGTCCCAGGGCAATTGAATTTAGAACTGCAAGAAATATATGTATATGTTTGCAGAAATCTTTACACCAGCAGTGGTTTACCCAAATTATTCTTCTCTCTGTCTCTTTTGTTTACCAGCCTGGGAACTGTAGCAAAGTCTTGTGGTATTCATCATCACACAGATGAGAACAGCACACAGAAAAGAACAGCACACTTTTGTTGCATGCCACAGAATAAAGGTCATAATCTAACAGGCAGAGATATTTTTTTTTCCATAAATGTCCACACATATACTTATGTCAGCTTAAAACTATGAACTTTATTTGCAGATAAATGAAAAGTGAAAGAGAAGTTAAATTTATTCAATAAATTGTTCATTTTAAATGAGAATGCTTTAACAGTAGATCACTTTATTCACTGAAATTGCATGTGAACTGAAAATATTTTATATGAGTGGGAAACTGATAAGATTTCCTGGTTCATAGTTACAGTTTTTATGTCTGTGGATTTACATATTATTGTCCCCTTCTCTTTCTTTCTTCCCATGTCCACAAAGGAAAAATGCTTAGGCCCACCATCAGTAGATGTGGAATGTTGCAATATTTTCAATCCTTATTTCAATTACTCTTTTTCTGTTAAAAAAAAAAAACAAACAAAAAAAAACACCAAACAAACAAACAAAAAAAAAAAAAAAAAAAAAACAAAAAAAAAAAAACAAATCATGCTTGCCAGTTAATTGAATAGTTTTAGATAGTGTGGATTTTTAAATCTTAAGAGAAAACCTTAAATATGTGCAAGAGCACAGTGTATTATAAATATATAAAAGAATAAAAGAGGCATTTGCATAAATCTGTATATCAACTGATATTGATTTCTCTTTATGTTTTCAGAGGGGCCTTAACAGTAATCAGAATAATAAAGAAAAGTCAATACCTGAGTCCCCAGCTTTGCTTTTTGCTGCCTACTTCAATCATACCTGAGTTGAATTGGTTTCTTATTTCTGTTTAAGGAAATATTTGCTGGCCTCTGTGTGATTGGTACAGAAAAAAGACCTTATTTTGAAAAATCTGAGTTAGGAGTTATTTTAAATTTAGGTTTATTCTGTCCATGAACCCCAAAATATTTATAGCTATAAATACCTTCATCAGGTTGTAAGTTATTTGCTCCTGATTCTTTTACACATCAACATGAACACTGTTGCCATGATGCACTCTTCTTCCTGATGTCATCATTGTGAATCACTATGGACCATGTATGACAGTGTACTCATGAAGAAATAGGCTCTCCATCATTCATTATTTATATGCAAGCATAGATTCACTTTTCTATTAAACACCTGGCAGCCTGAAGGGAAGGCCTGGGATTGGGTTTGCCCTGGTGGCCTCAGGACTGTACACCCTCATCTTTGCTTTCCAAGGTGGCATTTGCCCCCTTTGCTGCTCCTTGACACGCACCTTGCACAAGCACAGAGCCCCCCCATGCCAGGACACCCTGCAGCCACCTTGCAGCTGGGTCTCACAGGGCCTCAGCCTGGATTTTCACCACCAGGGTAAAATTCTTCTCTTGAATAAATCATTTTTATATGTGGGAATGGACTGCAAGGCTGTAGACCAGATGTAGATATATTGGAAATTTTTAGCAGGAAGGAGCCTTTTGTGTGCTCTTTTTATTATCTCTAAAAATACAACTCTGGGAGCAGAGACCTTTAGATATTCCATCTAACAATAATTTTTTTTTTTTTTTTAATTTACTGGGTCAGTCATCTGTATGCACACTACAATACAATTAAAGTTCTTTATAGATTCATCACACAATTATTTTTATTTATGCTGTAGATATTGGTGGGTTTGGGAACTATTTTACTTAAAAGGGCAAGTTTAAGGAAAAACTCTAATTATTAAAGTTTATATTAAAAATGTTAATCTTATGCTGTTAATATTCTAATAGCTGAGGCTGAGGTATTTTGTCTATGAAAATGTATTCAAAAGCATGCAGTAGTTTGCTGCTAGGCTTAAGGTATAAGAGTTTCTGAACAGTCTGTAATGAACATGTAATCCAGGAAAATTACTCATTCTTAAGCATGGGTTCGTTAATACAGTTTTGTAACCTCCTGAATATGGTGAGTGTACTTGAAAGGATAGAAATCATTATTTCCCAGAGACATAAATGTTTCTCTTGCTGAGACTTGGAAATTTTTGAATAATTGGGGATTAATGGAATAGATGGGAAAGTCATAAACTCTTCTTTTACACACAGCTTAACTCACTGGACATGTTTATTAACTACCTGGAATGACTTCGTGGAAAGGACACATTTTTAGAAGTTAGAAGTTTAAATTAAGATGACCATTTATCATATGAGCTTGAAACACAGTACTGATAAACATCCTGATTTAGAAAGATATTTGCACTGAAGAAAACATATGCAAAGGTGCTTATAGTAAAGCTGACTTGAAGTTCAGTTAGAAGTAACTTAAGTGAAAGCATGCCAGCAAGTTCCTCTCTGGTTTAGGGAAGCTTGTACACCTCTGCTTTACACTCAAGTACACATAAAGTTTTTTCCTAAATATGATATGTGAACCATCACATGCCTAAACCAGGGACTGCTGTCCATGCCACACAGGTTTTTATGGCCTTATACGCATAAAGGAGCTAAATGTATTTTGCTTTTTTTAGGGACTGGCACCATGCATGAAAATGAACTAACTTTGCAAAAAGTGTAAAGCTCTCAAATGAAACTTTGAACAGAGTAGCACTAAACTCAGTTTCAAACCATGTTGTGCCATCAGAGAATATTTCATGATTTAAGAAGAGTTTTTCTTTTCCTTGACAAAACTTGTTCCATTTCCCTTTTCCATCCTGATGCTTGCCAAATGTTTCATGTTCTATTAGGCAATCCTACAGAGAAGATGTTACTACCTTATGAATTCTGGGGGGTCACTTGACTTTCTTAAATTTTTATGCCTACAAATATTGCTCCCAAATATTAGCTGTCTTCAGAGCCATGAAAATTTTTCGATATATATGATTGGACAAGTAATCCTCAGTTAAAGAGAAGATTTTTTTTTTTCTTAGACCAGCTTTGAAGGTTACTAAATAAACAGATTTTTGAAAGGTGAAAGCTGTACTTATCAAGACAGCATGTTCAGAATGTGACATTTTATGGAGCTGGTATCACATACACTGCCTTAGACTGTGCTCATTAGATGGCTTATCCCTTTGCTGCTGCATCAATACAGAGCAGCATTTGGGAGGCTTCTGGATACATTTCTCCTTTGTCATTTCAAACTTGAATTGAATTTAACTATGCATTGTTTTGAAAATAGCAATCAAGACTTCAAGTTTGAGGATTTCATAAAAGGGGGTTGTTAACATTTAGCAGAGAGCATTTAAGGTTTCTGAAGTGCCACTACAAAGTCTTCTAGAAATTGTTCTACCCAGTATGGTCACATTGCTATAAAACTAATACTTAAAAACAAAATTTAAGGCATGATTGGGAAGAGTTCAGCAAATCTGATGATGGATAGATGATAGACAGACTGATAGAGAGAGATGAGAGAGATGTACACACGTGCATACACATATGAGCACATAAATTCTGCTAGGTGTCCCGTTATGCATTTCATTGTAGCAGTTTGTGCACGTCTCTCACCCCTTCTCTTTCTGACAGGAGCTTTTGAAGAGATTAACTGCATAGAGACTACAGAAGCATCAGTATTTCCTATTAAAAAAAAAAAACAAAAAAACAAAAACAAGCAAACCACCAAGTTTTTAAGCTGCTCTTTTCTTCATAATTTGCACTTTATAATTTTTATTAGGATTTAAATACAAAGGGGACTGTAAGATTGCTGTGTACAGGTCTCTGATGGCAATAGAGAAAAGTACTGTTAAGAAAACAGTCAGCAATGCTTAAAACTGAAAATAAAAATAACCCATAATTTTTTATTCATTTGCGTATTTTCGATCTTGTCTCATTTCTTCATATTTGAAAATGTGCAATCAGTTGTGTTCCAACTAAAAGATTCTCATTACTATTTCAACCAGAAAAAAAATCAAATTAAGCCAAATTTTAAAAAAAGAAAAAAAGAGTGTTCTATCTAGGAAGATTTTCTTTTAATCAAAAAGGGGCAATAGTCTATAATCTTTTATCTGTTTCCAAATTTTTCAGGGTGTAGAACAGGAAAACATTTATATCAGCCTTAACTTAACTAGTGTCTTCAAACAACTGAGGACAGGACAGACAATGTATAAAAAATAACAAGGTCTGATCCAAACAATTGTCTGCATTTCTAAACATTACAAATGCTAGCGATGGTGTACATGTGGACCTTGTGTCATTTTCAAGTAAAGGGCTTAGTTGCACCCCTCTTTATTATGTATTGCATGTGTGAGACTATCATAGAAGACATAAATTGATTTGGAGAGTTGCGGCTTTTCTCCCGCTACGGCCTCAAGCAGCTGGAAAGCCCGGCTAGAGCTGCCCTTGCAGAGACCGTGGCTGCCACGTGGACGGGCACTCCAGGGCTATGGCGTTTGCCTCCCTGCTAGTGCCGAGCACTCCGGCGTGATTACACGGCTTTGATAGCTTCACGCTGAGAGGAAACGAAGGCACGAGAGAGGCACACTTTGCCGGTGAGAGTGAGAACTTTTATTTCCTGCGTGGTCGCAGCGGTGGTCGGAGCGACCATTCCCAGCACCGTGCAAGGCAAAATGGCCCTGAACAAAGACTTGAATTAGATTAAATAGGGGGCGGGCGGACAGGGGTGGAAAACCCCCTCGCTCAATAGGGACAGACAACAGGGGAGTGACACAGATCATAACAGCCTATGGGAACATAACAGAGGTGGGTACAGTGTTCTGGGACAAGTAGAACTGCAAAGGTGGGGTGATTGACACAGAACTTTCTGTGAAGAATCAGGGAGTGGCTACAAGATTGACATGTAAGAGCTCCCGTGGTAGACAGCGTGGAGTAAACCATTATGAGGGAAAATAGGGGTACAGAGAACCAACCTAACTAACATTTAATACATTCCCTAACTAAACCAACCCAACCTACAACTGAGAGTTGATTAATGTTGGGAGTTGATGTTGGAGAGTTTGATTAATGTTGGGAGTTGATTTGGCTTTGCATATGTTTTCCCTATCTGTGTCTTTTTATTTCACTCTATTTCTTCAAGCATCTCATATCTGCTTCTTTTTTACAAAATTTCTAACTTATTCCTGCTTCTGTTTTTTGTTGATTTACCCACCAGATTTACCCAAGTCTGTACTTTTGACTAGTAACTATGTCTGTAGTGTATAAAGCATGGCCTTAGGGTGGATGTGAGAGCTGGAGTGCTGCTCATTCCTGGCATGCTTTGTGCCCACACCACCTAGTCCTTTCCTTGCAAGACAATGCCTCAGAGTTGTTTGTGGAGTATGCCTGGAGGGCAGTTCCTAATGCATAGTGTGAGAAGGATTGCACCAGTCAGGACTGTAGCCCACACAGTCCATGAGTCCCACAGCAGCAGCAGTGGGGTCCCACCTGTCCTCATGCTGCCCTCTAGCACTTCGAAAACAAATCAGAAACATAGCATGGTTGGGTTAGAAGGGACAATAGATGTCATCTAGTCTAGTTCCAGCCCACCTGATGTGGACCAGGATTCCTTCCACTAGACAGTCCTCAGTTTTATTCTTGCTATAAAAATGTCACTCTAGATGATGGAACATCAGTGCTCTATCATACAGCTTAAAATGAAAAAACCCACCCCTACAAATGGCAGTGTAATGTAAAAGAACAGCAGCCAGATGACAACCAGTAGATGATGGGTTTATGCAGTATGTTACCTTATGCCATTTGTGTCTAAGGGCAGAGGACTCTCTGTGACCTTGTTTTATTCAGTAGTGCCAGTATTGCCTCTGTGCTCAGTGGAATTAATCATATTGTGCTGTAAAAGCCTAATTTGGATTAGCTGAATTCTGCTGCAGGGGAGGCTATCAGCTGAGTTTAGTTGAGGTCAGTCCCACTCCAGGTGCTCTGGTTCTCTTGCTATATGTTTTTGTGTGTTTTTTATTTTGTAGGGAGGTGAGATTCCTAAGGGCTTTTACACAGTCCTTTACAATAGCTATTTGGATTTCTCCTGTTGGGAGTACTGTGCTGTTTCACAAGTGTTCCTTTGGAAGGAACATTATATACTGAGAATCTGCTGGTAACTGCTGTACTTCTCTGTACAGAAGAAAGTTTGCCCTTGCTTGAGAATGGGAAATTCAAAAAACAAATTTCCAATTGCACAATCTCAGGTATTGAATCTTATCTTATTGGAACAAATGTACTGATAAACCCCTATGGTGTAGTCTCAGGTTCAGCAAACAGCTTAGTTATTAAGGTTAAGCAGTGCTCCTGAGAGATATGCTAATGTCCACCTAATTTTTAACAAAGTTTGAACAGTTTTGCAGTCTGAAGACACACTGGCTCACACAGGGATGATTAACAGCTGGATCTAGCACTTGGAAGTACAAGGGTCTTTTGAAAAATTATTTTAAAAGAAGAGGTTTATGTAGCAGATATCCTATAAGCAAAAAGTCTAAAAATCTTCAGGTTTAATTACTCTATATTTTTACCTACATATAATATTTTAACTATATTTTTCTTATTATTCTTTACTTTTGTATTTTATGTATATTTTTATTTCTAAGTATTTGACTTAGTAACTAAAATATCCTGTGTTCTTTTTTAATCTGAATAAATACCTAAAAATATACAGCTTCATTATGAAATTTAAATTATGCAGCAATTTAAAAATTGGAAAGATTTCAATACTGAATCTGGTGCAAAAAGTAAAAGATTTCCTAATACTTGTGCTATGTCAGTGGTGGTATATAAATCCAGAGCAAAACTATTGTAGCAGGTAAAAGACAAGTTTTAAAACTTTTAACATAATGTTATTGTGTGCCTTATTACAGAAAACATATCTACACTCTAATAAATATTGATAGCCTCAGTTCTTAAATAGCATTCTTTTCAGTGGTAAATCTTTCTTTAAAATATTCTTGTCTGAAGGGAATTATGTGGCAAATTTCTAATGTCTGAGGAAGAAGGACATTCTTCTAGCCTGGAGGAATGACAGCATAAATTCCTGAAGAGCAACCAAATCTTCAGTTGTGTAAAGAGTGGATATAGATTGAACAGTAGTTTCCTAAAAAATGCATAAGGGGATTCAGCAGTTATCATGTGTGTTTGGTTCTTTTAGGCAAGTTGGTCTTTTACATAAAAAAGAGGTGATTTTTTAAATTGTCAAAGCTGCAGAATAATGTCAGTCTCTGGTCATCAAAATAATTTGTCTTTCTGCCATGCACCTGTTGCCAGAAGGCAGCTGAGGAGTTGCATAAGTTTTGTTTTCAACCTCTGCAACTGTTGTACATCAGGATTATACATCAGTAATGTACATTATCACTCCAGTGTAACAGAGCAACACAAATTTTGTAGTCATGACCTATGGATATTCTCAGTTCAGTCAGAGAGAAAAGGAGAGGTTTCTACCAGGCTGGGTCTGGGAATATCCATATTGACCTACCACTTTATTCTTCATCGATTCTCTTTAGTGACAGAGGCTTCTTTGTCTACAAAAATGTTATAGTGGAGAGATGATTTTAGAACAAGCAGACAATGTCAAATCATCATCTATCAAGAAGAGAATACATTTTTCTCATCAATGCAGGTGATATTTTCATTCGTTTATGAAATTTTTTTACCAGTTACCATACTGTTTTCCTAAACTGTGGATCAAACTAACCAGTTTTGAACATGTGCTTTAAAAGAAAGGCAATCAATCTGCAGCTGTTTTTTCCCTGTATCTTTCCTTAGCACATTCCTCACTGCATGTATACCATTCTTTTCATGATCTTTTCCTGGGCGTTTTTTATTTATTTATTTCGATTCCATAAGAAAGGGGGTTTGTGGAAGAAGGCTTTAAACTAAAATTACAGTTTCTCCTTTCCCGAAGAAGTATACTACTTCTTAATTTTGTAAATTATTTATCTATGTGCTTAGCTGTGCACTGAACTAACCATCCATTTTATTGATGCACCTTTTAAGAATGTTTAAGAACAGCTACAATATATTTGAAGAAGGAGTACACAAGTTTCAGAACAATATCTTAGTATTGTATGCCTTGGGATGCTGAAAAGGACACCTGAAAAGCTCCTGAAAGCAGTTAGCTTCTTCAAGGAGGCAGCCATATTTTCCCCAGGTTTATTTTATCAAAGGAGAACACTCATGCAGGCAAAGCTTAGAAGAAGTATTTGTAGAAGATCAGTCAATAGCACTAATTGGAATTTAAAAGAATGAACAGATGGTCTTTATGTGACTGGAAGTAGCAGGATAAAAATTAGCTCTTGTTTGCTAAGACAGCTCAGAGTCAAGAAAACACACCTGTTTATTTTTCTGATAACAAAAATATTGTTCATACAATTTTTATTTACAATTATCTTTGCAGTTAAATTACTCTGCAGTGTTTTAGTCCTTTTTGTAATCAGACAGATAATCAGCTTTAAACTACTTAATATTATTCATATAAGTGTTTTTCCCCATGGGTCCAATAACATTATTCATAACATCAGAATAGCAAGGTGATCTTTCCAGTTTCCTTAATCCTATTTACACCATATGGCAAACACAGTCTGACTAGAAAGACAACAAATGCTATATCTTCACAACTGGAAAACAGAGTTTCTTCCAAGCAATAACAAATGAAATTCTAGTTTTCTCTAGAAGGTATTGATGGTAGATCCTCATGTTGCTTATCTTCCTAATGAAAATTCCCCAAAAACAAAAGAATAGGCATTAAACAGCTTTCGTCACCTAAGCCAATACACACGTGGTGCTCTGACAAAAAGGTTCACCGTGTATCGACCTCTGACTGCCCCTTCCTACAAGTCATCAAGGGATTTGCTATGGCAAGGCCTCAAAACAGTTCTTGGAATTTAGGGGAAAGCAAGACCCAATTCCAAGGATTTCTGAGCTCATTTTGAGTTCAGAAATCTGAGAAGTGTGGCTGCAGCATGGCTTTATTTGGAAACAGATTGCTTTGTATGTTCAAATAGCCTTGTGCACTAAAGTGAGTGAAAACAACTTGAATATACAAGAAATACCACAGTATTTAACTTCTGACTTTGAAACACAATTTCAAAGAGGAAGATAAAATAGCATGAATTTCTGTGTGCCTCGCTGAACACACTGAAGGTCTTCCTTTGTTGCTTTCACACTTCTGGAAATGTTGAGGAAATTGGAATTGTTACTACAGGGTTTTCTGAAACTTCACTTTCTTACTGAAATTGTTCAGGATATAAAACTCCTCTACTACCTTACTCATGCCTTTAAGAACTTTCTTCTAGTTCATATTTATTCTATAATTCAATCAGAATTTAACATTGCTAAACCATACCTCTTAAATAAATGCAATTCAAAGTTTTCCTAAGCTTTGGGTTCTTTTAGCATTGGTCTATAAGTGGAAAAATGCGCAGGCATTGTCCCTCTTTGACTAGGGAACTTCCTTGAAAATATCTTTAATCATATTTCCTAGTTAACCTTTGCATACTTAACTTTGTTCATTCTACTCAAGGCATTTTCAAATGTAATAAGCAGCAAATAATAGTAAGTACTATGTAACAATAATACAAATTCATAAATAAATTCTAACTTTTCATGGGAGTTGTCTGTCATACTTGATAATAAAATAATATTCTAGTCATTAATGACTAGAATTATATGAAGATGATATCAGTTAGCCATATAATTAACCAATTCGGCATTAGAGCATGCTTTTCCTTTAACTGATTTCCTACATTTCTTTTACCAGTGCCATTGTCTAACTCCAGCTGTCTAAGTTCTGAGGTGTGATTTACATTTCACTGAATGAAAAAAAAACCTTGATTCATAATACAAGTATTATTTCTAAGACACTGCATAATTTTAAAAAGTTATGAAAACCAAGTACTTTCCAGCTCACAGAAATTCCTCAGTAAGTAAAGAGTTAAAGCTAATTTATAATTAGATCAGTGTCAGTTAACATGGCAAAACTTCATGCCTTTTTGAATCATTGGTCCCATTTCAGGCAAACAGTTCAGAAATCAGGACAGGAGCAAATCAAAAATACATATCATGCCTTCAAGCCAGGAAATATGTTTGCTATATCATTAACTAAACTACATTAGGTTCCTTACAAGCATGGGTAGGAAGTTGTAGCAAAAAAAAAAATAAAAAAAAAACCAAAAAAAACAAAAAAAAAAAACCCTGAATTGAACAAAAGTAATTAGAAGACACTTTAGGCCTGCACATGCCCCACAGAGCTTAGCAGTTGGAGACCAGCTCACACTGTGAGTGAATCTCATTTAAGCTTCCTTATCTTGTTTTGGAAATTAGAGAGTGAAAAAATATACCTTGTTAATAGGCATCAGACTACATTTCACCCCAATGAAAATTTTCTTTATCATATGCTAAATCTTATTATCCATATGGTTGTCATTTAGGCCATAGCTAACCCATTTATTGTTTATAGTTCTTTAATTTTATCCATACATAACAGAATTTCAGAAAACCTAATTCTTGTCATCTATCACTACAAGTAACGAGCATAAAATTAACTAAAGAAAACCACAGCTTTGCACAGATGGCCAAGTGCTGTTCGGATAATGGTTCACATGCTGTCTTTCATCACCACCTCAATAAATATTGCCTCTTAAGTAAAATATAAATACATATGTATAAATACATAAATACTGAAATGGTCTCATCTGACTGGCATGAAACCTGATTGGCCAGATCAGCTTCTATTTTTTTTATCCACCTGTATATCTACAGGTTCTATAAAGCACTTAAGTGAGGGATAAAATTAAGAATGACTCTATGGAATTACACATAGGATAGAGGTAAAATGTGTTCCGAATTGGAAGCTTTCCTTTGAAAGTTTTTGGATCTTAATGTTAAAAATGCCTTAAGTCTTTTATTGAATCAGAAGTGCTAGGGAGAAGTTCGGAGAGCAAAGAAGTGATTACCTCCTTCTTCTCAGTTTGATACTGCACCATTTGGCTCTACATAACAATCAAGATGGCTTGCAGGAATTCTTGACAAATAACCCATCCAGTCAATTAAGTAATTATCATCACTCTTTGTTTCACTTATAGCTCATTTTCTAAAAAGAAGTTTATATTTTCAGTCTCTTTAAATGCTTTTAGCAATGCTCAGATGTTTTTCAGCAATTGCCCATGGGATTAATATGTGCATTATGTATTATTTCCATGGTAATTTGAGATAACAGGAACAGGGTTTTATGCTATGTTATATCCATCTTAATTTAGTTTAGGACATGTTGTTTTTAGGTTTTTTTTCCCCTAAGGTCAGTTTTCATTTAACTAAATATTAAACAGTCTGTAAAATAAAGACTGAAAAGGCAAATGTCCTTTAATATAATTCTGTACTGTAGTCCTTTTTCACAGTACATTTGCCTTGATCTTAGAGTAAAATAAAAGGAATCTTTTTATTATTTTTCTTATTTCTAGCGAAAACTGATATCTCTTGTAAGTGTTCTGTGATGATTTTGAATTTATCCTGAATACCTTGGAAACTTGCTCCTTGACCGTCTTCCTGTGCTATTCATAGTTAATGAAAGTACGAGTGATGGACAGAGGCAACTTTTTCTAAGTGAATGCAAACAGCTGATTGGATTGATAAATTTTCAGGAGACATCTTCAGGAGCATCTGTGTTTGCTTCTTTTGAAATTACAGTGTTGAAGCAGTTTTCTCTGTCTTATCTGGCTGTATTTTGGTTCCCAATTCTATATAATTACATATAAATATATATATATATATATATATATATATATGTGTGTGTGTGTGTGTGTGTGTGTGTATATCTAAATGAGACTCCCTATTCAACTACTGTTGTTACATAGTCTTTTTGCACAGGTAATGTAATCTTCTCCTGAGTCAGTCATTTTATTGGTTGCTTCATATTTATATCCTTTGGTCAAATATGTATTCACTTCTAAGTAGATTCCACATGAAGTATTGAGATAATTAAGAACCTGTAATAAATGA